>NC_090935.1:652141066-652444097 GCF_040938575.1 Ambystoma mexicanum | reverse complement strand
TGGGAAACCTTGATTTGAAACACGTGACCAGTATGACAGGGATCTGCAAAAGGGGGGTGGGGCTTAAGCTGCTCATTACGGAAAAAACAACATAACCAGAACAAGGTTGATGTAATTACAGGGCGGTCAGCCAAACCGACTGCCCAGTCTGGCAGCAGGGAAAAATGGCTCTGATACCCATCAGCAGGCGGCTGAGGGAGAGGAACACTGGACGGAGTGGCGTTCCTGGGAGAACCAATCAGACGGTAAGTTCTTGAGCTTTGGGGGGGTGGTCAGCCTCCAAAGTATCTACTGCAGAGTTTGCCAAGGTCATCATCCAGCAGGTATCATGTGAATGTCCCCTTTCCCACCAGCTGCAGGGTGCCTCATGTTCCGTTCTCAATGGTGCTGACCAATCGCAGTGTATTAAAGTTCTAGTGGTCAGCACAAAAGTTACTGCAATAATAACAAGCTGTTCTGGGATGGGGTGTGAATAAATGTGGTACTACATGGGGAGGCATTGTAATGGGAAACTGTTAAACTGTTTGCTTCAATTACGCTTCACTAATCAACGTAAACTTTGAAGAGGTGATGTCCATGAACCAATGAAATCCCTGAGAAACATAGAAAAAGTGAATTCTGCAAGTGTTTCGATGGCTTTTCGACCATTGTATTTCTTGGTATAAAACTACTATTCATATTCCATTCAGTATTCCATTCAGATGTCAGCCTTTTGATCAGAGCCTTTCCACTGTTCTGTTTGATTTGTGCTCACCCAGCCGTATTAAACAGTGTTGCTTCTTGCCTGGTGTTTTCTCTACTTTTAGAGTATGTGGTTTTTTATTATGCTCTTATTGGTGGACCCCTGACTACAAGTGTGTGACACGATAAGTATCACTCTAATTAGTTGTATATGAACTGAAGAAAAGAGAAGACCACAATGAGAGTGACAGGGCAAATATAGAGTTGCCACTAAAGAATGTCCCCCAGTGTAAGATGATCTGTGGGGGTGATCAAGAGTGGTCCCCAGGTGTATGATCACTCGGGTCACAAGTCTATTACATGAAACCCAAAATGTCTTGTAACCACCATGTTTGTGGTTAATACCCATAGGTGGATTGGTAGAACATTGCCTGAATCAATTGGTTCTTTGAATCGTACCATGATACAAGTCTGGTGGATAATATGTGTATTATTATTATAATTATTATGGTATTTGTTGAGTGCAGACCTAGCTTCGTGAAGCAACAGAGTGCTTTACAGGGATATACACCAATACAGTTACATGACGGAGCGCTTTACAGAGGTGTACAGCATTACAGATGCACTTTTCAGTGGTAACAACAGAACAGATATACAGTGTGGGGTAGGATACAAAGGGGCACAGAGGACGAGTACAGCTGTACCGGGTGGCAGGGAGGGGAGGGTGGCGTCTAGTGAGTTAGGTGGCACGTGGGGCGATGTGCTGGCCTAGGTGTTGAGGAGGAGAGACTCCTTGAAGAGGTGGGTCTTGAGTTATTTTCTGAATTGTAGGAGCATGGGTGCGAGTCTGATGCCAAATGGGGAGATGGTTCCATAGTCTTGGGGCGTAGGCAGAGAAGGCTTGTTTTCTGCTCCTTTGTTTTTTGAAGCAGCAGATTTCAAGTCTGCACGTGTCCTGGCTTTGAGTTTAGATACAGAGTATCGCTGTGAGGTAGCTGGGTGACTTGAGGGCGACTGCCTTACAGATGATACAGCAGGACTTGAAGGTGATTTGTGCGTGCAGTGGGAGCCAGTGAAGGTCGATGAGGGCCAGGGAGATGTGGTCGTATCTGCGTAGACCCTTGATGAGGCGTGCGGCTGCCTGCAGGAAACTTCTCAGGGGCACTAGGGAGGATGACGGGAGGCCTTCGAGGAGTGCATTGCCCCCATCCAGGTGGGATAGGACCAGTGCTTGAATGCTGGATCTAAAGCTGTCCAGAGGGAGGAAGGGCTTGACCCTTCACAGGAGGGAGAGTTGATTCCAAGTTGACAGAGTTTTCTTAGCTAAGTGTGTCTTGAAGGAGAGGTGTTTGTCGATTTGGAACCCGAAGGCCTTGGCGCAAGAGGTGAGCTCGGGTGTGAAGCCCCGAGAGTTCATGGTTGATAGCCATGTCTGTATGTCTGGGAGTTTGGTATTGTTGGAGAGAAGAAGGAATTAGGTCTTGGAGGGGTTGAGCTTCAAGTATGCACTGGACATCCAAGACTGGATCAGCGAGAGGCAGGATTTGAGCCTATGGATGTGCTTGATGAAGTTGATCTTGAGGTATAGCTGTGTGTCATTGGCGTATTGGTGGATGTTGTGTGTGGTTAGGAGTGCTTCCAGCAGCTCCATGTATAGATTTTAGATCACTGGAGAGAGGATGGAACCCTGCAGAACTCCTCAGGTGACTGGTAGAATTGGCGATCTAGATGAGTCCATATGAACAAACTGCTTGCAGTTGGCGAGGTGGGAATTGAACCAGCATAGGACAAGGTTGCTGATCCACATGCACGATATAGGGTGTCTTTAAGTTCCTGGTCTACTGTGTCCAAAGCGGCCGAGAGGTTGAGTAGAACCAGGAGGCAGGGGTGCCCCTTGTCAAGGATGTCGAGGGTGTCATCGACCGCCTGTATGGTTGCTGTCTCCGTGCTGCATCTGGGTCTGAAGCCGGATTGGTAGGTTTGGAGGAGATTGTTGGTGTTGATGTGTTGCTGCAGTTGTGCGGCTACCGCTTTCTCGATGATCTTACTTAGGAAGGGAAGATGGGCGATGGGGCGATAATTACCTAGGTTATCGGGATCCAGAGTGGGTTTCTTTAGTAGAGAGAGGATTTGTCCTGGTTTTAGCATTGATGGCAAGGTGTCTTGAGATACGAGCTGTTGATGATCTTCAAATAGGGAAGGAGAGCTTCTGGGGCAAGGGTCTTGAAGACGGATGCTGGGAGGATGTCATTTTATACAATGTGGCTTTGAGGGTGGCCAGTGTTTCTATCAGGACCTCTGTCGAGAGTGTTTTGAATGTTGTCCAAGGTGTGGAGATTTTGCGAGGAGGGACGTGAGGTGGGTCTGTGGATGCAGAGCTACATCTATGTGCTGGCGAATCTTGCTGATTTTATTGATGAAGAAGTTGTTGGTGGCAGTGGATTTTTCAATTGAGTGTGGTATGGCAGGGTTGGGTAGCGGGTTGACGCACTGCTTGACCGATTTGAAGTGGACTTGGCTTTTGCTGTCGGCTTCTGCTATGGTATTGTGACAGTAGGGGGCCTTGGCTGTGTTGATTAGTTGTTTGCAGGTTGCTCTGAGTTCCTTGAAGAGCACCAGGTTTCATGCAGTTCTGGAGCAGCGCCTGGTTTTCTCTTGTTTCCTGATTACTTTTTTGCTGATGTTGAGTTCTTGCGTGTACCAGGGTGCTGACGGTTTCAGTTTGCAGGTGCCTTGTTTCAGAGGCACATGTTGGTCGATGGAGGCTGAGAAGGTGGCCTTGAGTGCTTCCAGTAGAGAGTTGCAGTGTGGTTGGGGGTGTTCGGTCCATGCAAGGTGTAGGTTGGCAAGGTCTTCTGTGAGGGCTTCCACTGGGAAGTTCTTGAAGGACCTGAAGGTTTGTCTGCTGGGTTTCAGCTGGGAGTGCTTGACTGGGATGCTGTGCAGGATGTTGAAAGGCACGGCTAGGTGGTCAGACCAATCAAGCGGGGAGGAGAGCTGTGGGGGGAGACTCTGCAGTGATGATTAGGTCAAGGATGTTACCTTTCACATGTGTTGGGTCTTTCTTTTGTGCTGTGTGAGGCTGAGTGTGTCAAGAAGGATAAGGAGAGCTTCCTTCATCAGTTAAATGGTTAAGTAGTTGTCGAGGGGTGTATTTTAAGACAAGCACTTAGCTCACAGTCGTTAATGACAAAGTAGAAATCAGACATTAGCACACAAGGCAGATACAAAACAGGCTTGAGCGAAGAGCAGTAGCTTAAAGAAAAACACTGAATTCATGCTCCGAATTGAGACCATGGGATATAGTTCTGTAGTTACATATTAGCCGTGCTTCTGCCTGTCACAATTTAAGTTCACGGTCTCCTCCTCTGGTTCCGCATGAAATAGACATGTGATCTGTGAATCTTATATCATCATTATCATCCATTTGATGCTTCTCCTGCCAGTGCTTGGATAGTGGGTATTTAGGATTCTGGTTACCAAGCATTCTCAGATATTCACAGATCCAAGTTGTGAGATTTCTGATTGTGCTAACTGTATAGATCTTTTGACAAACACCTATGATACATTACACAACATATTTAGTTCCGGCAATTGATGAATTGTTGAATATGGTTCATCCCTAAGGAGTCAAAATCAATTGAAAGGGTGGTGAAAGCGTGTTGACACATGGAGCAGTACTCACATTTGTGAAAGCCCGCGGCCTGGCTGCAAGTCAACTAGTCGGAATTCTCTTTCAGAGTATTTGGCATGTAGGATGGACTTAGCAAATTTCTAAATGAGGGTGCTTTTCGATGAGTAGCACTTGGACAGGCACCAATTCACTTTCTAATGTCAGGGTGCAGTATAAGCAAATGCCAGTGTGTCTTGAGGATACGTTGTATCTTATAACTGTCAGTGCTGTACTCAGGTGTAAATCTCAGTATTTGCTCATCCTGATTAGAAGCATTAGCCTTGGGTATGAGCAATGTGAATTTCTCTGCCTTTTGCAGTGAAGTATCCCTGGGACTCAAACCTGTTGTGTAATAACTGACATTAATTTTTGAACCCAGACATTTCAGAACAATTGCAGCGTGCCCCTACAAATTCTACCCTCAGAATGATGGTAATAACCAATTTTCTATGGGATCTTGAAGCGTGGAGCACCAGGTTGACCTCTGTGGACTTTCTGTATGTTTCGATATCTAAGCCGCGTAAGGTAACAAAGATTCTAATGTCCAAGAAATTAATTTGAGTACTGCTTGATGTGCAGATAAGTAATATTCAAAAGTCAATGATGTTAAGGTAAGTCACAAATTGACAAAGCTGGTCAAAATTACCTTGCCACACCATCAGGATATCATCAATATACGTGTACCATTTAATGATGTAAGCCATAAAGCCACTGTTCGCAAATGCATGTCTGGTCTCATGTTGATGCATAAATAAGTTTGCCAGAGCGCAGCATATGGCGTGTCCAAAATACTTGTTTGTTGATAATATTGGCCATTGAAGATGAACACGTTGTTGATAAGTGACATTTCTAACAATTCCTTTTAATTTCTACATGACTGTAATAAGACACTTTTTTTTTTTTTTTTTTTTTTTTATTGTGTTTGGTAACATAATCTTTTACAAAATGTAAGACATCCTCAAAAACCAAAATCCATATAGAACATAGAAAAGAAGTAAAACAAATTTCATATCACATTTTACCAATCATATTTGAAATCCAGTCACAATAAAATATAAGGTAAAATACAACGCCAAGCAGACCTTCTATTCTTCTTTCCTCCTCACATGCTTAATAAAACACTGAATGCTGCCGAAAACTGGAATCAATGCTTGCAAAAGCCAGATGGGGCTGGATGGAGGTATACAACGATTTGACATCAAGGGTCACCAATATAAAATGGGATTGCCATTTGATAGTTTCAAGTATCTTTCACCAGTGCATAGTGTTATGCAAGTATGTTGGGATCTTTAAAACATCTTTCTGCTTGATTGACATATTTAACAAGTGTTTCCGTTACCCACCTGATCCAACTGAGTATGGGCCTTCCTTCAGGTATTGTTGCAAAAGGTTTGTGAATCTTGGGCAGGAAATAGTCGGCATTCTGGGGTGTTTCCCCTGGTGGATTCTCACAGTGGTTACCTGGTATAATCAATCTGTATTAGAGATGTATCGCAGTCAGTATCTAATTGCTTGTCCTTCTGTTCTTCTCTCCCCCTTGTACCTGATACTTATCAATTTTGTATGCACTGATGGGTTAAAATATGTTCTTCTTTTTTGTCATTCGCTGATTGTGTCTAATTGTATGTAACAGTTTATTTTTAATACGACAGATACTGACATGTCTTTTTTGGCACTCACTTTTCGGGTGATTTACAATTTGATATAATTTTTTATCGATGTATTGTTGCAACAACCTTGAAAAAGACCTGTATTATGGTTGAAACATGTGTCGGCTGTCCTTTGTAAATGGATTAATTTACATATGCAGGCTCCACCTGCATAGATGTCTCTATGTTTGATTATTTCAGTTTGACTACACGTTTTGCTCACAACACCTTTTCCATGTGCATAGATGTCTTGGGTATCAGGTTATCTCTCATCACAATTTTGACGGCATGGGAAAAAAAGTGGAGGACAAACTTCTGCCAGTGGTAATTCAGCCAAAAATCTCCAATGGAGTCCTAATGTAATGGGGATTTAAACCTCATACCATCACTTGTAATCCTGTGGTAAACTCACTGGACCAAGCGGAGGTAGCAGTAACTCCATTTGGTGGTATTCCAGTGGATTTACCACCAGAATACCACCAAACTCGCAATAAGGCTGAATGAGTGGGAGGGAGAGTTGATGGGTGAAGGGCTGGGTGAGTGACCTGATATTGAAGTGAGTGTACCCTGAGTGCGTGATTGTGTCAATGTACTCGTGAGTAAGTTACTCCTATCTCCTCACACCCTCGCTCTTCACCCCTTCATCCATGACTTTCAGCATTGGGGTTTGCTTTGATAGTGACCTAAAACTCTACATTTCATCACACCTATGGCCACCGAAGCCACACTTCACGACCTCAACATCAGAAAAATATGGTAGTGTTTCTTTCACTCCTCATTCTACTAAAACTCTCATCTCCACTCTAGTCTATCACACCTCTCAACAAAGTTCTCTACTTTCACCCTTTTCAATCTTCCCAGATACTTTAACTCTAACTCTACTCATATACACCACACTGGATGGGTGTTCTTGCAAAATCACTCTATTTAAATAACTGCTTCTTGCCTTCAAATCCATCCACAGTCCCCCCACTTTGCTGACTGCTGCGCTCTATCCTGCACCGGAATCTGTGCTCTTCATCCTGCTCCAACCTATGTGCATCCCTGATCCTGCTCCTCCTCCTCCTGCTTTAGCTCCTTTGTTTACTAGAGGCACTCCACTGGAATGTACCCGCTGCCCCCCTCATCCCGGACATCAAATCCACCTCATCTGTGAAACTCTTCAAAACTCGACTCAAACATGACCTGCTAGTGTTCAAAAGAGCCCCTGCTACTCCCGTTTCACTCCCATCTATGCATCGCGAAGGACCAAATATACTTCTCGCTCCGCGTCTCTTCGGCACTTTAATGTGTAAATTGCTGGTATTGCCCCAAAATGCTGAATGCGCATTCAGCTGGGACAAAAAAAATCGAATCCCATAATGCCGAACATAGGGAGCAGGAGTTGCAGGGTGTCCCTCGCTCCCCTTGTTCGGCATTATGGGCTTTGCGGTTTGCGCGTTAGTGGGAGGGAACTGACGCTGCAGGGAAAGAGGGGAGTCTGTGGCACTTGACTGCACCCCGTCCGCTGTCAAGCTCCGAGGAAGAAGAGCCTGGATGTTCCTGAATGACGTCAAGCCCTTTATAGGAGAAGGCACTCCTACTACATCTACTGCTGAGGAATCCGCAGACAACGGAGAAGAACCTCAGCACGTGCAGACAAGATCTATGGTGAGGAAGAAGGACGCATGAGCAGACAAGTTACAAGAACGAGGAAAAAAAATATATAAAAGTGAGACTTTCAAAACAAGACAGTTCTTCAAACCAAGTGAAATGTGATAGAGGGACAATTAAATGAATATTCAATGTAGCCAACAAAGCACTTTTGTGAAAATCTTGTCCACACTGAACCTTTTCTGTAGGCATAAAAAGACAATAAGAAGCAAGCAAACACCCTGTGCAGCCAAAGGTGCAGGGTAAATTAAGAAAAACACGTATTCATATCAGCAAAAGCGTTAAGCTCATGAACATTTAAAAGCCACACAAAGCATTGAAAAGCCTAAGACTCTGGTAAGCAGTAAAGGCAGGACACTCTCATAAGCAAAAACTGAAAGCATCCAGTATCTAGACTTTGTTCACGAATTTATGGTACACCGCAGCAGAAGCCGTAAGTGAGATGTACTCACCTACTTCCAATTAGTGACATTGACTTATCCATCACTCATGGGGAGAGAAACAAGTGTCACAGAATTCATCCAAGATCCAGAAAATAAGAAGGTAATCAGGCAACTATTGACTGTCATCACAGAAGTCCTCGCTGAATTGCCTGAGCACAGTGACTCAAAGACCAATGCTCCCGCCTCAAGCAGTCATTGACGAAGTGACCTACACGTTATTCTTTCGAATCATTGAGGAGTGCCCAGAACTTGTCGGGAGGACCACAGATACACTGACGTTCATCAGAGATCCCCGAAACAATCATTTTCTAAACCAGATATGGAGTAAACTAAATAACGTGGTAGCCATCCATGCAGCAGGCAAGTGCAAAGACTGCTCAAAGAAAAAGCGAGGCATGTGATTGGGACCCAGCAAGGCGAAGCAAATGCCACTGTCCCCTGAGGACAGCCTACTAGCCCACAATATCCTCTTCGTCTTAGTAAATGACTTTCCGGAAATGGTATGGAGACCTGCCGAGGTTGACGCCCTCACCTTCCTCAGAGACCCTGCCAATGCGAGAAAGATAGGAACACTCTTCTATAGCATACAGCTACAAATGGAACTGTCCAGCTTTCAGAGGGAGTTTCTGAAAGAATTCCAGTGAAATTAGTCGGCGAGGGACAGATCGAGAAGGCAAGGACTGATCACACTGCAAAAAAGACCAGTGACCTAAGAGACAGAGAACCAGAGCAAATGTCATTATCACCTGAAGATAGCAGAATTGCCTTCACAGTCTTCTTTCACCTCATCGAGAACTTTCCAGAGCTAGTGGGTAGACCCATCACTGTCGACGTGCCCACGTTTCTCTGTGATCCAGCAAAAAATGCACAACTCAACACACTCCTCAGAGCTATTGCATCACAGCTGAGAAGCAACCATGACATCCGCTGCTGAGGCGAGCCTTAGAAAGGAGAGATCCAAGATAAAACCCTTTAGAAGCCCCAGCCGGTGGCAGAGCAAGGAAACTAAGACACAGTTCTTCATGCTTCCAACATAGAACGAATCAAAAGGGGATAACTACATCCTGAACCTTTTCCTATTTTTCTTATTTTTCTCTGTTTTTCATCATCATCCCGCAGTGGAGTAAATGGGGGGGGGGGAGAGAGACTGTTCAGCAACTCGACCTCGAAGAACCAAGCGAAAGGAGCAGATCCACGAACTTCACTGCCGTGTTAACTTTTTTCAACCTTTTTCTTATTTTTTCCTACCTTCTCACATGTTCACTTTTATTTTTATTTTTGTTTTTATTTTTCGATGGTTTATCTATGCGTGATGTGCAGCGAAGCCATCCTTTTATGGTGTCACTGCGAACAAATTCCTGCATGTCCTCAGGGCCAAGACGAATTGGGAAGGTGCCCTGGGAATGCGCTGTATACACAAATGCAAGAAGAATATGATGTGCAAAAAACGGTAGTCTAACCTTTTTCCATAGTCTAGCAAAGGATCTATACTCCATAACTAGAGACTTCCGTCATCACTCGCAAGAGGGGGGACATTAATCTGCACCCGCCACTTTAGTGTTTGCTGAACTTTTAAGTAATGAAAATCAAGATAAGAAAAGAAATAAACTATTGACTGTGGACTTGTTCGAGATGGGGGCCCAAACCAGTAATTTAGTTGTGCCACCAGTGGATGGGCGCCCCCGCTTTCCTGGAAGGAGGTGCTGCAAACTGTCCTTCAAGGCAATCATATGTATATGTATAGTGATTATTGTAGTATTTTTGTCGTTAACGATCAGAACTGCATTTTTTATTGTCATCCCTGTCCCATGAAAAATCGATGATAAAGCAAATGATTTACAGTTGAATTTAATTAGCAGTGATATGGATGCACCGGAAATTATGAATGATGAGAAAAGCTGGAGACAGGGTCAGCACGGAATGAATGACAACATAGCACTGTCCACAGCATGCACCCACACACTGAGTGCACACGAGCAAGGGCAAGTGTCAATGGCTGTGAGACCCCAGGCCGAACCGACAGAAAACAAAAAGATACCTGTGAAACGAACAGCTCCAGAGAACAGAGAACCAAGCGAGCAACAAGACAGAGATGGCATGACAAAATCCCTCAAGAGAACAGGAAGCCACAAAAGAACTTACTGAGAAAACGCACGAGGTAGTCGAGTATGTGTTCCCACTCATACTTAGAGCAAAGACGCTACACGAAGAGCTGAGCAAGAAAACTGCAGCAACTATGATAACGAGCACACCTGCTCCAACACCAGAGGTAACGACTGAGTTTACGACACCGCCACATGTTGGAAGGATGATGAGCCACATGTGGAAGGAGGTCTACGAGAGAACGCACAAGACCTCCCCATAGTACTGCAGGACAGGAAATGAAACCTGCCCCTCCAAGGATAATACCCGAGAAACTACCTGAACGAAAGAGCAGTACATTAGAAGATCAATACCTGTTGAAATGCCCATAACCAGGCAACCCTGGGCAGCACGGTACCCAATCAGACAACCGTACCTGCCATTGGTACGAAACGACGAGTATTTACAGACTGTCCACGAGGAAACCCCAAAGGCCTTAATGAAAGGCCAATGGAAATAGACTAAGGGCCTGGGCAGCCCCGAGAACAACCAGAAGTGGCTGCTGAAAGCTATGCATGCCAGTACCGACAACTGCGAGGATAATAGTAATGGACGAAGGGGAAACACACTGTGAAAAACGTATGAGAATGGTGACATGAGACAAGATGGAAGCAACCGCCGTATTGAACGTGTGTAAATATGCTTGAAACGCAAGATGCTAAGTAATCGAGTCTGCTTGCAATGCTTAGTAGAAGTTAGAGTGGCAAGCGCGACTGTATACATCTACCTCAATACAGCAAAATGTACACATGCAACTCCATTTTGTATAATCAGAAGTACTCCCAGGCGGCCAAGGCCTGACTGGCCAAGTTTCATATCCAGGCCCAAGCGGAGGAAAAGAACGGGATCGAAACTTAACAAAGGATGGCTCATGCCGGGGAAATCGAGGTCAACCAAAGAAGGGGAGGTGAGCATGAGCTCACGAGGTTCCAACTTCAGAGCATGCCAGGCCGCCCGTGAAGGTCAAGATAAGAGAGGCCCATGCAGGTGGCCCAGCGCATACAGAATTAAATGCACAAAAGGTTGGAAACTGAAGCATATTCACGGTGGACCAACACGTGACCAGACAGGCGCGAAGATGTACCACCGCCTGATGTCATCCAGAACCAGAGGGTGCCATAACGTTTCCTGATAAGAGACTGCAGATCCGAGGCCATACCCAGCCAACTAATTGACACATAGCCCTAAACCACTGATTGATGGAAGGGAGGCAGGGTGAATCTTGGGACACCAGGCATCAGGCTGTCTATTCTGCATGCTGCTAATTAAAAGTGGAGATTTATGTTTAGGGGTGTAACTCGCCCAATCACAAGGGACCATGTAACCTAGGGTCCTATAGACATTGTAACCAATGAGACGTCGTACTTGTAGTGACGTCAATCACGTGTGGTATAGAGGGATGGGCATAGACGCCCACCCGATAAGAGTTATCCAATCCGTATGCCTTATTTTCATATACAGATATAACACCTATACTTAAGTTACCTTTCCCAACCAATTATATTGCATGATGATTTTTTATAGAAGTGTACGTCATTGATGACGGAATTTGCCAATAAAAAAGGCTGTTTGACTGAAGTTTGGGGAAGTCGGGGCGAGACAGGTGTTCGCGATGCTGCTGATATACATAAACTGATGTATGTATTATTAAACGGACTTCCCTTTGCCAACTTACTGAAACCCTAGTATTGATTTGTGCTGGAGTATGTAAGTCCTGCACCCTGTCCTCACACGGTGCAGCTATCTTGTATTACAAGTTTTTGGGGGTCGTGAACTGACCAATGGGCCCATCAGTAATTTCCTCTCCCAGAGAACACCAGTGATTCCCAAAGCTTCATAAGAAAAGGTCATTGAGAGATTGGATGATAGTTAGCAGATAGGGGGGGATCCAAGGTGTTTTTCTAAAAAAATGGAATCACCAAAGCGTGTTTAAGAATAGCAGGGATGAAAGCCGGTGAGAAAGATTGATTGACTGCACCAGTCACGGCAGGAGCAATGGCCGTAATGATAGTTTTCATAATGGAAAGGGGGATAGAATCCAATGGTGAGGCTGACTTCATCTTCTGCGTAGCATTAATAACATCCACTGGAGAGAAAATTGGAAAAACTGAACACGAGGGCAGCAAATCTCTATATGGAGAGAGGTCAACCTGAATAGAAAGTGACCGAATTGGAGAGGCAACCTCCTGTTGAATGGTGAGACTTTCATCATGAAAGTAAGTAGAAAGAGAGTAGAAAGAGCGTCACACAGGGCTTTATGAGGCGGGGCAGCATCCTCCTCAGTAGTCGGAGAGGACAGTGACTTGACAATCTGAAAAAGCTTCTTGGGCTGATTCAGAGCGGCATCTACATGCTTTGTTAAATGAAAGTGTTTTGCCTCAAGAATAGCTTTATGGTAGACTGCAAGCAAACTGCTAAATATGGCTCTCATATCATCACAATACCCATCCCTCCATTTCCACTCAGCCTGCCTACAAAGAAGCCTGAGTTCGGCTAACTGTGTGGTGAACCAGGGCTTGGATGGGCAGCAGTGGCTCAAAGGAGCTAAATGATTGTGCTTAGCCTTGAATATCTGGGAAAGGACTTCAAGGCTTGTTAGGGAGAATTCTCATTTATGGCTAATTTCCCTCACCTAGTGCCTTTTCCACCTGGTAAGAGTGTGAGCCTTTTTTTCCACTCTTACATGTGTTTTGCCTTTTGTATTTCTACTTTTTGTGTGATCTTGGGCTCTGGAGCCACACCACTCCATGCGCCCCAGTTTTTGTGTGTGTTACACAGCACCTTCAGTGCAGTGACACAGGGTTGTCTTTGAGACTTCCCACTGTTTCCATTTTTTCTTGGGATGACTACTGTCCCCAAGAAACCATTAAAGATGCCATTTACTTTATGTAGTCACTTTAAACTACAGACCCAGTACACCCCATCTTTCATGGAGTATTGGAAAGGGTTAATTCCTACCCCTTTTTGTCTGTGCCTCTCTGAGCTTTGTTTTGCTCTTTTAACATTTAGTCTTGGCTGGTGGCAGTGGTACCTACCCTAACCTTTCTACCGTGATTATATTATATAAACGTGGTACTGTTCCAGGCTATTGTATTAGCCTCAAACATAAACCCGCTTGCCCAAATACTTTTTATTTCGGCTCTGGTCGGATTTAGTCGCCATTTCTTTTTGTTAAAGTCCTTCTTGTGTTTTACTTGTGTGGCAAACCAGGTTTGCCTTCTTTGTTCACCGTCTTTTGGCGGGCTTTTACGAAGAAGCCCTCCTTTGGCGCCTGGGTGTCTAGGTGGGCTGAATGTGAGGGAGGGGTGTAGTCACTCCCTGCACAGGGTCTCCTTGGAGACCTGAGTCGCACTTTGTATTGATTGGTTTAGGTGGTTGTACGGGCCGGACAACCCCCCTGCTGAGTGATTGACAGCCAGGCTGTGTGAATGTGGGGATTTTCACATAAAAGGCAGGACTCTTGGGCTGGAAGTCAGAGTCGCCAGTGGAACTGCAAGGAACCAAAGAGAAGCGGAGAAGAAGACGGCTGCTGCAACTCCCGAGTCCCGGTGAAGCCCTGCTGCCGTCCTGAGCTACCTACCCTTCAACGACCAGAGAAGATCCAGTCCGGAGTTTGCTTCCCTTGAGCCTGGTGGGATCAACCAGCTCATCTTCCACAGTCAGAGGATCCTCTTCGTGGTCGAAATCGCTGCACACTGCTGTAGTGGTCCGGATAGCCATCTGAAGAGCCTCTACTGTTTTAAAGGAGCGCACATTTTATTCACCGTCGCTGCTGCTGGCCTCATCCCTGGGTAGTGCAGATCACTCCAGACGTCCTCCTTCTTGTCTCCACGACTGAAGCTCCAGCAACCGTGAGTCTGCAGGAAACTACCAGGAACAACTGCCGTGGCACCAGCATTCTTCAACGAATAAGGTACTCTGTCCGAATCAGAGGAATTGGGGTGAACCCTTCTTCCTCACCAAAGCCTTGTCCTTTTCTTCCTTCCCTCTTATAACGTTTGCCTCCTCTTCTGACACTATCTAAGTACTCCTGGCAGTCTTCAATCTTGAACTGTTCTAACTGTGTGATCCTCGGCAACAGGAACCCTGTTCCACTTGACACTGGCCCAGGCCTATTGACTTTTATCTTCTTGTTAGAAAGTGTCCTCTGATTCTCTCTGCCTTGACAAAAGTATTGCCTCTGATTTTTATCCCCAACTCTCTTGTGTTAATTCATGTGCTAAGTGTGTTTGACTACGGTTACATTTCTTTCCGCCTGTACGCTTATCTTTAGTAAGACCGAACTGTCATTACTGTCAAAAAGTGATCGCATATGTACTCCCGGTAACGTCTTTGTTTCATAACACCGGTCTGTCAAAGGAATGTGTGTAGTGTATTTGAAGTGTGGTTTTATATTTTATATTACTAGAAGTGAAGTGTTTTGTGAACAGATGGTTTAAAAATAAATGTACTTATATTTTTTAAACAGAAACCTTGAGTCAGTGTTTGCTTGAGTCACAGTAATTGTAGTCCTTTGTGTAATCTCTACTACTGCTCATTTGCTCTTGAGATAAGTCTGACTGCTCAGTCACTGCTACCACTCTTTCTGTGTAGTACAGGCTTGTACCAAAGGTGAACTTGTATTGCCACTTGTAGTCTTAACTCTGTGCAGTGGTCCCTAAGGGCACTGCACAGGATTCTGCTAAAAAGGCCTGTCCTAACTGATAAGATACAGGTATGGGCAATCTGATCTGAGGTAACTGCAGTATTCGTCAAATGCCATTTGCGCCGAGGCAGGCCTTGGGTAGGTCTGGTACGACTAGTCACCATAGTATTAATAGTTACTGCAGCTGTAAATGCCTCCTTTAGTGAGGGTGTCATTCCTTCTACACTTAAACACGCCCTTGAGATCCCTCTATTAAAAAAAACCTCACTTGATCATGAGGTGTTAGCCAACTATCGGCCTATTTCGCTACTCCCATTTCTTATGAAATTGTTGGAAGCCCTGGTCTCTCCTCTCCTTTCCACTTTCCTGGAATCCACGTCCTATTTTGATCCATTTCAGCCTGGGTTTCGGCCTGGCAGGGGAACTGAATCAGTCCTTAACTCGGTGCTCGACGACTTGGCTTGTCTGGTGGACCAGGGGGGTGTCAGCGCAGTTGTTCTCTTAGATCTCTCAGCTGCGTTCGACACCGTTGACAATCGCACCCTTATCTCCCGCCTTTCTACTGCCGGGTTGTCTGGCATGGTCCTGGACTGGTTCGTCTCCTTTCTGGCCGACCGCTCACAATCTGTGTCTCTCCCTCCTTTTCGCTCTAGCCCAGTTTCATTATCGTGCGGTGTTCCGCAGGGTTCTGCCCTTTCCCCGATTCTTTTCAACCTGTATATTACGCATCTTCTGACTCTCCTTCAATCCCATGCATTCCGTTATTATTCCTACGCCGACGACACCCAAATCCTGATCCGTCTTGTCCTTAATCATGCCAATACGGCCAGGCGATGTAGGTTGTGTCTTCAGAAGCCTGGCGAATGGATGTCATCTAACTGGCTCAAATTAAATGGTAGCAAGATGGAGGTATTAGTGCTCGGTACCACCTCACCTCTCCTTTACTGGACCAATGAGTACTGGCCAGCCTCTCTTGGCCCTCTTCCGGTCCCTGTAGTATCCGTAAAGAATTTGGGGGTTGTTATCTCCTCCTCTCTTGCTATGGATGCCCAGGTTGCGGCAGTATGTAAGAGCGGTAATTTTAAGCTGCGCATACTCCTGAAGGTACTCCCTTTTGTGCTGGAAAAATGCAACGCTCCGGTGGTAGCAGCTCTCTTGTTGAGTGGTCTAGACTACTGTAACTCACTTTATCTTGCCCAACCCTGCTATGTGATTCATCGGCTACAGCTACTACAGAACGTAGCTGTCAGAGCTATTCTTCAGCCTCCTATTGGAGCCCACATTACCCCTCTTCTGAGGCAGCTCCACTGGCTTCCGGTGGACAAGAGGATTCTGTTCAAATCCTTGTGCATGGTACATCGGGCTTTTAACGGCCTCGGGCCAGAATACATTCAAGTAAAGTTCCCCATTAGGTGCCTACACGATGTCTCTGTTCTCACTTTGCCTTCCTGGTCACGGTCCCTCGGTTTAGACTGACGCGTACTGGTGACCGGGCCTTTTCTGTGGCTGCTGCCATGACTTGGAATGCTATTCCCCTGCCACTGCGGATGACAGCTGATCACCTTACTTTTCGGCGTATGCTCAAAACGTCTGTATTCTAATTTTATTATGGTAGCTCTTTATTCATCCTAGCGCCAGGGGGCCTTCGGGTGTTTGTGCGATCTATAAATGTGCATAACATAACAGTGAAAGGCACCAGAAAGGGATCAGTCCAGAGAACAGGAAGGGCAGAGTATATGGTGACCGGGGCAGTGCTGGGGAAAATTATATCAAGTGTGTTGACAAGATTATGAGTAGGCTGAAAAACCAGCTGGGGGAGGCCTAAGTCCTCCATGGCAGTTATAACGCTCATGGTGGAGTGATTAGTAGGCTCAATAGGATGTAAATTTAAATCTCCAGTAACACAAATATGAGCAAACTGCAACTGTCAATTGACTGCCAACTCAGTAAAGGACAATGGAAAAGAAGAATCAAATGTCGGGGGACGATAAACAATAAGAACATGAATAGTCTGTGAATCAGAGAGGACTAGACGTAGCAGCATCGCCTCCATTTTAAGGGAATACACCAAAAGGCATTATCACACAGTTAAGTGAGGATTGGAAAACAACTGCTAAACCACCTCCAGGCAGCAGCGAGCCTCTATGCTGACAGAGGATTTTATAGTTAGCTGGAAGAGCTTGAACAATATCTTGACCCGATGAGTTATTAAGCCAGGTTTCGGTTAGAAAAACCAGGTCAGGCTGATATTCGTGCAGTGTTTCATAACCTTCATTGCTATGGGCAGACAAGAAGCAAACATAAGCCATGAGACAGTTTATTTATTTATTTTATTTGTATGACGCAGAACGAGAAGCCTTGAGGCATAGGGACGCCTGGATAAGACATACACCAACATAAACCAGAAAACAAAGTGCAAATCGGGGCAGAAGGTCTAAGCCAGGAGCTACTGGGTCAACACAGAAGGTTTATTGGAACAGAGCAGTTTTTAGTCCTCATTTGATGGAAGCCAAAGAGGAGCATGCTCTCCAGATTTTAGCGGCTTCATAGGAAAAAGGATCCTTGGGCAACGTGGTATATCTAAGAGGCAGGCATTGTTAGATCTTAGAACCCTCCTAGCAGGTAGCCATGCAATACAGTTCGACAGCTACTTGGGGCTTTCGCCATACAGGCAGTTGTGAGCGATACACTGAATTCTGATGGAGATTCTGTTGCTGATCGGGAACCAATGTAGGGCAGTCGAGCTGCAGACACGTGATCTGTCCTACGTAGTCCCTCAACGATACGCACAGCATTGTTCTGAATAACCTGCCTTTAGCAATACCGATCAGAAGGTAGAGCAATAATCGAGTTTAGCTCCAGTTTAGCTCCTATTACAACTCGTGCAATAGTGGCACAGTTGATAGAATTTAGGAATGGTCTTAGCTGGGCAAGCATTTGAGATGGTAGGAAGTTCCTGAGACAAGGCTGCTTACCTGGGCCTTCATATTCAGCTCTTGATCAAGAGTAATTCCTAACATTTTGACTTTGGTTTGTGCATTAATGGTGCAGCCAGCGAAGTTGAAGCTCAGATATTCTGGGCCTAACGTCTAGAGCTGCACAGAGTTACCCATGACAATAAGCTCAGTTTTAGAGTTGTTTAGAGCAAGGTCATTAATGCACATCCAGGTTTGAAACCGGCCATAGGTGGCGTTGATGGTGAATCAGTGGCCTGGCTCCCAGTAAGGGGGATGAGGCATTGCGTGTCGTCTGCATAGTTGGCATACATAATTCCTTCCATGTCTAGTTGTTCGAACAGGGGTAACATGAATATGTAAAATAATGTGGGTCGACATGCACAACCCCTATGGCACCCCGTAAATTACTGGTAATTCCTCAGCCATCGCATCTTTGAAGAAGACCTTGGCCTAGCGATCCGAAAGAAACAAATTTAACCATTTGGTCACTGATGGTGACAAGGCAGCCGTATGCTGTAATCTATCCCTAAGTATGGCATGATCCTCCAGATTGAATGCTGCGGACAGGTCCAGCAGCACAAGCAGTGCTGTATTGCCCTTCTCAAAAGCTTTAAAGGTGTTAGTTTTTAAATCTAACAAGGACGATTCTCTGCTGTGTGCACACCCAAAACCCAATTGTTTCTCTTCCAAGATGTTGTGCTTGGAGAGGATCATCTCCATTTGTATGTGGTCCCCCTTGTCAAGGATTTTCAAAAGATTGGGCACGTTGGTAATGGGCCGTTAGTTACCTCGCACATTCAGATCCAACAAGGGTTTTTTGATCAGGGAAGAAACCCATGTCTATTTAATACAGAGTGGTACACAGTTTTCTTTAAAAGAAGTATTCATGAATTTAGTAATGAGTGGAATTAGCTTGGGAGCACACGACTTCACTATAAGCTGTTGGGGGCTCACCGTGGGGAGCGCCGCATGGTTAACTCATGCCCCAAATAGTATCTCTGTTTAACTGGTATTTATAGATGCTAATGCAA
Source organism: Ambystoma mexicanum (assembly GCF_040938575.1). Taxonomy (NCBI): domain Eukaryota; kingdom Metazoa; phylum Chordata; class Amphibia; order Caudata; family Ambystomatidae; genus Ambystoma; species Ambystoma mexicanum. The sequence continues at coordinate 652,425,223 of NC_090935.1, read as the reverse complement.
GTAACTACTACCTGGAGTAATACTTACCCAAAGCGACAGCATGGGTCCATGGCCCATCCGAGACCCAGACGAGCACATACGGGCTTGCCTTTTGTGCGCTTTCAGCGCACATTAGCCGTGCCTGCTGCGCTCGTACGCGTATAATATATAATATATTTTGTCTTTTTATGTATGGCTTAATTAAATTGCCTATGGGTTCTGTAGACCAGGGGAAATCCCCCAGTTTGCTAAGCAGTAAGTCCATTGTGATCTACTCAGAAAAAAGGTAGTTCTGGCCTTGTTATATTTTGAGGGGCTCCAGGATCTGTTACATGTCTGGCTTGTCCAGTTGTTTCCTGTGATCCTTTGCCATTTAAACCCATAGTTCCAAAGAAGAAGGATAAGAGCACAATGCTTCACATATTTGCAGAAGGGATAGGGCTCTGCATACTTCATGGAGTTATGACTGTTTTTGAAATAAATTATGGTATGGATTCCGGAATGGTGAGCGGTGGAGTAGCAGCCTAGTCCAGCAGCTCCTGGACCTCTCCCTGAAGACATTTTCATGATATAATAAACTCAAAGAAAAAGATAGAAGAGGCTGAGAACCCTGCTTCAAAGAAGTCCAAACAGATTTTGGAACTGAGTGACACTCCTAACATCCAGGATGTCTATAAAATCCTTCTCCAGGTGGCCCAGGATGGCAGTGAGGTTAAGCTCTCTCTGGCAGAACTCAATTTGAAAACATGCCAACTTGATGGCAGAGTGTCAGATCTAGAACAATCTTCACTGTCTATGGGCACTGAAATAGCAGGCAGCGTCCAGGCTTACCACAAGCTGAATTCAGATTTACAGAAAGGGAAAGAATTGTGCTTGGATGTGGACATGAAAATGAGGGCAGAAAACATCAGACTGGTTGGTGTGGAAGACATCCCTGACAATGAAGACTTGATTCCTGTGGTCATACAAATACTTAGAAGAGTTTCAACTTTGGATCCATTTCCTTGGGTGACATTGATCACGCTTTTAGGATTGGGAAACACTTGGGGGCTAAGGCAAGACATATTCTGGTGTCATTCATGAATCAAAAGGCAAAGAAAACTCTGATGAGCTTGGCCAGATCAAAAGGGAATGCCTTCTATAAAAGACATGGCCAAACAGCTAAATTTGAAAGCTTTTCCAAAAAAATGTGTGTATTATCTATTATGTTTCCTGATGGAGAGAAGAGCACTTCTGATCCCACACAAGCCCTGCGTTGGTTGGAGCTGCACAAAGGAGAAAAGGATGCCTCTACCCAACTTAACATGTGATGTCTTAAAGGATCCCTGGTGACCTCCCTAGTTTGAAAATATTTCCTTTATTGTTTACTTTATTTTTGTGGATTTTAACTGTGGTTTTCTTTGCAGCAATGGCGCTGGCGTAATGTGTCTGTTAAACACCTTCAAGTTTCGAAAATATACAATGGAACCTTTATTGTTACACAGAGTACTTTGCATCCCCCTTTGCTGCGAGTAAAGGACGTGAGTCCATTCTGGTCATCTGACACCGCGGTTGATGACGTGGGATTTCCGGAACTCTTCAGAAAGGCTGCCTTATCACGTGATGTTATGCTGCTTTCAGGAGACACACCGTCTTATTCTGATGCGGCGAATGGAAGCGCACTTTGTTCCTGGTCTGTGCAATGTTTTACATGTGACTGCTTCGATGGAGGGACTGTCGGATCTATTTCGTTCCTCGTCAAACTCTTACAGACTTTCTGTTACAAAGAATCTCCAAGTACTTTCCACGCCTTACCGTGTAATTTTAAGCAGGCATGGGAAACTTTATCGCATAAGCGGACGCTCCTATTTGTTCAAGGTTGCTTGTGGTTTTGTACAGCTGAGCTTTACCTGAAATCTATCTGAATGTGTCATAATCAATTGATTCTTATTCCGTTTACTGTGTGGTGGGCTTACTCATTTATTTCCTTGGCCATAGTCATCTAGGTGGGAAGGTATATGTTCATACTTTAAAACGTTAAAATGTTAGGGTGTTTTGAAGTGTTCTCTTTTTAAGCTGCCTGATGACACATTACATACCATTCTGAACTCTTTTTAGACCTCTGGACTCAGCTTTTCGGATACTTTTATTTCATATTTTTGCAACAAATTATTGTTCATTGGATGTTTTTAACCTTTGGAATACTGAACGAATGGTTGGTTCATGTAAATTTATCTATGGATATAAGGGATGCACTTTGAATTTTGACCTAAAGAAATGTTTTAAAGTTCAATTTGAGTTTCAATGCACATAACTTGTTGCTGAGCAAATCCATTTATTAGAGGATGCCTTTCTGGATCTATTGTGTGGGGATGTTTGGTGCATTTCATGCGTGTGCTCATGAATGGGAAACCTTTATTATGACATTAGGCTTTAGAATTTCATTTGTCATCATTAGCCTTGCTGGTTATGGTGGATATGTTTAGACCTCACGTTACAAGTTACTTATTTCTTAAATAGAAATCAAAATGTACCCAGGTGTTTTTTGATGTATGAATATTGTATGCAAAACGTGTCGTGTTGAATCCTTTCAGCATTTATGATTTGGGGTTGGAAAGGAATGATCAGTTGGGACCTGCAGAAACCAACAGTCTTTTAACCATTAACTCGAAATTACAATGGTGGTTATGTATATGGGGTAGTGGGAATTATTGTTCATACAATGTGATAGCATGTAGATGTGGGGAGAGATTACCGGAGTCCTCCAAATGTTCTTTAATCTGTTATTATTAAATTGTTTCTCTTTGAGTTCGTTTGGGATTTGGGAGAGGTCCTAGGGTTTGTTTCCTTTTTATGTGTCGTCCATTGTTAACTAGGTTGATTAGACTTCACAGATTCGACTGTTTCTTTAGAGGGTGTTTTTTATTTTTTTGTTTTTCTTTTGTTGTTTTAATTTTCTCTGGTGAAAGTGAAGCGATGTCCGTGAGATCGAAAAGCAAGAATATTGAAGAGTGATGTGTGGTGTCTTGGAATGTTAATGGAATTAATAACTGCCTAAAAAAAGAAAGTGTATTCTGTCCTGCATGATATGAGGGTGGACGTTTGCTTCCTGAAAGAAAAACACATATTAGCTGAATTGATTAAAAGCTTGGAGAAAGATTGGGTTGGTTGTGCTTATGGATCCTCTTTCTCATCTAGATCACGAGGGGTGGCTATTCTGGTACGTAAAAAAGCGCCCGTTAAAGTTTTGAAAGAATGTGCTGACAATGATGGAAGAATGATCGCCTTGCTGATTGAGATTCAGGGGAAGCAAATGATCTTATGCAATGTATATGCTTCTTCAGTGGATGACGCTCATTTTTTAGAATGGTTGCCCAGACTCTGCTAGATTTAAACCCGCTGAATATTCTTCTGGGAGGTGATTTCAATACTGTTCTAAACCCTGCACTAGATGGAAGCATTTTCAGAAGGGTTGGCTGGGCTGATCCTCATCTACGAGCGCTTTTGGCACTCTTAGATGAATTTAACTTAAAGGATAATAGGCGCCTAGAGCACCCTGATAGGCGGGAATACAGTTTTTTCTCGGGTGCACATGGCGTGTACTCGAGGCTTGATATGCTTTTGACCTGTGGGGCTTTGACCGAGAGCTCTATTTCTTTTGATATGGGGAATATTTTGGTGAGTGATTACGCTCCTGTAACAATGCATCTTAAACTAAAGTTTGAATGTTGTAGGTCATTTTCCTGGAAGTTAAATACTTCTATTTTGTTGGATGACAAAATATTGGACAAAATTGTTTCTGAGGCCAATTTGTTTGTTGAGGAGAATCGCACGGGTGATGTTAGTTTACAAAACATTTGAGAGGCTTTCAAATGAACTATGCATGGTATTTGTCTTGGATTGTCGAGTGGAAGACGGAAGAACAAAGATAAGGTGAGACAGGAACTTGATCTGAAAATTCGAGAAGTCACCCGGGATTTAATACTTGATCCGTCTAATGCTACAAAAGTGAGGGTATTAAAGAAACTAAAAAGAGAGATGGACAGTATTTTAACATTAAAGGCAGAACGTAGTCTGTTCTATTCTCAGTGTGCATACTACGAAAGGGGGGAGAAATGTGACAGATGGCTTGCGTACAGATTGAGAAAGAAAAGCTCTGAATCTGCTATTACTTCTACCACTGATTCAGACGGTAGAATTACATTTGACCCAAAACGGAAAAACAGGGTGTTCCATGATTATTATATGGAGTTATATCGCAACGAGGCAGGAATTACAGGAAAAAGGAGCAAATTCTTTGAAAATCTTGAGATCCCTAAGATTTCGGATGCTGAGAGCTCTTTTAGGTGCGAGTTTGTCAGTTGATGAGCTGAGAATAGCTATTACTAAGCTGAATACTGGTAAATCCCCAGTCCCGGATGGGCTTCCGGTTGAATTCTATAAAATACTTCCAAATTCAGCTCTTGAACTATTGAAATATGTTTCTGGCAAGTAAAATGGATAAATCATTGCTGTTGAGTACTTGTCACGCTTCAATATCAGTTTTTCTAAAAAAGGGAAAGGACAGCAGCCTTCCATCAAGTTATCGCCCTATCAGCCTGAAAAATACTGACAATAACATTCTATCTAAAGTTTTGGCTTTGAGGGTCGAAACATTTCTTCCTAAATTGATCGGAGTGGAGCAATCAGGCTTTATGAAAAACTGGGGTACTTCCAGCAACATTCCCAAGCTAATTCTTACTATGGAAAAGGCGAAGGAAGGCGATTTTGATGCTGATGTCTTTTCCCTTGATGCCGAAAAGGCCTTTGACAGAGTCATTGGGATTATCTCTTTACTGTCTTGAGGGAGATTAATTCATGGGTTCATATCATGGGTTGAGTTGTTATATGCCAAACCAACGGCTGATGTGAAGACGAATGGAGATAAGCCAGAGCCCTTTTGTCTCGAGTGGGGCACCAGACAAGGATGCCCTTTTTCGCCGCTTTTGTTTATACTAGCGGTTGAGCCATTGGCTATTGCTCTCAAGACTGATCCTGGGATGTTTGATGCCAGCTATTGGGGAGTTATGCAAAAAATCGGGTTTTACGCTGACAATCTTTTGCTGGTCCTCCGAAATTTACATGTTTCTCTTCCATGCCTGATGCAGATTCTGACTAAATTCCAAGAAAAATTGGGCTACAAATTTAATTGGCTAAAATCAGAGGCCTTGCCACTTTCTCACATATGTGATAAAAGTTTAGTCACTGGATTAGGGTTCAGATGGTGTGAGCACAGGCTGCATTACCTGGGCATCTGGTTGACAACTTCATTCTCAAATATGGTCGAGGAAAATATGAGGGACGTCAGTAAAGGCTGTAAAATGCATTTAGAAAGGTGGTCGCTCCTCAGTCTGTCACTCTGGGGCAAGGTCAATGCCCTAAAAATGAATTTGGCTCCCAAAGTTAATTATATAACGGGTATGTTACCCTTGAGAATTAAAAATCAATATTGGAAAGATCTGGAGCGTATAATGCAGGATTTCATTTGGGACAGGAAGCCTTCTAGGCTTAAAATATGGAAATTACAACTCCCAGTTGATCGAGGCGGTTTAGGGGTCCCGAATTATAAAGCATATCACTTGGCCTTTTCATCTCAGTCATTTATTCCATTTTTGAGTTCTATATCAGACCCCTGGGCGATTGCGGAATCTAATGCATATGGACCACTTGGAACAGAGGCGGTATTGACCACTATTTCTAAAGAACATGGTTATAGATCGATTATAACTGAATTTCTGCGCAATGCAGGGTGCGAGTTGTTAGAGTTGCTGGGAATAGATGCTCTTAAGTGTCATTGGGCATCAGTCTGGTTGAACCCAAAGATAAAAGAAAATGCTAAACCACTTTTCTGGCCTGAATGTTTTTTACACAGCGTTAGAAAGATTGGAGATCTTGGTAAGGATGGACAATGGCTGTCTGCGAAAGAGGTGAGACAACAGTGGGACTTTGGGGCCTTGTCAGATTCTGCCTACAGGTGCTTAAGGAACACTGTAGGTGATGTTGACTGGACTACTTCTTTGGATGTGGACATTTTTCTGGCTAGGTCTAAAGAGGGAGAAGTTGGGCTTTCTAGCAGAATAAATAGGTTGATTGTGGCAAACTTTCAATGGAATGACAAATTGCGAGAAGAATCGAGTAGAAACATTGATTTTGATATTACTCCTGAGAATTGGCACAATACGTGTAGGCATGTTCTTCTATGCTCTATACATTTTTGAGAGAGATCTCGCCAAATTAAAATACTGAACAGAGTTTATTGGTGTCCTGAAAGATTGAAAAAAAGAGGTCTTTGAAATAGTGATGAGTGCTGGGGTTGTGAACAAGAAGTTGGATCTTTGGAACACATGCTGTGGAGTTGTGTACGTGTCTGTGGTTTTTGGGCTGAGGTGTGTGAGGCTTGTATTAAAGTTACGGGTTTAAATCTGAATCTGGACTTCAAAACAGTGATCCTTGGAGATGCTACGGAATTAAATGAAGTAAGTTCTGCACATATGAAATGGCATTTCAGGGGTACTATTTTGGGCAAGCGCCCAGTTCTTCGTGGATGGAAAACAAAGATTGCTCCATCATTTGATGAATGGGTGGATGAGATGCATAGGCTTTCTAAGATGGAAAGGATGATTTGCAAATTGAAAAACAAACTGTCCATTTTTGAAAGGATCTGGGGAAAATGTATCGATTTCTATTAATTTCCAGTACTGTGTGTTTTTTTTCCTGGGGGACGGGTCTGGGTGGGATGTTGTTCATATGTTTTACTGTTTTCTGCATTCTTGTATATTATTTCATTGAATGGATTGTATTCTCGTAATTTGAAAAGTCAAGGTTTGTATATTAAATGTAATTAAATAAATAAAATAAAAAATAATAAAATAAATAAATTATGGTATTTTCAATTCGCCACAGCAGCTGTGCTAATCAATGTAATAATCGTGCTTTTGCACGCTGTTAAAGAATATTTAGATGTTCAGACTGTATGAAACGTTGCGGTAACCTGATAAAGGTGTTGTCTATTTATCTGTTTGCTACCACAGTTGTGGTGCTTCCCAGCAGTGCAATGTTGTAATTAGTGAAGTCGATGGTACTCCCTTGAGAAGAAGGAAAGTCAGAATGAGCGCTGAGGAAATACGAACAGAAATATACATGTTGCACACTTCTGTGTACCTGACTCCACAGGATGAACCCGCTGAACTAGCAAAAGTAAATATATGTGTTTTTGCGACACAGCAGTAATCTGCATAACAAATTATTTCTGAATATGAACGTTTTAAAGCCCTCTAAATGCAATGAGGACAAGCCAACTGTTATTTTTTTGTGCCTAAGATCAATACTTTCATTCACTTTATTATTTTGTTTTAAACAAATTAGCAGAAAAAGCTCCCAAATCATATTCTACTCCTGGCATTTTTCACATATGACCTTTTGCATGTTTGTCCAAATAGTAATTGCATATTTACAAATATGTGTGAGCACAAAAAGGCAGACTAACTTATTATTTCACACCAGACATGGAATTACCTGATAACTATGTACATTTTCCTTTTAAGTTCTATTTCTTACAAGATGTAGACATATATCAGAACTCCCTGTGTGATAGTCACCTGCTTGTAGTCCGCTTTTGGCACATGGCACACTTTTAACTAGTCTCATGGCATGTGAAGTCAAGTTTGAGTTTTATTGGAGAAGTCTCCGGCAAGCTACTCAGCCAGCCAGCTATCTCCGAATCATGTCTTTTTCGTTCTCCTCGAATCATAACACTCTAGATCGAAGAAAACGAAACGTTCACAACACGGCACGTCACCATACATTCTAAGTTCAAACATTGTAACATCTCCCTTTCCAAGATTTCCAAAACACAGGGGTTAAAACTATATACAACAATGCGTAAGCAGGCGGAAACAGGAATGGGGGGTGGGGAGGAGAGGCAAAGAAAGGAGAAAAACAAATGGGTAACATGTATACCATGTGATGCATAACAATCTCCACTCTATTACCGGATCGCTAGAGGATGTCCCTGGATCCCAGGATATGAGGATTATAGGTTTAATAATAAATGAAATCTTTTCTGTAGTTAGGTGTAACTCTCCTGGCTCTTGAAGATTCCCTAACTTTCCTGCATGAAGGTCTATGACCCTCTCCATACGCTGACTCGTTCACAAATCTTCTGTCTATTTTTCTCTCATCCACAATTTGCTTGAATTCATCAGAGGTGTTGTTAATGTTCTTCAATTCATTTTCTCTTGCAATAGTGATGTCATCACAAGATCATTTCTCTCCATTATCCAGCACAACTGTTTTCTTAAAACACCTGGTTATTTTCTGAGGGTTGCGGAACCTGGACTCTCCCTTCAAAATTCTTTTGGGCTCTTTTATTCTGACCCAATCTCCAACTCGAACATCGTTTTCCTTCACATGTTTATGCTGATCATAGTGTTTCCTGTACTGTTCCTGCCTCCTCTTAACTCTCTCCATGACTTCATCCATGTCGATGTTGGCACTCTTCTTAGTGGTCATCCAAGCCGGCTTAAGTCTATTATTGGCAACCCTGCCTCTCATTAAGGTAAACGGCTCTACCCCAGTAACAGAATGAGGGGTGACCTTATACGTGTTCAAAGCTTCCTTGAGGGTATCTTTCCATGACAAGTTATTCACCACTGCCAACTGAATTGTCCCTTTTATGAAACGATTTATCCTTTCCACTGGTCCATTACTCATGGGATGGTATAAAGCTGTAGTAATGTGTTTGATGGCCCGATTTCTTAAAAAGCTCTGAACTTCATGCGACATAAACTGAGCCCCATTGTCCGAAACTAATTCCTGCGGGTCACCCTCTCTACTGAAAATCTCTTCTAAAAATCTGGCCACTTTGTGTGCAGAAACGGACTCCTCTACAATTCCGCACTCCACCCACTTTGACGTGTAATCGACCAACACTATAAAATAAATCTTCATAGGTTCCAAAACTTCATAGGGACCCGCAATGTTAATGGCCAGCTTAGACCATACAGCATCGGGCACTCTTACCGGTTGAAGTGGTGTGGCTCTTGTGAGTTTACTTTTATCACTCGCTGCATAAGCAGAACATTCTTTAACAAGTGACTCCAATTCTCCCCACATATTCGGCCACCAATATGTCTGTCTGACTCTTCTCTTCGTCAAATCTCTCCCAATATGTCCTTCGTGGGCAATGTCCATAATCTTTTTCCTCAACATCACAGGTGGCACAATGCGATCACCCCGATAGACACAAACGTCATCACATGACAATTCATCCTTAATCTTTTCCCATATTCTGATTTCATCCTGATTATTCTTCCAACCTTCCACCACTGCTTTCCTCAACAACTTTTGTTCCAGATCTAATTCTGCAGCTGCCAACCACTCTTCCTTTCCAAAACTGGGATGAATCTGTGCAATAATTGATTCCATATCTTGGTCTTCCTTCATCCCCTCGTCGTTTGACAATTGAAGATTTACATCTACACACGGTAGGCGAGAGAAACAATCAGCGACTTTGTTAGTTCTACCTGGAGTATATTTTATGACCATGTTCTACTGCATGATAATTAATATCCATCTTCTGATTCGAGGCGATGTCAAGTGAGAATTTTTGGGATTCAACACATGAATCAGAGGTTTGTGGTCTGTTTTCAATTCAATTGGGACTCCCCAAATCAGACTTTTGAAGTGTTCTAAAATCCATTTAACAGCCAATGCTTCCTTCTCAATGGTAGAATAGTTTCTCTCTGCTCCCTTTAAGGTCCTAGAAGCAAAAGCGATTGGAACACATGACCCATCATGGATCTGTTCTAAGACACCACCCAATCCATCATTACTTGCATCTACTGATAACACAGTCTTTGCCCCACAATTGAACATCTTGAGTGTTGGTGCTTTATTAATCAGGTTTTTGATTCTGTTAAATTCCTCTTGGCACTCCGCCGACCATTCGAATTTTGTGCCTTTAGTCATCAAATTCCTCATATGAATGGTCTTGTCCGCATAGTGGTCAACAAATTTGGAGTAATATTCTGTGAGCCCTAACAGGCTCCTGAGTTGGTCTTTACTTGCAGGATCGGGGATTTTTAAAATAGTATTTATCAGAGTCTCTTTGGGTCTTATACCTTCCTCACTGATGCAGTGGCCCAAGTATGTGACTTCTTTTTTCTTAATCTTGCATTTGTCTATCTTGAGAGTCAAACCCTTCTGTTGTATTACTTGTAGCACCCCTAATAGTTTGGCGTCATGATCTTCTTCATTCATATCAGACACGAGGATATCATCTTGAAAATAATATACTCCCTTAAGACCAGAAAATAGGTGTTGCAGCCGCCGATGCCAAACCAAATGGCATTCTCTTGTACCGAAATGCCCCCGGTGGTGTTATAAAAGATGTTAGGTGTCTTGACTCTTCATCCAATACAACTTGATGATAGGCAGACGACAAATCTAGCATGGAAAAAAATTTTGCCGGTTCCATGGTTGACAACATCTCCCCAATGTTGGGCAATGGATGGCGGTCAATCCATATATTATTGTTGAGGTCTCTTAAGTCTACGCACATTCTGATTGCCCCTTCCGGTTTTCTCACAATAACAATGGGAGAAAGCCACTCAGAGCTCTCGATTGGTTCAATAATATCTTGATCACATAACTTCTCTAATTCTTTCTGAAGGGCCTCTCTTGTACAAATCGGAATGTTCCTCACTCTGTGCACTATTGGTTTTGCCCCTCTTTTCAATATTATTCGATGTTTAAAACCTTTAAGAGCTCCTATATTGTCATTAAAAACTTTGGGAAAACAACTTGCTAGGTTTTCTGCAGAATCACACATGTTACTCTTCACACTCATTATCGGAACATCTTCACCAGGATGTATCCTGATCTTTAGTGATGCCTGCTCCCACCAACCAACTATTGAGAAACCCTCTTTCGCTACATATAGTTTACAACATGTCTTCCTTCCTTTAAATTCCAATTGTACCCAAGTACAAAAACTGAAAACCTTACTTTTTAAGTGAATCCTGGTAACATACTGAATCAATTTGAGTTAACTTAGGCCTTCTCTCGCCTAGTCCTGTCTCTTTTTCTGTTGTCCAGTCTATATGTAAGCGTTCTGATGCCCGCGGGCTTTAACGCTATATAAACAAATAAATAAATAAATAAAAGTATACCCAAGTATATCAATGGGTGTCTTCCCGTAACCTGTCGCCTTGACGTTGGACGTTTGGAGATTAATCATGTCCAATTTCAGCACATTTACAAACGTGTTCATATCAACCATTGTATATGGTGATCCTGTGTCAACCATTATTCGCACTGTAACTCCATTTATCTTCATGGGCACCCAGGAGTCAAGAGAGTTTCCGGTGGTCGCAACAGTAAGTATGCGTTCTCCCTCTTCTAATGAGCTGGTAATCGCAACAAGATCGTCTGAAGTGGTTGGTTCTTCAAGTGCTCCTACAGTTGTCATTGCTCCCCTGCTCAGATAGCTATTACTCCTTATGCTGTTGTAACGTGGATTGTATCTGCCTCTACCCCTAACATTGCGGCAAACTTTTCCAAAATGGCCCACAAGTCCACATTTGTAGCACTCAGCTACATGAGCTGGGCATTCTTTCTCATTGTTTGCGTGTTTTGCCCAACCACATTTGAAACACCTGCCTTGCCATCTTTGAAATGTTTCTCTGTTATGTTTCGAGTTAGAGCTAAAATCTGACTTCACCATTTTTTTTACCATGGCAATTAGTGCTTCTTCATTTCTGCAACATTTCCTTTCATCGGTATCGTGTACAGATTTGATGTCTCCGCACTCATCTTTATTGTGTAATTCCTTCATGCACTTCTCTCCCAATTCAAACGTCCTAGCAATTTCAATGGCTTGTTCTAGAGATGGGTTTTTTGCTTGCCACAGTCGTTGCTGAATTCGATTGTCAGCCACATGTAACACCAATTGATCCCTCGTGTACTCATCTGCAACTCCTGTAAATTCACATGTCGATATGAGACCTCTCAAAGTAGCAATGTATTCATCTACCGATTCATTTTTGCCTTGTTTCCTGGAAAGAAACCTGTATCTTTCCAACACAATGTTCGTTTTGTTGCCGAAATGTTTGTTCAATTTTATTAGGGCAATCTCGTACTTCCTCGAGCTCGAGGCAGAGTCCCCGGCTCCTAGTTCAACAGTACTGGGTTCTGGTAAAGTCCTGAAAATTCGCAAAGCTTCTGCACCTATACAATTTAGTAGCGTGGCTTCCTTGACGTCATCGTTGTACTTAGCTCCCCCAACTGCTCTTAAGTAAACTTGGAAACTGTCTAACCATTGTTCCCACGTGCATGTCGGATTGCCCGGTAGGGGTAGAAATTTCATTGGAGCCACAACACTCTGCATGTTGGTTGATGGTTGATATTGTATAGGTTTATAATTTGCTCGCTTCACTTCTTCTTTATATCTTCCTCTTTGCTGATTTATTTAGATAAGCAGAACACAAATATAATATAAGCAATGTCTCACTCACCAGCTTTAACAGCTTATGCGCTGAAAACGTTCATTTTTATCTAGCGTTGTACGTTGCCATGGTATCATCATCAACTCACTCAAAGAAAAAATATGGAGGCACGTCAATCACTTTGTGAGGTTCTTTCCTCTAATCATCCGCTCCCGTATCCATGCAGATCGGACTTGCCTGTTACTTGAGTTCAGCAAAGGAGCAGCGTTCGGTAGCTTGCGCGCACATTCAAATAATGCCTCCTGTGTTTGTCGCTTCAGATGTAAAATTCATCAATTTACACCAAAGAGTACCTTTCTATGGTCATCTCCCTCGGCTTGTACTTCTTCTTGACTTGTGAGTGATCACTTCCTCGGCCTGGTGATTCCAATGCTGAGCATACGCAGGTACTTCCTTTAACTTGCACTTGTGCGCATCCAGTCGGAGACTCTCCTTGACTTGTTACAAGGATTCCTCGTCGCCATTTGTAGTATAATAAAATACTAGTAGACGTGAAGTCAACTTTGAGTTTTATTGGAGAAGTCTCCGGCAAGCTACACAGCCAGCCAGCTATCTCCGAGTCATGTCTGTTGCGTTCTCCTCGAATCATAACACTCTAGATCGAAGAAAACGAAACGTTCACAACACAGCACGTCACCATACATTCTAAGTTCATACATTGTAACAATAGTCACCTGCTTGTAGTCCGCTTTTGGCACATGGCACACTTTTAACTAGTCTCATGGCATGTGAGTGTAGACTATCCAGTGCTAGTTTTATTGTTTGCTTTCTGGACGCTGGAGTTTTTCGTTTCCCATCATACATTAAGGATTACAAGGCTGAATGGGGCATACTAGCCTGACATGAGGTGACAGCTTAGCACAGATTTACAGAAACGTGTTTCATATAGTGTGCATAACACCTGCAGTCCCACAAAAAAATGGAACCCTTTTGTATTGTGCCTGAAACAAGCAGACTACACCCAACATTCCATTTAATAAAGTTGTACAAAAAAAAGTATACATTTTCATTCAGCTTACTTTGGAGGCGGTAGACACTGAGAAGCCAAGATAATGCTTTAAACTGAAGATGTATCATCCCAAATATTCCCTCTTAAACAAAACTGTGATTTTGACTAGAAACGGATTAGGGCTGTTCATCACCATGTGAGCGCTGATGTAATACTTCTAACATTTGTCATCGACTGTTCTGGCCCAGCGCCTGAAGGGCTAGCACTGTGACGAAGAATGTGATCACTACGACTGTGACAGGGGGCTAGGGCTATGACGAGGACTAGGACTGTCACAAAGGCTAGGACTTAGAGGAGTACTAGAAAAGCAATATGGACTAGGACTATAATGAGGACTAGGACTCGGGCTGTGATGAGGAATAAAACGGTGAGTACAACTGTGCGAAGACTAGGACAGTCACGACGACTAGAACATTCACGAGGACTGTGAGAAGGTCTATGATTGTCAGGAGGTCTGGCACTGTTCACGACTAGGACGAGTATAATTTGCATTCAGATTTGCAGCTAATTAATTACACCCAACGAGTAATAACACGTAATACATAATACACATATCTCTCTGTCCCTTGGTATAATTGTAGTGCCATTTTTACATTTATATTTGTGTTTATTTGAAGAACAGAGATGTCAATTTCAACCATAAATGACTTACAATAACATATTTACAGATGGCGGAAGCATTCCCATGAAAGGCACCTGTACCACAGTATAAATAAAGATGAGAACACGCAGTGTGCCAGTTTATGAGAGTGTAAAAAGAAAATTAAGACATATACGATGGACCAAAGAAAACAAACAGAAAGAAAATGTATATAAGACAATAGGTGACTTACAAAAGGTAACATTAACATAAGGGGCAAGTGCTTTAAACTAAAGAGTACTAATTAAATATACACAATTACATTACACACATTTATATGGAGCAGGAGGCGCATAGACATTTACTATCCTTACTTTCACATTAGACACACATTTTGTTCTTAGGCATGTTCTGACCACACAGATGTTTGGGTTAATCTTAGGCAATGTCACTAGTGAAAGTTAAATGGTGGAAGAAATACCATTTGGCAACCCTCCTTAGAGCTGTCCCAATGTTCTGGCCACACTCAAACACGCCATAGATACAGCTTCTATTTCATCATCACCTAACGCTCAGGTCTCCTGTACATTCTTTTTGCCATTGAAACATTTAACTTCAAATACCATAAATAAACAGATGCATAAGACATATATGCAAAGGATGGTGGGTCTGCGATCTATCACTTCAAACAAGTGATCTTGAAATGTGAATTGAGGCAATCAGGTGGAGTTAGACATGTTTCCTCTAGATGAAGGTTAACCTCGGGATCTACTCCTGGCTGGCTGCCTTATGGGGGAAGCTACCATGGATGCACGATTTTCTTGGCTCCTCAGCCTCCCTCTCTTGAATTCTATGCAGCCATGGCCATGCCCACAATGGTGCTAGTCGAGTTAAGTAAGGAGGTGAAGTGGTATTTGGAAGGATTACTATGATGTCATTATTGCCCCTGCTTAAGACTGTGGACTATCCCTGCAACTTTCCATCACCCTTGTTGCCAGTAACAAATTGAAAACATTATACAGCAGGGGGCCCAAGATGTTTTGCACAAACCAGGTAAAACACCTGTGAGACGGGAGGCGTGGCCATGCGGCACCCAAGGTGGATGTGCCTTCTGTAGGCTCTGTCGTGTGGCCCTGAAATGCTGCTTTCTTAATAAAATAAACCCATACATCGTGCAGGGCGCAGCCGCCCTGTTGTTAGAGGACTTACCGCCCGCAGATATCAAGTTTTCCGGCCAGTACGACCAGCGGATCGGGTGCAGGTCCGGTATCGACTCATGTTGGCGTTGGGGATGATACATGGCGGATGCCACGGCGGTGCCAGAGAAGGGGGCATGACTCCTGGTGGCGGATTGTGGCTTTTGGGACCTGCTGCGAGGTACCCTGGGACAGCCCAGACATGGAGGACCCCACTGGCTTGGAACCAGACTGAGCTGGAGGCTGGAACCCAGTGAGAGGCTGGGTGCACTCTTCCGCTCCTTTTGGCTGTGCATGGGTGAGGTGCACTCGGCAGGACCACTGGCCTTCTCCCCGGAGGCCCGAGGGAGTCAAGCACATCGGCAGGCCGGTCCCATGCCACCATGGGTGAGTGAGGGAGAGTGGGTGTGGGTCGGCCTACAGGGATGAGCGAGTGCGAGCGCAGCACTAATATCTGGAGCAGGCCGGCTGGAACTGTGTGGCAGGAGGCAGAGACTGGTGGGCGCACACCGGTGGGGGCCCCGAAGGCCGGAATGAACATAATTTCACACTAGAATTGTGAACACCAGCCGAGTAGCATCCAGATTAAGTTATGAATGTTAGCATGCCCACTCCTAGACAGATTTCTAAACACTAGCCTGCGCAGCACCTAGAAAAGTCTGTGAATGTTGGCATGCCCACATGTGAAGGCAAACAAGTGCCACATTTAGACAAAACTGTGAATGTTAGCATGCTAAAGGTCAGGTAACCCACTAACCAATATAAGCTCAAACTCTGCATACTTATCTCACTCAAAAAACACACACAACCATCTCTCGCACAACAAGCCGCACGCACTTCACAACACTACAACAACACATAAGCCGGAGCAACAGCACACGCGGACTGACCCTGATCCAATACCCGCACCAAAGCTCAGCACCCGGTGTATACCGAGTTGAAGCTGCCAACAGAACACCACTCCTCTCACTATCCTACTCCCTCTTCACCCTACTAACCAACCACCCTCTCTCCCCCTTATCACTTACAGATCCGCCAGAGCACCTGGGGACCAATACCGTTTGTGACGGTGCGCGGTACAAATACCTTTAACCTTTAACATTTAACTAACACCCCCAAACGGACCTTGATGACACAGAGGGGTCCAGGACTGTCATAGATGGCTGCCACTGATCCAGGGCAAGGGAAGCTTTGCAGCGCTCTGAAGGGTCACATTGCCAACTCTACGACCTAGAGGCCTCTACTACAGTTGTTAATGAAGGAGGCTTCTGCATGGTTGCGAACCTCGGCTGCCTGGCGAGAGTGTCTTGCTTCCAGCGAGGACTGTTTTCCTGACGAAAGGGGAGACCCAATGCGCAAGTGTAAATTTGGCAGGCCTTTGCGGTATCTTGCACTGAATGGGACCAGCTTTATTATCGTGAACCTGTGCCTCTGGGAGTCATTTGTGCATTAACAATATTCACTAGTGCCCCGAACTGCTGGTAGGACAGTGCCTTAATATAAACCACTTTTGCTTAGCCCCATCTGGAAAAGGAACCCCAGGCTGGCGTGGGGAGCACTGTTGCTGGGATTTCCTGCTAGCCCAGGAAAGATGGCTAAATCTGGTGCAAAATTTAGAATGAGCAACATTAAGTCACTGCTAAGTATTCAGGACAAGGGGAAATTGGCTTGGGAGGTTCAAGCTGACGTTCATTCACCCCCTCCCGGAACTGTTCATCCAAGTGCCTCATTCACTAAGGAGGATCTTATGGAGATGCTCTCCATCCTGAAACAGGGTCTCAAAGCAGAAATCCAGTCTATGAAAGAAGGCTGGAGTTGCGCGTGAATGAGGTTGAAAACATGTTATGTCATCAGGCACAGGAGCAGGCTGAGCAGGCAAACAGGGTGGTGGGCATTGAAGAACAGCTTGAGGCGATTTGGGCCAAACAAGAGGATCTCCGGAATAGATCGCGGAGAAACAATGTCCAAATATGCGACATTGCTTGGCATGTGCAAGATCAGGACCTAGCGGACTATGTCTAGTGGACTACTAACTGGATCTCCCAGACACCACTGCCCTTGAACTAGACAGAACACATCACGTGTACTCCTCAATGCAGCAACAGCGCAACCTGGTGCCTGATGTTCTGACAAGAGTCCACTACTTTCAGCTGAAGGAGGAGATGAGGGCAACCTGAAAGAAAGAGCCAATTGAATTCTGGGGGGTCAAAGCGCTCATTATACCAAGACCATTCGCCTTGGACGCTGGTGGATAGACTTAAGCTACATATAGTCACGGCTTCGCTACAACCAAGAAACATTGAATAGCGCTGGGGGTTTCGCTGTAAGCTACTCTTTGAATATCAAGAGCAAAAATACGCTATTGGCTCAGAAGAAGAGGCAGCAAAACTAAAGGTTACTACCCCGGCCTTCTTCAGAGGATACTGGGAGGAGGACCGGATCAAGCTCAGGATTCAGAAGCAGCACCAGGAAGCCTAGAAGGAGGAGAATCTCAGCAAAATCCCCTTCAGAGGCGGAGGTGGGGCCAGCCCGCAGAGCCCCGCCCCTACATGACACTCAGGCCTGCTACAAACTGGCTGATTAGTTCTTTGTTCAGGAATTACTTTCATTTTCAATAGTTGTGATCGGCACTTTAGGCATTTAAGCCACTGGGGGAAATGTAAATATGATATTGTATGAAGATTGGGGGAAGTTAGCTGTGGGGTGGAGAGGGCGCCAAGAGGGAATTGGGCCCATGTTTAAGTTACCACAAAGGTTATGGAGTTGCCTTTAGTGCAATGTTATAATTCTTTTGCATTTTGAGGGTTTATTGTTAATTTTTTTGTCACACAAGCAAACTTGGTTGCAGTATGTCAAGAGACTCCTGCGAGAAGATTCTCCCGTTTCTTGTTCTGGGTTGTTAAAGAAATGTCTGCCCAGCTGTGGAGCATGATGGCGTCCCCTGACCTTCCCTTCCCGACCCTGAACATACGCGGTCTTAATTCACCAGTGAAATGGAAGGCACTGGTGTATAGACTCTCCTCTCTGGATGCAGCCTTGGTCATCCTCCACGAAACCCACTTATTGGTGGGAGATGAAGAGCGTCCCTGCAATAAACTATATCCTCAAGCCTATTTTACCACTAGTGTCCTTATAAAGTGGCGAGTCACCATCATGATTGACAGAGGGCTGCCCTTGAGGGTGTTGAGGGTATTGAGGAACAGGGAAGGGTGATACCCACTTCGCATATCCTGTATAGGGTATTGTAAAATCACCATAGTAGTTCTATATGCTCCTAATGATAAACAGGCAGAGTTTCTTGAAAAATTCTCAGATGTCCTAGCTGAATATGATGAAGGGGAGATTATCCTGGGGGGGGGGGTTTCAATTGTGTCATAGATCCGGTTGTGTATAAATCGCTGGCTGCTACCACCAACGATAAGCAAAATGTCGACATTACTGATGGAACATTCGCTAATAGAGGCATGGCGTTTCTTTCATCCCGGAGAGAGAGACCATACCTTTTATTCTGATGGTCATAAAGGCTTCTCTAACTTAGATATGTTTTTGGTCTCTAACTCTCTCATCCCGTCGATTACGGGGATAGAAATTCTACCAAAAGCGCTATCTGGTCACTCCCCCCTTAGGCTTGAACTGGAGCTGATGCAACCTTTCCCTCCATACAGGCCTCCCTGGAGGCTCAATGGGCATCATTACGAGTGAGGCATTCTGGAAATAAGGGTACCGGTCGCACCGTACCTTCACTTTTTCAGGACTGCCACACTCCAACTTTGTGGGTGGGGGCTGTTACGCCCAGCAGGTCTATCGGCACGACCACAGATTTTTCACAGACGCACAGGCACCATTAGCAAAAGTGCCGGTGCTTCTGTGTCCCATTCCCATGGACATATAAACACACTTGAACTAGTGGACAAATCAGGATGACGGAATGCCTAGATAATTTTTATATTTAACTTGGTTTCAATTTCCAAGTCTTTATTAGTTTATTTATACACAATCTAAAAGTAACATTAAACAGTTCCTATGACGTTGTGACCCATTCACTTTTCATTCATTCACATACATACTCATCTCATCAATCTCTTATTCAGCAATTCATTTTTTCGAAAAATGGTCTACATATAAAAAACAACAGTTCAACATCTGTTATATCTCCATCTCATTATAGTTCATTAGGAAAAAACTCCCCATACTCTTGGGTTATAACAAAGATCTGTGTTCTCTTGTTCCCACAGATTCACGTCGACACGTGTTTCAGTTGCTCTCTGTGAGCATCCCCATTAGTGCTCTCTCTGTACGGCAACCTTCTTCAGGACAGAACATCCCATTTTTCAAACACATCTATTGGCATGAGCCACAGCATCTCCTATCCAGTTGAATCAGGATTCAACTGGATAGGATTCAACTCCTGATTCAACTTGGGAATTGGATTCTCAAACGGTCTGGGATGCCAGGAAGGCTGTCAGGGGCAGACTTGGCCATGGACAAAGAACTATTGGGGCTGTCAGACTTGCACCAGTAGTGAGAACCTTTTTTAAGGGCATACAGCCTTATAGAAGACTTCTTTGCCCTTTCTGCAGACAAAAAGCGCTACAAAACTATAATTCCCAGCAAAAGGCACACCAGGACTACAATACCCAGCATGCCTTGCGGATCCGTGAACCAATGAGAAGCCGAGTCGGGTGTGGCATGCTGATGAGGCACGGGGCTTGTGCTCGAGACACCAGAGAGAGAGGACGTATGCCCAGCAGCTCCATGGAAATCACACACGAGGGGCCCAGAGCCTCCGGAGCAGTAACCCGGCCCCTCACCTTTATCAGATAAGTGCCGCATTACCCTGGGAGTCTGTGGGATCGAGAGGAAAGTGCAGGGGGCCATTACTAGCCCCTCCAGAGCTCCTGCGCCTCGGAGCTGAGTGTCACGCTCACCTGATTCCTACGGAGGCGCAGGTCTGGCTTCGAGTGCTGATGCTTCTTCAATGGTGAAGCGCAGGACTCTGAGGATGGACAGGTAGGGCCCCTCTACTCTGGCTTCTCTGGCTCGCAGGAATATTCCCCTTAGGGTCTGGAAGGATGAGTTCTCCATCCTGCTTCTGATGCAGGGGCGCGTTGAAACCCAGTTACTTCACTGGATTGAGGTTTGATGGGAGTTCAAATAAGCTTGACTATTCAGGTAAGGCGCTGTAAGAGTTCTGTAGCAAGTTCAAAAGTTCAAGCTTAATAATAATGTTCATTGTCTTATTGCAGCAAGCGCTAACGCTTATGTCTTTTTCCCCTTAGGGGCCGGGGTTCGGAATGCCGGAGATATGGCGCCGACCCGAAGTGAAACGTGCAGTTCCAGTAAATGACAGGTAAGTTCTGGATGAGCGTTCGGGTAATGTCTTTGCATTTGCTCATTCAATGTCTTTGTCTTTTTTCCCCATAGGGGCCGGGGTCCGGAATGCCAGGAAGCGGCAGGACCCGAAATGAAATGGGAATGACCCAACAGGTAAGTCTTAGAAGGAAACTGAGCTTTTCCTATTCCCTTCCTTCTCTCACCTTGTGTTCTTGTCTTTTTCTCTTTAGGCTCTGGGAAGTGGCTGCGGATCCGGATGATCGCTGCTGAGGATGGAGGTGCCCAGGAAAGGTGAGTGAAATGCAGCGCTGCAGCGATCGAAGCGAAATGCTTTTAAAAAATGATGTCTTCCCTTTCAGGATCGTCGGTGTGATGTCTCTGTGCTTTAGCAGGTAAGGTCTTCTTTCTCTCCAATTCTCTGTTATCTCCCTTTGCAGGTGACCCAGGATGCAGACAGGCGTGGCTGAAGTCCAGATGCAGGAGCTGACACGGTGAGCGTCCAGCTGCGAGGAGCAGAACAACGCGAAGCTTGAGTTGCTGATCGGGCGTGGTTTAAATAGCTTTGGAAGACGTTCCAGGTATGTATCCTTCCACCGATCAGGTATGTATCCTTCCCCGACCACACCCAGGTGGAAAGTAGTCCCACAGGTAAAGTAGTTCCATTCAGGCCTCAAGAGGGCCTGGATGTAGCAGCATGGTCTGCATCAGGTAAGTGCACATTAAAACACTTGAACACATGTCTAACTTTATGAGCCTGGCACCTAAGGCACCAGAACTGTGTCCAAAGGGCCCCAGCTTGGGCCCACTGGCACTTCCCTGGGGGAAATGATGCCTGCCTCTGGGGTTGCTGGGTCGGACCTGGCTCCTTGGAGGTAGGCATCATGACAGTACCCCCCCTCAAGGCCCCTCCCAAGGTTGTTCCCTCCGGGGGTTTTGGATTGTTAGGAAATCTCCGGTGGAACCTTTGTATTAATCGAGGTGCGTGAACATGGTTACTAGGCTCCCACGATCTCTCCTGAGGTCCATATCCCTTCCAGTCAACAAGATAGAAGAGTTTTGACTTTAACACCTTGGAGTCTAAAATATCTTTAACTTCGAATTCTAATTCCCCTTCAATTTGAACTGGGTCTGGAGGCTTGGACAGTCGGGTCCCTGGTTGTACTGGCTTCAAAAATGATGCATGAAAAACTGGATGAATACGCATGTTAGACGGTAAATCCAGTTTAAAGGCCACGGGATTGATTATAGCCTTGATGGGATAAGGTCCTATGAATCTGGGATTGAAGGTTTGCGGGCCCTTGAGAGGTAAATGTTTCGTTGCTAGCCATACCTGGTCTCCTACTTGGTAAGGAGGAGTTTTACTTCGGTGCAAATCAGCGCTTTCTTTATACTTTTTCTTGGCTTGCTGTAAATGAGTTGCAGCTTCTTTGAAGGCTCGGGTTATTGTGGAATGCAGATGATTTACTGCAGGCATTTCCAGAGTCAGAGGTGGATCTAGGTCAGAGGTCCGAGGATGGTGACCATACAAAGTATAAAAAGGAGTTTGTCCGGTTCCAGAATGCACTGAATTGTTGTATGCATATTCTGCGATCCAAAGGATGTCTTTCCAATTTAACTCGGATTGGTGTAACATTCACCGAAGATATTGCTCGAGAGTCTGACTGGTTCTCTCGGTTTGTCCGTCGGTCTGAGGGTGGTGGCTGGTGGATAACCGCACATCTATTTGTGCTAGTTGGCAACACTTCTTCCAAAAATGGGAGATAAATTGACTTCCACTATCCGAGACTAATATGGAAGGGAAACCATGTATGCAAACTATATTCTCCAGAAATTCCTTGGCCAAGGTGGAAGCTGAAGGCAAACCTTTTAAAGGGATAAAGTGGGCCATTTGGGAGAATAGATCCACAATTACAAGGATAGTGTTGTAACCAGCACAAGGAGGCAGGTCAGTTATAAAGTCCATTGACAAGGTGTGCCATGATGCCGGTGGAATATCCAAGGGTTGAAGTAGGCTGGCTGGCCTTTTCTTTTGACCCTTGTTTTGGGCGCAAATTCCGCAAGACAATACAAAAGACTTTATGTCTTTTCTCCAAGAAGGCCACCAGAAGTGGCGTTTGATTTTTTCCTCCGTTTTAGCGATACCAGGGTGTCCTTCCATTAATGATTCATGATGATGGGCAATAACAAGTTCTTGCAATTCTTTACTTGGCAGAAACGACCGCTCCTGGAAGTAGGGTAAATCATCCTTAATGGTGTAATGAGGACCCTTTTGACTCCATTCCAGTAAGGCTGAAGAGTCTAGAAGTTGTTTTACTTGCCTTTGGATGTCCTCAATAGTTTGCAATGAAGTTAGGCCTAAGATTCTTTGTTCAGGTATGATTGGCACAGGTTCTAAACTCGAATTGGGTTCTTCCATGCCAATCCGGGATAAGGCGTCTGCTTTACCATTCTTGCAGCCAGGGCGATAGGTAATTACAAAATCAAATTCCGCAAAGAATAGAGCCCATCGGAGTTGTCGTGAAGATTGAGCTTTGGCCGTCTTTAAATAATGTAAATTTCTGTGGTCCGTAATTACGGTGATGGTGTGTCTTGCCCCGAGAAGGTAGTGACGCCAAGCCTTGAAAGCAGATTTAATAGCCAGTAACTCTTTGTCGGTAATTGCGTAGTTGATTTCAGGAGGAGAAAATTTCCTGGACCAAAAGGCCACAGGGTGTAGTTGGTTAGTTTCTGGGTCTCTTTGCGACAGGACAGCTCCCATGGCCGAACTGGATGCGTCGGTTTCCACAATGTAAGGGAGATCTGGGTGCGGGTGCTTCAATACAGGTGCAGAGGTGAATTTGGTTTTTAGGTCCTGAAAGGCTTGTTCGGCCTCAAGAGTCCATTCAAAGCGTTTGCTTTTCTTTAGGAGAGCTGTGATGGGATGGACTGTTCGGGAAAATTCCGGGATGAATCTTCGATAGAAATTGGCAAAGCCGAGCATGCTCTGAACTCCCTTCACCCAGCTAGGAGATGGCCATTTGAGGATGGCGTCCACCTTTCGCGAGTCCATTCAGACTCCTTGAGGTGTCAGGATGAATCCGAGAAACTCAACTTCTGTGGTATGAAAAACGCATTTTTCGAGCTTTTCAAATAGTCTGTGCTGGCGCAATTTCTCAAGAACTGCCCTAACATGTTTTCTGTGATCGGATTCTGAAGAAGAGTATACCAGGATGTCGTCAATGTAAACAATGACACAGACATCGATAAGTTCCCGAAGAACATCATTCACAAAGTACTGAAAGGCGGCAGGTGCATTGCACAAACCTAAGGGCATCACCTGATATTCGAAGAGCCCAAATTTGGTGCGGAATGCAGTCTTCCATTCGTCGCCTTCTTTTATACGCACCAGGTGATAAGCTCCTCGGAGATCTAACTTGGTGTACACTCAAGCGTCTTTCACCTGGTCGATAAGCTCAGGGATCAGGGGCAGAGGATAACGATTCTTAATCGTTATTTGATTTAGGGCGCGATAGTCTATACATGTTCTAAGGTCACCCTCTTTTTTCGGCACGAAGAACAGAGCTGAGGAGACAGGAGACTTGGACGGGCGAATAAAACCATTGGCTAGGTACTGATCTAAATACTGACGCAAATGCAGGTTCTCAGGTTCCGTAAGAGCATAAATCCTACTACAAGGTAGTTGAGCATTGGGTACCAGATCGATTTGGCAATCATAAGACCGATGGGGAGGTAACGTGTTAGCCTGTTCCTTCTGAAAAACGTCTTGGAATTCCTGGTATTCTGACGGTAGCTGTACAGGGGTGGAAGTTGCTGAGGCTAGACCCATAACTGGATTTCTTGGATAACAAGTTGGTTCACAATCAGGAAAACTTATCTTCTTTGCTCGCCAGTCAATTCTGGGATTATGTGTTTCTAACCAAGGAATTCCAAGAATTACTTGAAATTGTGGGGCCTTGATCACGTCAAACACGATTGCTTCCCGATGTCCATCCTGACCCACGTCATTTCAACAGTGGAATGCGTTACAGGCCCTGAGGCTATTTTGGTTCCATCTACTGTAGTAATGACATCTTGGGTTACTTTCGGGCGGAGAGGGAGCTTAATCCTGGAAGCCAATTCACGGTCTATGTAATTTCCAATAGCTCCACTGTCGATGTATGCTTTTATAGCATGCAACTGCTGAGGCTGTTTTGGGTCCACGAGCACCATTGGCATGACAAAATGCGAGGTCAAAGAGTTTGTTTTCAAGCTCGGCAAGCGGACCCCTACGCTTGTCGGGCTAGGTCGTTTCCCGAATCAGGTGTCAATAAATCGTTATCAGTGGCTCCAACCACCTTCTTAGGTGGTTTAACCGGACAATTTCGAAGAAAGTGACCGGTAGTCCCGCAATACAGACAAAGTTGCTTTTGCCGCCTTCTCTCTCGTTCCTTCTGCGTTAATGGTCCTTTAACACCGCCGATTTGCATAGGTTCGGATACGTCGGTACTCTTGGAGTTAGCGTGGGTTTTGATCGGTACTCGGGTTTCGTACTTGAACCGATCTGCTTTTCTATTTTGAAGTCTGTGATCAAGTTGAACCACCAAGTCTATGTAGTCTGCGCAGACCTGGGGTGGATCTACTATCTGAGCTAGAACATCCTTAAGCTCTCCGCGCAGGCCTCGATGAAACAATGTGATTCTTTTGTTTTCTGGCCATCCAGTTTCCACAACCAGTCTATTAAAGGTGGCAACGTAGGACAGGAGATCCTGATTACCTTGTCGTAAGGATAGCAGTTCGTTATCAAGGGCCTGTCCTTGAGAGTGTCGAGCAAACAATCTTTCCATGCTTGCCTGGAAACCCTGAAGATTCTGGAGAATGGGATCATCCTGATTTACCAATGGAATAGACCAATCGGCAGCACTGCCACTGAGGTAAGATAGTATAAAGGCTACCTTGGTCTGGTCGTTAGGGAAGGCCCCGGGTCTGCATAGAAAGTGTAAACGACATTGGTTCATAAAGACGGCATATTTCTTGGGTTCCCCCGCAAAACGTTCAGGCGGGGCCAAAGGCATGTGTCCAGGTAGATTGATTTGTACCGGGTTATTCAAACCCATTGATGTGGAAGTACCTCCGGAATTAGATAAAGGAGTGTGCCCTGCCTGGGCCTGCAATAACCTTTTGGCCAGGTCATCTGTTCTTTCCTTGGATAGGATCAGTTCTCTTTTGAGAGCGTTAGTCTCCTGGCGGGCTGAGTGCACTTCTGCCCGTAATTCCCCCAAAAGCTGGGCCAGCTGATCTGTCTCGGAAGTCTCCATAGCGCCCGGGTGGGAAATTGTGGGTAGGCTTCGCGTTCTGTCACGCTCACCTGATTCCCACAGAGGCTCAGGTCTGGCTTCGTGTGCTGATGCTTCTTCAATGGTGAAGCGCAGGACTCTGAGGATGGACAGGTAGGGCCCCTCTACTCTGGCTTCTCTGGCTCGCAGGAATATTCCCCTTAGGGTCTGGAAGGATGAGTTCTCCATCCTGCTTCTGATGCAGGGGCGCGTTGAAACCCAGTTACTTCACTGGATTGAGGTTTGATGGGAGTTCAAATAAGATTGACTATTCAGGTAAGGCGCTGTAAGAGTTCTGTAGCAAGTTCAAAAGTTCAAGCTTAATAATAATGTTCATTGTCTTATTGCAGCAAGCGCTAACGCTTATGTCTTTTTCCCCTTAGGGGCCGGGGTTCGGAATGCCGGAGATATGGCGCCGACCCGAAGTGAAACGTGCAGTTCCAGTAAATGACAGGTAAGTTCTGGATGAGCGTTCGGGTAATGTCTTTGCATTTGCTCATTCAATGTCTTTGTCTTTTTTCCCCATAGGGGACGGGGTCCGGAATGCCAGGAAGCGGCAGGACCCGAAATTAAATGGGAATGACCCAACAGGTAAGTCTTAGAAGGAAACTGAGCTTTTCCTATTCCCTTCCTTCTCTCACCTTGTGTTCTTGTCTTTTTCTCTTTAGGCTCTGGGAAGTGGCTGCGGATCCGGATGATCGTTGCTGAAGATGGAGGTGCCCAGGAAAGGTGAGTGAAATGCAGCGCTGCAGCGATCGAAGCGAAATGGTTTTAAAAAATGATGTCTTCCCTTTCAGGATCGTCGGTGTGATGTCTCCGTGCTTTAGCAGGTAAGGTCTTCTTTCTCCCCAATTCTCTCTTATCTCCCTTTGCAGGTGACCCAGGATGCAGACAGGCGTGGCTGAAGTCCAGATGCAGGAGCTGACACGGTGAGCGTCCAGCTGCGAGGAGCAGAACAACGCGAAGCGTCAGTTGCTGATCGGGCGTGGTTTAAATAGCTTTGGAAGAAGTTCCAGGTATGTATCCTTCCACCGATCAGGTATGTATCCTTCCCCGACCACACCCAGGTGGAAAGTAGTCCCACAGGTAAAGTAGTTCCATTCAGGCCTCAAGAGGGCCTGGATGTAGCAGCATGGTCTGCATCAGGTAAGTGCACATTAAAACACTTGAACACATGTCTAACTTTATGAGCCTGGCGCCTAAGGCGCCAGGACGGGGGTCCAACATGAGCCTGGCGCCTAAGGCGCCAGGACTGTGTCCAAAGGGCCCCAGCTTGGGCCCGCTGGCACTTCACAGGGGGAAATGATGCCTGCCTCTGGGGTTGCTGGGTCGGACCTGGCTCCTTGGAGGTAGGCATCATGACACTGAGCTAAGTAGGCATGGTTTTCGTGGGATAGCACAGCATTTGTTACTTCTCGCAGCACATATTAGGATCTGAAACAGCCTAGTGTTTGTGCAGAGTTCTGCCTGTTTTCGCCTCGTGGAACATAACGCCCAGAAGGCGCATGAGACGAAAGCGCATCAAAGAATAACGTGTTATTTTAGATTGAGCAACCACAGTCGGTCTGAGGAAAGACCGTGTTCGGCAAATTATTGATATTAGGCGCTACAAGCCACGTGTGGTAGCGCACACAATTGGGATTTGTGAACCTTAAGCATACAGTGTGCTGGATGCGTGTTGAGTGTGGCATGAAGGACGAATGACTGCAAAACTTGAAAGCATACGCTAATGCTTGCCTTCTGTTTTCTTTTAGTTTGCACCAGTCACTCAGACTTCAAGGACGTGGCACAGGACTTGACAGCCCTTGCAGGACAGGACTTTAAAGACTAAAAGCTAAGTGTGCAAGTGCATGTTGAGCACTCCTTATGTTAGTGTACACAGGCTTATGTCTGTGACTGTTATTACCTGTGGTATTGTTATGTTAGTGTAGACAGGCTTATGCCTGTGACTGTTACGTACCTGTGGTATTGAGCGAGGGGCAACACCTTTACATGTAAAGGTGTTGGTAAAGTTGTAATGGCTTTTTTAGCATGCATGCCAAAACATTGGCCAAATAAAAGTGTGCAATCAACCCTTACCTAAACTCCCCCAGTCCTACCCATAACCTCTCCCTAACCCTCAATTCGGTTTCCCTACAATCCCCCTACCTATCCAAACATCGAGACCTTAACCCTCCTTCCGCGCTCTGGTTGAGGAGGTCTGTGTAAGCTTTGACTTGCAGGCACCAAGACCATTCAGGGGGTGGTTGGTTCTGCATCTCTCCTGCACCTTGGACCTGAGCATCGTGACAAAGGCAGTGATCCGAGGGTTCATCATAGGCCAATCGGCAGCCTGGGGAAGGGCCCAAAAACAGCAACAAGCAACATCAGACGAATAGTTCAAGAGAAGGAAAAAGAGCCTATATCAAAAGGGAATCCGTGATCCCTTAGGGACCTCCGTATGGCTTGACAGGTATTATAGATACACTTGACAGGGAAAGCAGCGCAATTGATCCTCCTGCACTAAACAATACTTCTATTCCTGGGGCAATAAGGCCAATACATTGCTAGCAGCTAAATTAAGGAAGGTGGCCCAGTGGCGCCCCCAGCCATTTTTCATAGGGGTGGCCTGATGAGGCCACATGAAATCTTGGGGTGGCACACCAAAACAAACACATAACTGAATTTCTGGAAATCTCTTATGGTGATGTATTATATAGTCCAGTTGAAAACTATGTGTATATGAGAGAACGAATTGCACATTGATATAGTTCCATGTTTGTTTGTTTTATTTCTAACGCGCTCCAGACCCATAGGTAGAAGGGCGCAGCAGGTAGGATAATGCGAAGCTTACATCGTTACAGATTATACAGGATACAGTGAAAGTTATACATATTATACAAGTTACAGTAATGGATAATATAGATATTATGCAAGTTATACAAATTATACAGGATACAGTAATAGTATACAAATATACAGGACCATCGTCGTGCAGGTCGATGAGTTCCATAGAGGATGGTACGCATAATGTCGTAAGACAAAGGAGAGGTCGACATGTCGTAAGGCATGTCGTAAGTCAGAGGAGAGGGACCAGTGTCAGGTCTGAGATTACTATAAACCTGTGTCTAGTGGTCGTTGGAGATAAGATATTGGATGGCATTCCGCCTGAATAGTGGGTACGGCTGATCTGCTCTTAGATTGTTAGGTAATAGATTCCAGGTTTTGGCCGCCTTCACAGGGAAACTATTCCCACCGACCGTGGTTTGTTTAAATCTAGGTACTACCAGACAGTTAGTGTTGGTAGCTCTCATTGGTCTGATGGAGGTTTTTTTTTGTATTTTGTTCGTGAGGTAGCTTGGGGCAGCGTCGTTGTTAAGAGCTTTATGTGTCAAGGAGATCATTTTTAATTGAATTTTATGGTTAGTAGTTAGCCATTTGTGTTGACGTCTGATGGTGGAAATGTGTGCCCTTTTATTTATGCTCAGTGCGGCTCGCAAAGCATTGTTTTGGAGTGTTTGTAGTTTCTGGATGGTTGATTTGTTGGCGCCACTGTAAAGGACATTACAGTAGTCGATCCTGGAGAGGATAAGTGCTCTAGCCAAGATCATGCAGCTGTTGTTAGAGAGGAAAGGCTTGCCTGCTCTTATTAGTTTGCAGGTGTAGGCAGTGGTAGAAGCCAAGGATTTAAGTTGTTTATCGAATGAGAGTGTAGAATCCAAGTAGAAACCGAGGGTTTTTGCTTCCTTGGAGACCCTAATGAGGTTTCCATCAATATTGAAGGAAGAGAATTCCTGAGTTAATTTTTTGGTGTTCTTCTGTGTTCCCAGGATTATCAACTTGGTCTTGTCGTCGTTCAGGCACAGGCCATGTGTGGCCATCCATGCTTGAACAATGAGATATACCCTGTTCACCCATTCCGAGTCCTTCCTATGATCCCCAGAAAGCGGGAGGAGAATCTGTGTATCATCTGCATAGTTAGTGTAGGTGATACCCAGAAGGTCCAGATCGTCGAACAAGGGTTTGGTGAAGATATTGTATAGGGTAGGCGAGACACAGGAACCCTGGGGAACGCCACATGATATCTGGGTAGGGTCAGCTGCGGCCGAAGGGGAAAATACTCTCATAGTTCTTTCGCTTAGGAAAGATTCTAGCCACTTGATGGCCTCAGGAGAGAAGTGGGCAGCAGAATCCAGGTGTTTACAGAGTACCTTGTGATCGACCAAGTTGAATGCTGCTGAGAGATCAAGTAGGAGCAGGAGTGCTGTTCCTCCTCCATCTCTCAGCTCATCGACCTGAGTCTTTAAATCAATCAAGGCGGTTTCCGTTCCATGACGTGGACGGAAACCAGATTGTCTTGCTCCTAGAAGCTTATACAAGTCAAGGTGTTTTTGTATCTGAATATAGACGGCTTTGTCCAGTATTTTTAGGAGGAATGGCACAGTGGTAATAGGGCGATAGTTGGTAGGAATAAGTGGGTCTAAGGTTTATTTTTTGAGAAGTGGGAGCACCCAGGAATGTTTTAGGTTGGCTGGGATAATGCCTGTTGTGAAGGAGGCATTGATTCATTTAGAAATAAATGGTGAGAGGTCTCTAGCAGCGTCTTTTATTAACTGTGCTGGGCAGGTATCGCCCTTGCAGTTTGATGGTTTGAGAGAAAGAATGATTTTTTCTACTTCTAGTGGGGAAGTTTTTGAAAAGTGAAATTTGTTGTTTGCCTCTGGTGAGATGCTATGTGTAGAGGTGTTAGGGGGTTGCTGAAGATTGAGCATAACTTTTTTTTGTTGTATTTTGGTTTGAAGTGTATTGATTTTATTTGCTAGCGCATTTTGAATGTCTGTGCACCAGGTCTTATCCTTGGTGACTAAGTCTGGTGTGACTATTGGTGACTCTAGTTCTTTCAGTATGGCGAAGAGTTCTCTCATACTAGAATTAGAGTTAGTGATACGTTCATCATAGGAGTTCTTTTTGGCAAGGTTCACTTCTTTTTTAAAGTGAGAGGAGATAGAGGATAGTTTTGCTTTATTTTCTATAGAGGGACATAATCTCCAGGAATTTTCACTTTTTCTTTTTAGGAGTCGTAAATCTCTCAATTGGGGAGTGAACCATTTGTTAAGGTGCGCTTTAGGTTTGCTTTTTCTAAGTTTGAGCGGGCGATTTTGTCCAGTGTGCTGAGCATAATCTTGTTATATTCTTCAACTAGAGTACTGGGGTCTAGATTGTCAGATAGAGCGTTTAGCGTGGGTAGGATGGCGGGGATAGCTTTTTCCGCTATAATGCTTTTTTTGTTTCTGGTTAGACAGGGAGGTGCTAGCAATGGGACCGTCGGAGAGGGTCTGGCTGTAGATAGGTTAAAGGTGATGAGAGAGTGATCTGTCCATGCTTGAGGAGAGATGGAGGTGATGGAGGCTGTGCAGTTGTAATCTGCTATCTAGTCTAGTGTTCTCCCTTTGGAATGAGTGGGTCTGTCAACTTTCTGAGATAGGCCTGAAACATTGATGGTGTTGGCTATGTCTGAGGATTGTTTGTCCATAGGGTCATTAAAGCCAAGGTTAAAATCTCCTAATAATAGAAGCTGGGAGGTGGGTTTAAGGTTGTTGGTAATTAGGCTATGCAAATCCTCGTCAAAGGTGCCGAGAGGGCCTGGGGGTCTATAAATTAAGTGGATGGTGAGGGTTTGTGTATTATTTATCTGGAATTTAACCACGATATTTTCACAAGATTGTAAGATTTGAGGAGGGGATGTTCTGAGAGAGAGGCTCAATTTGGAGATGATGGCAATTCCACCACCTCGTGAGCTGTCCCTATCGTGTCTTGTTATGGTGTAGCCTTCTGGGATGGCTAGCATTAACGAAGGTCCGGCTGCGTTATGTAGCCAGGTCTCGGTTACTGCCATGAAGTCCAGGTTGTGTTCTGTAATGAGGTCAGCTATGTCAAGGGCATGGGCGACAAGGGATCTCACGTTAAGGAGTGCTCCTTTGAGTACTAGCGTCTCTTTAGGCATGTTTGCTTGGCTAGGGGTAGTTAAGTTGGTGTCTGAGGTCTTGAACTTTTGTTTTTTGATTGTAGTGGCATTTGTTGTTACCGTCTTGTGTGGTTTTTGTAGGTAATTTGTTTTTGGGTTGGTTGGTGGTAAGGTTCTTCTAGGTGGTTCATAAAGTTGTGTGAGTCTTGCGCGAAGTTTAAGATTTCTGTCTGGTAAGGTGCATGGGAGGGAGGTGAAGGTTTCACCTCTGGCACTAATATTATTTGGTGGAGAGTTGGTGGGGATATTCGTCACTATGTTGGGCAGCATATGTGGGATCAGGTCTGGTACCGAGGCAGGAGATGCCGTGATGATTTGGGTCATGGTGATAAAACTTAGAGTAACAGCTATAATGCTGTAGTGCAATAATGGATACAGCATTTTTCGATGAGTTCAGATATGTGCGCGTGGGTGCTTAAGACTATAAGCGGGATAGGGCGTTCACTATCGAGGCACGAATGGTCATTCAGTGTCAAGGAGCATGTGGGCATTCAGTAGCGAGGCACATAAAGGCTAGGTAGGGCGTTCGCTAACAAGGCACAAATGGGCAATTCAGTAGCAAGGCACATATAGGCTAGGTGGGGCATTCACTAACAAGGCACAAATGGGCAATTCAGTAGCAAGGCACATCTAGGCTAGGTGAGGCATTCGCTAACAAGGCACAAATGGGCAATTCAGTAGCAAGGCACATATAGGCTAGGTGAGGCATTCACTAGCAAGGCACATATAGGCTAGGTGAGGCATTCACTAACAGGGCATTCACTAACAAGGCACAAATGGGCCATTCAGTAGCAAGGCACATCTAGGCTAGGTGAGGCATTCACTAATAAGGGCGCAGCAGGGTGCGGGGCAGGGCTCAGCATAGGTTAAATGTGGTCTGATGGCGACCATAGGGCACAACACAGGTTAATCAGGTGTGCTCTGTGGGCGACCAGAGGCAAGGCACTAATCAACTTGCATTTTTGAGACAGGTGCGTCAGAGCACATGAGAGGGGAGCATACAAGCAGACACAGCAGTGCAGTAGGCATAAGTACACGTGGAGCAACTGCTGGCAAAATAAGTCAAGCAATATAGCAGGGCTCTCTAAGAGGACTGCGTGCAGGCAGAGTCAACAAAGGGATGGTTAATCGGGTAATACATGTAGCTGAAATCGTATTCAAAGGTCAGGGTAGCATCCAAACAAGGTGAGTAGATGGGTGGGTGAGATGCAATATGCAGATAATTCAAAAAGCGTGCAGACTCTTACAGTTTTGAAGGCAGGAGGGGTAGTTGTCAGCCCATCAATACTTCAGAAGAGTGGGGCTAGGTGATGGACCAGTCTGAGAAGTCCGGAGGGCTGGCAAGGCGGCAACACAGGCTCAAAACAGGAGCTGGCCTTGCCTCCCGAGGGCCTTGGAGGGAGACGGCCGGCTTCGCCTGCCGGCGGCCAATGAGATGCAATATGGGCCTGGTGACCAATCAGCTGGCCTCAGGGGAGCCTGCTTAGGAAGAAGAGGTTGTATGCAGCAGGCGGTCGGCCATCTTGGAAGAGCCAGGTACCTCGTGTACCACAATGGCGGCGGGAGCTCAAAATAGCATTTAGAGAAAGTAAAATGCGTTTTTTTTTTCTTTTCTGGGAATCTGAATCAATGTGTGCTCGGCTCGAGTAAAAAGAGTGCTGTGCACCCGATTTTCGTAAGGTTGTGCTAGTGCTCCTGGTGGTCAAGCCTGGGCATCTGGTGTCCTCCGTGTATTATTTAACAGTTAACTAATTAATGTATCTGATGAGCATAGACTAATAACAGTACCACATTCAAGCATGCACATAATCCCAAAATACAGCCCACGAGACACCAAACTCTAAAAATCCTTATGCTACAAGCAAAACACTCCACACACACAGACCAAAAAATAAACTAAATTATAACAACGCTTGCTACCACTAATAGGGAATCCACATAGTTTCTCCTATTGTATTCATGCACAGCCCATCCAAAGTGCAAAGAAATATGATATGCCATATGTGCAACTAGTCAACGTGAATTCACTAAACATAACGCAAAAACATACAGATGTTACATGTTGCTACCACACCATGAATAGACCAGTCAAATCTGAGTGGCTATTCAAGTAGATGTACTTAGTGTACAAATTAAGTGTGGAGCCACTAAAGACCCAGCTAGCAGAGAATGTTCCACATGGAGTAAAGATCGTGGAAGAGAACAGCTGAATTATCCTGTTTTGTGGAAAGGGACAGTTGCAGAAAAGGAACAAAGAATGGCGAATCTGGGAATAACACCTCCAGCCAAGTTGTTGGACAGCCCGGGAGAACCCATCACAGAGTTGGAAGACTTGTTCAAGTTTTATTTACTAGCAATGGGTGGCAACATATTTTCGGATGGACCCAAACATACCACATTAATGAACTGCTCGGGCAAAGAGGCAGTAAGTAAGCCTTATTAAGAATACCTCAGATCCACTTCCAGCAGCGCAAGGTATAAAAGCAGTGGTGGCTAAGAAGAACAAAGCTCCAAGTGCTCGAGGAAGTCCATTAGTGGGAACAAGCTTCAAATGTGCTTGTTTCCGGTATGAATTCATAGGTCACATGGTGTCGGACCCAGATTGTTCAGCAATAAAAGGGGTGTTCTGGAAATATAGCAGGAGAGGGCAGTTTGCTAAAGTGTCACAATCATATTATTCAGGGAGGAAGCAACCCGGACAGAAAGCTCGAGTGAACATGGATGAGGCAAGAGAATATTCTATGGTGGCGGTCAGGGGAGTATCCAGCATTGCAAGAGTGGGGGTGTGAGCCACTGAAAAAGTCCTGCTACTTTCCCCCCAAATGCAGTGCGCGCAATTCCGTACGGTCTCACTCGCACCCCCAATCCACCCACACCTGCCCCAATCTACTTTTTTGGTAACCTTAGTGGCAGATGGTATTTAACACAACAAAAAAAAGAAAATTGAAGAATCATTACAGATGCAGGGAACTCATCTATTAGAGCTCCGTCCAGGCTCTCTGGGGCAAAATACATGCAAACCTCCAAATGTGCATAAGGATTGCACCAATAGAAATGACTTGACAGAAATGGAAATTTCAAGGAATATCATCAGTCTTTGATACTTGGAGGCACCATGGAAGTGCCTTTAGAATAAGGTGCCATAAGCAAGCACTTGCAACTACACCAAAAGATATCCACATCATGACAGCTCTGCTGAAATGGAAAGAATGTACTCATGTTTGTATTAAGTAAAATGCATATCGTCGTTACAGAAACACTATTTTCAATTCAACAACAAAAAAAAAACTCTACCTTTGGCGATGGTGAACCAAAGACGTAAACCACTGGCCAGACTCTGCACAATTGTTACTAAAAGCCTTTTGCGCACAACAACCTACATGCAGTCTAGTCGAGGATGGAAACTCGGAAATAAACACAGCCTGGCTGGAAGCATGAGCCAATGTAGAAATGCGCACGTCCAGGTTCAGGATGTGTTTATTTCCGGGTGCGTATGCCGCCATTTTACTTAGGCCTGCAGTCTGCTTGTCTGCGTTTCTGCAAGATGAGTGCCCGTTCAAGTGTTCTCACCTTTCGGCTTTGTTTAGTGTCACAGTGGCCTCTCATGTTCTGAGGATCTAGGTATGCACAGTGTGCTTATTCAGGATAGTGGCTGTCATGGGTAGGCATTGCATGCACAGCCATGTCTGCAGTGAAAGCAAGGCTCGTTTCCTGCAGCCATCTGTGGGTGGAAGTGCAAATTCCCAATTTTGAGATATACTGTAGAGATGTTCCAATTTTTAAATGGAATTTAATTGAATTGCTTTATCCCTCTTATACATCTTAACCTGTGTTTGGGTCAGTTCTTGCTTATAATTATGCATCAACAAACATACATGCACTTTTCCTAGTACGTGCAGTGCAGACGCAGCGTGGTAATAAACATGTTCTTAAAGTGCTCTCAGCATCACTCTTTGGTTCCAGTTCTGAATTGCTTTCACTTGGGTTCCCTAGCCAAACCAGTTAAATAATTAAATATCCATTATCCTTCATGATGGACAGGTACTGCATATCTATACTGTTTGGGGGATAGGAAAAACTCTATAGTAAAATTTACTTTTTAGTTTTCAAGTAATGCTTGATACAGGGTTTAAGTTATTTTGAATGCTCCCAATTGTGCCAAATGAGGGGATTTAGGACAAGCGATATAAGGTGATTTGCCAATAATCACACAAATTGCTTCAGTGGAGCTGGCATTATAACTCTGGCCTCCCTGTTCATACATCAATTTAGCACCCCTTTGTTGAGTAAAGGTTCAAATAGGAGACATCAATGCTATCATTTACATAGGCCGGGTGGATAGCTCAGGGGCAACTTGACAACATACATAGCAACACAGGTTTGAATCCTGGTCTTGCATTTAGAATACCTCTCTGGTGTAAAGCGCATTATAAAAGAATAATTATAAAGATACCCTGGTAACACATGCTCCCCACAGTCACCCAGGGATCTTTTTATTTTCCCAAGGGTATCATGAATTCAGCTATGGTATACATTTTGTCGATAGGTAGGTGTACAGGGGCCTTCACTACATGTTGAGTTCTAGTATTTGTGCTGAAGAATCTTTATGGTCCCGTTTTGCAGGGTAGATTGCAGTTTTCAGTGCTTGTGACTAATGGCGCCTCCCCTGTTCAATGGGCTAAAAGTGTGCACAGCTGAAGCAATGACGACCTGCTCAAAGCATGTGTGTGAGTGTTTGGGGGCAGAGGTGCATGGGGGTCTTCACTTTTAATCTTTCCTGCTATAGTCATTTCATAATCTTTCCTGGTATGTTTTAAAAAGATAGTTTAAAACCTGAGAGGGAAATAGTCCACGTGGCCGTGGTGCTTGCGGCATGCAAGGGCCTGTGTCTGGATGAGATGGCAAAATGGCCCTTCGCCCAGAGCAACAAAAAAAACGTTCACTGCCACAGCTCCAGTGCTTATTCTCGTGTGCACTCAGTACTAACAATAATGTGTAGCGTGGAGTGAAGGGTTTCATGCTCATACATCTCTATGTAGTTGGCTGAGAGAAAGAGGGTGTTCTGGAAGGACAACAGCATCAATTCAAATCTCAGCAAGTTTTTTGCTTGTTTGTTCAGAATATAGAGGGACCCAACTCGAAAGGAAAATGTAACTTATTTAAGCCGTGACCTGGACGGAGTGGGGACAGTCACTTTCCCTGCTCGTGCTTTCTCCCCCCCGCCCTCTGTAGTCGCTGAATCCCCAGTCCACCTGCTCTTGCTTCCTCCCTCTCATCATCTTTTGTGTCCTCTCTCCCACATGATGCCTTTCAACTTCTCCACTTCAGGCCCTCACTCGGGGTTCACTGACTGAGCATGTGAGATCAGTCAGCAATGGCGGGGGCACCATCATACGTGCCTCTCTAACCCCGGGCCGTGGCAAAAAAGCAACAAAAAAAAGACATTTCTTTTCGCACCGAACTGTGCATGTTATTTGTCCATGCACAGTTCAGTGCGGAAAAAAAGTATCATTTTGTTTGCTATTTTGCAGGGTGGCCGATGGGGGGGTCAGCATTTTTATAAGGGTGGCCATGGCCCCCCTTGGCTACTCCCTGGGGACGCCCCTGAGGTGGCCACCCGCAATTATATCAGGGATCTGAGGGAAGGGACGGGAAATGCGTTATCACAGAGGTAGGAAAGCTAAAGGTTGTGGACGACTTCTTTCGAAGGACTTCAGCCCCACATCAAGGGAACCCAGCCCGAATCCAAGAATTTCTCCACCAAGCGCATCTTCCTCAAATCCCTGAGATAGTGAGGGAAATACAAAAGATGGTAGGGTGATTCATCTGGTGAAGACCACCTCCTAGAATTTCTCAGAGAGTGCTCCTTAGACCTAGCAGACTGGGGGTTCTATCCATCCAATGTTATCTTTTTCCTGCACAGATTGCGCCAATGCTAGTTTGGGCACTAGAGGAGAGGTGACCGAAATGGAAGACACTTGAACAGGTTGGCTTGGCTCGCCCCCTGGCTCACCTCCCCTTCCTCCCGAAAGTGGCACAGAGAATCCAACAGAACTTACTGGAATCCACTAGCACCACCTTGGGTCATTGGGACAAAGCATTCTCGCAACATGGGGTTAAGCCTGGCCTGGGCCCCCTATCCCCAGTACTATATAACCCGAAGTTGACTCCGGCATGGAGGGTAGGACATTCACACAGTGGGAGTCACTCAGGGTATTACAATTGAGAGACCTATATAAGGAGGGATTTCCACTCATATTTCAAAATGTAAGGGTAAGTTCAACTTATGTGAAGCAGGGTGTTTTAGGTACTGCCAACTCAGACACTGGCTGTCCAATAATCAGGTTAAACAAGCAGGCAGTAGACAACCAATTGGACTAGAGCTCGAGGTTCTAGAGGGCCAGGAGGCACACAAGGTTTCCACCTGTTACCAACTCCTAGAAAGGGCCTCCAGTGGAGATAAATTACCATATATGGCACAGTGGGAGTGGGAGTTGGGGATTGGCATCTCGGAGGAATCTTGGGGAAAGATATGGACTCAAACCCATAGGATTTCCCGCTGTATCATAATTAAGGAAGGGCTATTCAATTATCTTTTCGTTAGTACATGACCCCTCAAAGATTGCATGCGATTTGACCTGACTACCAGGATCGTGGCTGGCAGGGGTGCAGCCTCTGGTTGAGGAGGTCTGTGTAAGCTTTGACTTGCAGGCACCAAGACCATTGAGGGGCTGGTTGGTTCTGCATCGCTACTGCGCCTTGGACCTGAGCATCGTGACAGAAGCACAAGCCCACAGAATACTCAGGCGCCTGAATGGTGCAGCCAGCCCCCATCTTAGTCATGGAAGAAATTGCTAAAGCCTTGCAGGACCTGCAGGGGGAGTTGGCTGCGTCTAGACAGGATTATGCTACCCTGTCTGCGCAAGTGCGCAATCCTCACCATTGCCTGGCCAAGCACCAGTACCAGTACAGGTACAAGTTACCCCGGAACCAGTCATTCCCCTAGCACCGCCTGAGCGGTATTGAGGAGATCCACAGAAATGTTCTACCTTTTTAACACAATGTCGCCTCCACTTTCTAACAAAACTTGCAGCATTCCGGTCACCTCAGGCTAGGAGCGCCTTTGTTATTTCGTATCTTACAGGGGATGCCGCAGCACAAGCGAACCCCCTAGTCCAAAAGGACAATACCGTCCTGCACGACTGGGATGATTTTATTAGGTGAATTTGAGAAAATATTTAATCGGCGAGCTGCCACTCCATGTAAGGACCAGGAGTTGCTAGCTTTGAGGCAAGGTAGCAAACAACTGGTGACATATGTCACGCAGTTCAACTGTTTAGTGGCCGAAACAGAATGGCCACGCGAAAAAGGAATATCCCTGTTTTACCAGGGACTAAGGGATGATATTAAAGACCTTATTGCCCAGGTTGATCCTCAACCTCGGGAGTGCTCGGATATGATTGATCTGGCCTTGTGTTTGGATCACCGCTTAGCCGGACGGCGGGGAGATAAGATAAGAGGGGAGTCAAGTCCAGTAGTGCGGTTGGACCAGTTTAAGGGATCACAAGGGATAGTAGTCAAGTCTGATGGAGACGAGCCAATGCAAATCGGTTCTGTCCGAGGTCCCCTGTCTAAAGAAGGAAAAGAACGGAGGAGGAAAGATAGTGTATGCATGTATTGCGGGAAGACGGGACATTTTGTCCGAGAATGACCCACTAAACCCAAAACTCAGGGAAACGCCTTGGCTCATCTGTAGTGGGGGTCACCGGGTCGAGCCTGATGAATAGCAGGGCTCCAATTAAAGGTTGTCCCAATTTTGACCCACATGTCACCC
Source organism: Ambystoma mexicanum (assembly GCF_040938575.1). Taxonomy (NCBI): domain Eukaryota; kingdom Metazoa; phylum Chordata; class Amphibia; order Caudata; family Ambystomatidae; genus Ambystoma; species Ambystoma mexicanum. Next base: position 652,385,451 of record NC_090935.1, on the reverse strand, counting down.
TAACTGTGTGTTTAGGATTCCTGGAGCAGGAAAAAGAGGTTACCATGTTGGTTGACTCAGGTGCAGCAGGCAATTACATAGATGCCCAGTTTGTGGTCAAACTGGGAATCCCTATACGACAAAAGTCTAAACCCGAACCTGTGAGAGCGGTAGATGGTGCACCCCTCTGCTCCGGGCCTATAACGCATAGTACCCATTTAGTCACCTTAAGAAGTGGAAATGGGCATTGGGAAAATATTACCTTTGATGTAATTGCCTCCCCGCAATTCGGGCTTTTCTTGGGATTGCCCTGGTTAAGATAACATGATTCCCAGATTCAGTGGACCACGAGGTTGGTTAACCTGAGCTCCTCCTATTGTCAGGAACATTGTAGGCGGCTGATTCAGCGGACCCTTCACGTCGCAAGTGTTACTAGTAGCCAACCCCAGGTGCGCCCCGAGGATCTGCCTATGGAATATACCGATTTTGTAGATGTCTTCAATAAGAAGGCTGCAGAATCATTACCCCCACATCGGTCATTTGATTGCCGAATAGACTTGGAGCAAGGGGCTGTACTGCCTTACAGCCATATATATGCCTTAACTGAGGCTGAAAACGAGCACCTCCGGGAGTACATTGCAGCTAATTTGCAGAGTGGCTTTATTAGACATTCTAACTCACCGGTATCTTCGCCTCTGTTCTTTGTACCGAAGAAGTCTGGGGAGCTTCGGACTTGCATAGATTATCGCGGGGTAAATCGGATAACCATCAAAAACTGTTACCCGCTTCCCCTTATCCCAGTTCTTCTTGATCAGGTAATTGACACGGTTAGCTATACTAAGTTGGATCTTCGAGGCGTATACCATCTGGTGCGGATGCGCGAAGGTGACGAATGGAAAACCGCCTTCCGAACAAAACTTCGGGTTGTATGAATATCAAGTTATGCCATTCAGTCTATGGAACGCACCCGCCCCCTGCTAACACTTCCTAGATGAGGTACTTCGAGAGTATTTGGATATATGCGCCATTGTGTATATCGATGACATCCTCATCTACTCTCATAGCCTCCAGGATCATGTCCAACATGTACGTGCTGTCTTGCAGAAGCTGAGGGAACACTGCCTTTACACTAAATTGGAGAAATGCAAATTCCACCGGACTACTGTGGAATTTCTAGGATATTACCTCACTCCGACAGGCGTACAAATGGATAGCAAAAAGGTGCAGGTTATTCTAGATTGGGCACCCCCAGCCAATGTGAAGGATGTGCAATCCTTTTTGGGTTTTGCAAATTTTTACAGACGCTTCGTCAAGAAGTTTTCTGAATTGGTCACTCCAATCATGAGGCTTCTTCGTAAAGGTTGCCCATTTGTTTGGGACCCCCTAGCAGAGCACGGATTTCAACAGCTCAAGAAGGCCTTTACCGACGCACCGGTACTAAAACACCCAGACTTGTCCCAGCCTTTCGTGGTAGAAACAGATGCCTCTAGTTATGCACTAGGAGCCATCTTGTCCCAGAGAGATCCCCAGACGGGCCTATTACACACAGTGACCTACTACTCAAGAAAACTGCTCCCCGCAGAGACAAACTACATCATCGCTGAACGAGAACTATTGGCCATAAAGGCAGCTTTTAGCGAATGGCGGCACTACTTGATGGGGGCACGTCACAATGTGACGGTAATAACCAACCATCGCAACCTCCAGTTTATCAGAACTGCCAAGAGATTGAGCCTGCTTCAATTGCGTTGGGCCCAATATTTTGCCTAGTTTGATTTCATTATTATCTACAGACCCGGAACAAACAATCGGAAAGCAGATATTTTATCGCGCTATCCGGAAACTGTGTTAAAGGAAGTAGAGACTGTGTCCCGGCCAATAGTTTCTCTGGCAAGAATTGTGGGCACTATCACTAACATTTTTGAGAGCATTCAAAAGGAACTTTCCATGCAAGATCTCCATCAGTGGTGTAAACAAGACCCACAGCATGCCATCATACATGGGCTCCCCTATCATGCGCAATCTTTCTATTTGCCTACGAACCAACTTCAGGAAAAAGCCATGTCATGGTGCCATGATTCATCCCTAGCGGGTCACCCCGGTAAGGCAAAAACACTAGAAATTAGTGGCTAGACATTTTTGGTGGCCGAAGTGGCGACATGATGTCCAGCAATATGTACGTAAAGTTGCAATTTGCACAAAAAAAAGCCGATCATCAAAAACCAGCGGGTCTTCTTCGGCCCTTGCCAACCCCTACTACACCATGGCATACTGTCACCATGGATCTTATAGTAGAGCTCCCACACGTACAAGATTATACTTCCATATTGGTGGTTGTGGACACTGTTATGTCTTCATCAATCAATATCTTGTTAATAAATACACGAGCACCATTGTATGTCCTTGTTTAATTTTATTCTTCATATAACTGAACTTCTTGCCTGACAACAACATTCTAGAAGCTCTTTTATTCATAACGTTCTATATTCCACTTAAGCCATCATTATCTACAGACCCTAGCAACAATAACAATACACAACAACCCCCCCTTACTTATCATCTAAACTCTTATCAACTACAATAATTATTACATTTGCTCAATTAACCAAGCTGGTTTACGAACAACTCTTTGAGGGCTACCCCGCAGGCTCATTTCCATTGACTCTGTACCTGTGTTATTACCTACACAGTCCCCGGACTCCATACTTGTGTCTTCACTCCTCTCCCTCTGACCATCGCTCCCCACCTGTCCAGAGCCACAATCAAACCTCTTCCCTTCCTCTTCATATAACCAGGTTAAACCAATGTCAATGTCAGTGTCATTTGACTTATCCATTTTACTACCATCCTCCCCTCCAGAATCACTTTGCATCAGTCTTTTAAAAAAGGATACATTTCTGGTTATGTCACCATCACTTCCAGTTGCCGTGACCATGGACCCTTTGACATCTTTGACCTTTAGTGGTATTGGCCAATACTTGGAATCTGTTTTCCTTCGCTGTTTCTGTCTGAATACCATTGCATCTCCTTCATGAAGATTGATATCTGCAGCCTTCCTTTTACTATCCACCCACTCTTTTATCTTCAATCGTTTCATTTGATCTCTCTCTCTAATATCATTGTCCTAATCAGCCGTGTAGTCATCCACACTAGGAAGTCTTGTCCGTGGTTTATATTTTATCATCAACTCCGATGGAGAATGGCTAGAGGTTTCTTTGTGGGATCGCTATTGGATTGCGTGCGCCATTTACCACTCTTAAAACCTAAAAGAAAGGTCGGCAGCAAGTAACAATTTTCCCTCAAGCTTCCCACAGAGCTTGTAGCAAGTAAACAGAAAAGATTGTAGATCTGGAGGATATCTTGCGCTCACACCATACACTTGATCTAAGTTTTACATTTTTACAAGTCCAACATCATTATTCATAAAGTCCCTTCAATATGAATGTTTTTAATTCTTCTAGAGAAAAACACAGCCGACACGTGTTTCGACCACCGGTCGTTCTCAAGGCTGCACAAAATTACACATTCATTCAATATATACATTTTTCAAAAACCATACCATATTGTGTCACGTCAGGTCAGGATGATGGAAAATTCACGGCATAATCAAGAATTTCAATCGGTGTTTAAAGAAGAAAAAACATAAATTTAAGACCACAAATTAGTGTCTCAATCAAAATATCTCCGTTTGATCAACAAAAATAGACAGTTATTATCTGTATTCCACAATTAGATCCACTAATGTATTCATTATCAAATTAAATTAAACTAAGTCAGCATAAAAACAATTAGACATAAAAAAAATAAACTTCATGCATGGTTAGTTACTCCAAAATAAGAAACTTGTACCCAAACACCTTGCGAAGCCATTCCAACATGACCAAAATGTGAGTTGCCAAAATAAAGGTATAAGTGTGTCTTAAATCTTAATAGTGCTTTGTTAAACAGTGTTACTATAATCGGTGCTTATCCCATGTAAACTCCCTATATCTCTTACATTTGAGATCTCAATGTCAAATGATCACACTTCATCTTATGTTGAAAATTCAGAGTTCCAATCCTATATAGAGAAAACCTTGAATTATTATACTTTAGTATGTAGAACTGAAATGCCATAAACTATATTCATAAATGATTGGAAATACTCACCCACCTGTACGGATGAGTCTATTGAGTCAAATGAGTATTGGAAATTCCCGTAGTCTTATAATTGTGAGTTCTAGGCTCCAAAATTCAAAAATCACCTACAAAAACACAATGGGCTCAACTTAGTACAAGTATCTATGAGTCCCATCTCTTTTACTTCATTCACTTGCTCTGGTAATCTCAGTAATAGGCTCCAATCTGTACAATTATATCAAAAACATCACCTCCCTCAAACTATCTTTTTCCTTTATCAGTCAAAAAATATATATGTAATGACTTCATCTTGATGCTAGTATCAAAAAACCATCACCTTCTTTAAACCACTTGTTGACACTATCACAACCTATCACTTTCCACACAACAGTTAAATTGAGACACAATAAACCGACCCTTTCCCTCTCAAAATTGGCATTGGCTTATACATACCATTTACTGGGCTTGATCCCAATCTATGGCCATCTGTCTTCACAAAAGGGGGGGGTCCCACGCATTGCTGCCTCCTTTTTAAATGCTAAATGCGAGCGAAAAAGCGGGCAACATCGCGGTGACGTCACGCGCACGCGCACGCGATGACGTCACATGCACGTTAGTTGCAAACAAATTTTTTTTTAATTTTTTTTTTAATTATTTTAAATATATATATTTAAAAATACCCAATTATCAGACGCGGTATAGCTTACAGCCCATCACTTCAATTCCCAAATTGTTATGTGTTAGCCTATATCTGCCTTAGATGAGATATATTTAAAAAATATACCCGTTTATCATAAGCGGTATAGCTTGCAGCCCATCACTTCAATTCCCAAATTGTTATGGGTTAGCCTATATCTGCCTGTACAATTATAATGTTGACATTTTGACTAAATCCATATAGTGCTACAGGATTTTACTCCGGTGTTACACCTTTGTTGTGACTAAGTAAATATTTAGTCAGGATCTTATTCTTCAATTGTGTCCTATATTAAACATATGTAAATTAGTGTATTACTCATAAATGGAAGCCCAAAACAAATCTATTTCTTTGGTGCATTAGTATGCCTTTCTCTGAAAATGGTTTGGCTGATGCGCCCCCATATATAATCTTTTACTAAATGAACTAGACATTTAGTTGCCATATGTTGCATCATTCAGGTAAGGCTAGAATGACTTCACAAGCTGTGAGCATGTCAAATACTGACAGAGAGTATTGTTGGTCCTAATGAATATTTCATAGAAATACATGCATTTCATGGTCCCGGTTAAGTCCAACTATGGTGCTTTTTAGGTAACAAATTAGCTTGCATTCTTGTTGCCTAAGTTTGAGCCTAAGGTTACCACCCCGTTTCCTCATCTTGATTCGCATTAGTCCAATAAATCTTTAGTCTTCCTGATTGTCAAGCTGGTGTTGTAGCTGCCAGTGTATGGCCAATGGTGACTTTGGATCAGTATTCCTAAGACTAGCCAAATGTTCCCTTATTCGGATTCTCAATTGCCGAATGGTGCTACCAATGTAAAGTTTGCCACATTTACAAATAATAGCATAAACAACATAACACGTTTTACAGTTAATGAACTCCTTAATCTCAATTGTCATTCCATTAGCATCAGAATAAGAAACGCAGTTTGCATGAGCGTATTTGCACTGGTTACAGTTGCCACATATAAAAAATCCCTTTTTTCCTTTTAACCAATTTTCTTTAGTATTATCTTCCTTAACATTCAAGAAAGAAGGACTCAATTTTTGTTTGATAGTAATTGCTCTCGTGAAAGTGAACTTGGGTTTCTCAGTCAAAAAAGGAAGTAGATCCTTATCTAGTCTTAGGATTTCCCAATGTTTGGACACCATTTTGTAGAGTAAAGAGAAATCTTGTGAAAACTGCGTGATTATAGAAATATGATCTGTCCCTGATTTCTCTTTCGCACGGTCACATAAAAGTTCCGCTTGACTGCACTCTTTGTACTTATCAGCCGCTTTCTTTATGCATCTCAAATTGTACCCTCTATTTTTGAATCTATCCATAAGCAGATCGGACTCCTTAAAATAATCCAAATCCAAACTACAATTTCTCCTGGCTCGATAAAATTCTCCAGCTGGGATGTTGTCTATTGTAGATCTTTGATGACTGCTTTTTGCAGATAATAACTGTCTATTTTTGTTGATCAAATGGAGATATGATTGAGACACTTATTTGTGGTCTTAAATTTATGTTTTTACTAAACACCGATTGAAATTCTTGATTATGCCGTGAATTTTCCATCATCCTGACCTGACATGTGACACAATATGGTATGGTTTTTGAAAAATGTATATATTGAATGAATGTGTAATTTTGTACAGCCTTGAGAACGACCGGTGGTCGAAACACGTGTCGGCTGTGTTTTTCTCTAGAAGAATTAAAAACATTCATATTGAAGGAACACTTGGAGTGACTTTATGAATAATGATGTTGGACTTGTAAAAATGTAAAACTTAGATCAAGTGTATGGTGTGAGCGCAAGATATCCTCCCGAACTACAATCTTTTCCAATGGAGAATGTCCCGTCATTTCATGAGGAGTATTCCTGTAGCTCCTTAACATTTACCACACTGCTTGTGGAAATGGCACATTATCCACAGCTGCCTTTTGCCTAGTTCTTTTCAAGCTACTCATGAACCTTTCAGCCATACCATTTGCTTGTGGCCACACAGGTGTTATCTTTTGATGTTTGAATCCGATGTGTGCTGCAATCTTGCTGAATTCATGACCTTGAATAGGTGCCCCATTGTCAGTTTTTATTATTTGAGGTATTCCCATTCACTAAAGAGCTCATCTAGGACCACAACCACATGATGAAATGCAGTAGACCTGACCTGTTTTACTAGCGGAAACCGTGAATATTCATCTATGGCCACCAGTAAGTATCCTCCTTCATCTAGTGGTTCAAAGAAATCAAGAGCCACCCGATTACATGGCCCCGAAGGGAGTGGTACTATCTGAAGAGGTGTTGCCTGAGTGTTAGATGTCGCTACTTGGCAAGCAAAGCAATTTTGTAAAATGTCCTCCACAATAACATCCATGCATGGGAACCACACTTGATTCGTCAAGATTTTTTTTGTATTCACAACTCCTCTATGACCTTCATGATCCAGCATCACTAATGCCTTCCCCACTTTTTGGTGCCACAAGCCTATTTCCTCTTAGGAGTATTCCTTCTTTCGCTGCAGATAATTCATTACTCATCCTCGCTAATTTCTGAAGATCCTTCATATCTCCCTCCTCTAAACCTTCCTCCAGGCCAAGGCAATGCCATTTCCCAGTCTGAATAAGTCGAACCGCCACCTGAATCATCAGATCAGCTTGGCTTCTTTCCCTGAACACTTCCTTTGTTATTGTCGGAGGTAGGGCATTCATCGACACATAAGAGGCACTCCTCTGCCTCCATCTGCATCTCAGTTTCCGCTGTGCTTGCTGGGTGTCTCGACAGATAATCAGCTGGGTTAGTGTCTTTCCCAGGCTCATGAATGATCTTGTTATGGTATTCCTGTAATCGCATACCCCAATCTTTCAATCCTGGGAGGCATCTTGACTCTTGGATTCCCAAACAGCGAAATCAAGGCTTGATGATCCGTGACAAGAACAAAAGGCTTCCCAATTATAAAGTGATTAAACTTCTCACATGCCCACACAGCATCCAGACTTTCTCTCTCTGCTTGGGAATAGGCTTCTTTGATTTCACTCCGCGCTCTGCTAGCATAAGCAGCAATGTGCTGTTGCTCACATCCTGGCCCCTTGCTTGAATCTATTTGTGCTAGAATCGCACCTAGACCCACCGGACTGGCATCTACAATAATTTCAGTGTCCCACTCTGGATTAAAATATGCCAGCTGCCTATCGTTAGCCAGTTCTTCTTTTATGCTCCTGAAGCTTTCTTCACAGTTTTCATTCCATACAAACGCTACATCTTTCTTTAATAGTTGTTTTAGAGGATCAGTGAAAGTGGCAAAGTTTGGTAAGTATCTTGCACAATATCCAGCCATTCCAAGAAAAGATCTTAGTTCTGCCATGTCTTTTGGAGGCTTCAGATCCAATATGATTCTCACTTTCTCTGGATCCGCCCGCATACCTTTCTCTGAAAATATATGCCCAAAGAACTTCAAGCTTCTTCTGTTTATGTCACATTTCTGACCATTTAGAGTCAGACCATTTTCTTGCAATAGTCTGCATACCTGTTTTAAAGCTTCATCATGTTGAGCTTGATCGGTTCCATAGACTAGAATATCATTGCTGTAATTAAACGCATTTTGTACTGGCGCGATGACCTTCCTTATGGCTTCTTGAAATATCTATGCTGCAGAGGAAACCCCAAAGCTGAGTCTCTTATATCTGAACAAACCCTCATGGGTACTAATAGTGGTTATAGGCCGAGATTCTGGATCAATCACCAACTGATGGTATCCTTGATTTAGATCTAATTTGCTAAACCTGCTGGCTTGATTCGGGCGAATTATCATGTCTTCCATGTTGGGTCCCGGGTGTCTTTCCCTCATGATGGCCGTGTTAGGTATTCTCATGTCCACATGTCCATCTGTTTTAGGTACTACTACCAATGGAGACACCCAGGGAGTTGGACCACTTTCAACCCTTTCGATAATATCATTGTCTTTTAACTGTTTCAGTTCTTGTGACACTCTTGTTTGGAGATGAAACCCCATTCGTCTCAGATGCTGAAGAACAGGTTGAACTGATTTATCAATATGCAAGTGTATCATGCTGGTCTTTAACCTTCCAATTCCTTGAAATAACTTTGGGAATTTGACCTTCAGCTTTTCTAAGTCCAACACTTCCTCTGACATAAATCTTAGAGCCTGACAACCTGATGGAACACCTTGTATCATTTCCGATTGGTTGTATCTCAAATCAATGAGTTTCAGATCCGTGGCAGTTTTACAGCTAATAAGACATCTGCCAACGACAGGACTCTTTATGACATGTATATTAGTCGGTATACATCGTTCCTTATGAATTAAATTGCATCGAAACTGTCCTTTATTCAATATTGGCGGTTCTGCCCCCCACTGAAAAATTGCAGCTTTTGATGAATGTAATGGATGTTGGTTAGCTATCTTCCCGTACATTCCTCACTCATGACATTCACCGTAGCTCCAGTGTCCACCAGGAAAGGTATCTCCTCTCCACATAGATTCACTACTACTCTTAGGGCAGTGTTTCCACTCTCCTTATCACATATTAACCTCACATATTCCTTGCTGTATCTATCATATTCATATTCTTGACGATAATCCATTGTCGGTTCTTCTTCTTCATAAGACACGGGTAGATTTTCATATGGGTCTTCATATTTCCTCTCTTCTTGATCTTGAGCTTGATTGACTGGCGGTGCCCTATGACTCAATTCTGGAATATTTTGGTCTGTTACTCCAATTTGCAAATTATCCATGGCTCTAAGAAATCCAGGTCGGTTTGTTTGTAGGTTTGGTTTTGAGACAGGGTAAGGTCGTGTTTCTCTTTCTGTAAAATTTCATCCTCCTAAACCCCTTTGGTTATCATACCTTCTATTAGGTGTCATTTGAGGGTTGTAGTGATTTGACAGCATTGTTATCCTTTCCCTACACATTGTTTGGAAATGATTTTCCTGCCCACATCATAGACATAACTGACCTAGAGCAGGACAAGGGCCCTTGTGAGGAAATTCAAATCCGCACCTGTAACATTGTCTCTCTCCTACACCTCTGAGCATTAAGGAGGGATTTCCACTCACTTGGTGAACCTGTGCCAGGATATCTTCTTTGCCATTGGGTGTTCTTATTCATAACAGCGATGGTGTCAATCCTCTTTGGATTCTCTATGTTGGCTGCTTGTGTATTCACTCTCTCATATACCCTTGCAAGTTCCAATACCTCCTTCAGGGGCAGAGGCTTCTTTAATAAGTGTTTCCTGAATTGCGATGATAAACATCCTTCAATTACTCTCAGGCGTATCGCTTCATCATCATTAAAGTTGATAAATTCACAAAATGTGGTTTTCTTTTGTAACCGTAAGACAAATTGAGCTATAGTCTCATGTGGGCTTTGTGTGCATTGATTGAATACATATTTTTCATAATCCCTGTTGAGTGGAACTATTATCTGAGCATTAACTGCTGCTATTAACGATGGATATGTTGTTCTATCTTGAAGTGGAATAGTTTTGATTATGCTCGTTATTTCTCTTCCTACTAGGTTTGTGAAAATGTCCAATTTATTTGGTGCATTTTGATCCCCTACAGCTCTCAAGAACTCCTCAAATTCATCAATCCATTCTTGCCATCTTTGGCCTTGTGTTTCTTGTGGTTCCAAAGTAAAGGGGTTTGGTCGTTGTAAATAATTTAATAGATTGGTTGACATGAGCGTGTTTGCGGAATTTTGAGATGTGGTTTGTTGTTCACTTGCGTCTCCAGCTGCATTTTCAACTGACATTTTTGTGAGTCCAATCCACCCTTAATATAAATAATTATTATCTTTATTATTTTTTTCCTTTTTGATCAAACTGGATTTATCCTCATGTCTCTTGTCTGTTATTCTCATATATCATGTTTGTAGTCTGTTTTGTTATTTGTAGTTACAGTCATTCAATCCACTTCTCTTTTATCCTTTTATTTCACTCAATAAATGCTTCAATTTTCTTTCTTTCAGCGTACTTCTATTGTTTCCATATGTGGATTCATGCGTTCTTTATGTGCTGTATTCCAGTTAATTACTCAGTTTCGTGCTTCGTTTATGTTTGTTTCTGCTGTGTTTACATATCAATCCGTCGATTGCCTTTGTATTCGTTCGTATTGCTATTTCAATGTGTATTAGCCACCCAAAATGGTGGCACGTATTTTCACGCCTGTTGGTTTCTTCCTCTAACATTATTTTTTACCTTAATTTGCTTCCTTGACTGGCACGTATTATGATGCGCATAGGTACTTTTTTCTAATCCCTGACAGTCGCGCTCTGCCTCACACGCTGCCGGTACGTTGCTCCATATTTAAAAAAATGCTCAAGTATGCAAATGTCTTTTATATTTAGCTCTGTTTTGAGCCGATTAAGGCTATTTGCTTGCCAGCGCTGCGTGTGCTTACCTTCAATTTCTTTTCGCCTGTTTGACTCTGTACTTCACCGTGTTTTTTATATGTCCACGTCTTACTTACATAGCCCACCATATTCTTCAGCCAGTACTTCTGCCTGGATTCTGCTCCCTTCGTCGCCACTGTTATGTCTTCATCAATCAATATCTTGTTAGTAAATACACGAGCACCATTGTATGTTCTTGTTTAACTTTATTCTTATATAACTGAACTTCTTGTCTGACAACAACATTCTAGAAGCCCTTTTATTCATAACGTTCTATATTCCACTTAACCCATCATTATCTACAGACCCTAGCAACAATAACAATAACAATAACAATACACAACAGACACCTTCTCAAAGATGGCCCATTTTGTTCCCTGCAAAGGGGACCCGAAAGCCAAGGAAATTGCAGAGTTATTCCTGCAGAACGTGGTCTGCCTACATGGGCTTCGATGTTGTGTTATCACCGACAGAGGTCCACAGTGCACCTCTAGGTTCTGGCGCGAATTCTGTAACATTATAGGTATGGAAATCCGTTTGTCTTCGGGCTATAATCCCGAAACGGACGGCCAGACCGAGTGCATGAACCAGGGGCTCGAACAATTCCTGCGTTGCTTGGCCGCAGGAAGAGAAACAACTTGGGTCCAACACACTTGGCTAGTAGAATTATCTTATGATAATGCTGTTCCCTCATCCACAAAACAATCCCCTTTCTTTTGTCTGTATGGAAGACATCCACAAAGTTTACCTCTATCTGTCCCAACAGCAAAGACAGAGCAGCCTACACCGGTAGGACAACGGATCGGTATTTGTGCAGAGTTCTGCATGTTTTTGCCTCGTGGAACATAACGCCCAGAAGGCGCATGAGACGAAAGCACGTGAAAGAATAACGTGTTATTTTAGATTGAGTAACCACAGTCGGTCTGAGGAAAGACGGTGTTCAGCAAATTATTGATACTAGGCGCTACAAGCCACGTGTGGTAGCGCACACAATTGGGATCTGTGAACCTTAAGCATACAATGTGCTGGATGTGTGTTGAGTGTGGCATGAAGAACAAATGACCGCAAAACTTGAAAGCATACGCTAATGCTTGCCTTCTGTTTTCTTTTAGTTTGAACCAGTCGCTCAGACTTCAAGCATGTGGCACAGGACTCGACAGCCCTTGCAGGACAGGACTTTAAAGACTAAAAGCTAAGTGTGCAAGTGCATGTTGAGCACTCCTTATGTTAGTGTACACAGGCTTATGCCTGTGACTGTTACTTAACTGTGGTACTGAGCGAGGGGCAACACCTTTACATGTAAAGGTGTTGGTAAAGTTGTAATGGCTTTTTTAGCATGCATGCCAAAACATTGGCCAAACAAAAATTGTGCAATAATCAACCCTTACCTAAACTCCCCCAGTCCTACCCATAACCTCTCCCTAACCCTTTATCCGGTTTCCCTACAATCCCCCTACCTATCCAAACATTGAGACCCTAACCCTCCTTCCCTGCTCTGGTTGAGGAGGTCTGTGTAAGCTTTGACTTGCAGGCACCAAGACCATTGAGGGGGTGGTTGGTTCTGCATCGCTCCTGCGCCTTGGACCTGAGCATCTTGACAAAAGCAGTGATCCGAGGGTTCATCATAGGCCAATCGGCAGTCTGGGGAAGGGCCCAAAAACAGCAACAAGCAACATCAGAAGGAATAGTTCAAGAGAAGGAAAAAGAGCTTATAGCAAAAGGGAATCAGTGATCCCTTAGCGACCTCTGTATGGCTTGACAGGTATTATAGATACACTTGACAGGGAAAGCAGCGCAATTGATCCTCCTGCACTAAACAATACTTCTATTCCTGAGGCAATAAGGCCAATACATTGCTAGCAGCTAAATTAAGGACAGTGGCCACCCGCAACTATGTCAGGGATCTGAGGGAAGGGACGGGAAATGCGTTATCACAGAGGTAGGAAAGCTAAAGGTTGTGGAGGACTTCTTTCAAAGGACTTCAGCCCCACATCAAGGGAACCCAGCCCGAATCCAAGAATTTCTCCTCCAAGCGCATCTTCCTCAGATCCCTGAGATAGTGAAGGAAATACAAAAGGTGGTAGGGTGATTCCCACCTCCTAGAATTTCTCAGAGAGTGCTCCTTAGATCTCGCAGACTGGGGGGGACTGGGGGTTCCATCCATCCAATGTTATCTTTGTCCTGCACAGATTGTGCGGGTGCTAGTTTGGGCACTAGAGGAGAGGTGACCGAAATGGAAGACACTTGAACAGGTTGGTTTGGCTCGTCCCCTGGCTCACCTCCCCTTCCTCCCGAAAGTGGTGCAGAGAATCCAACAGAACTTACTGGAATCCACTAGCACCACCTTGGGTCATTGGAACAAAGCATTCTCGCAACATGGGGTTAAGCCTGGCCTGGGCCCCCTATCCCCGGTACCATATAACCCGAAGTTGACTCCGGGCATGGAGGGTAGGACATTCACACAGTGGGAGTCACTCAGGGTGTTACAATTGAGAGACCTATATAAGGAGGGATTTCCACTCATATTTCAAAATGTAAGGATAAATTCAACTTATGTGAAGCAGAGTGGTTTAGGTACTGCCAACCCAGGCACTGGCTGTCCAATAATCAGGTTAAACAAGCAGGCAGTAGACAACCAATGGGAATAGAGCTTGTGGTTCTAGAGGGCCAGGAGGCACACAAGGTTTCCACCTGCTACCAACTCCTAGAAAGGGCCTCCAGTGGAGATAAATTACCATATATGGCACAGTGGGAGTTGGGGATTGGCATCTCGAAGGAGTCTTGGGAAAAGATATGGACTTGAACCCATAGGATTTCCCACTGTATCATAATTAAGGAAGGGCTATTCAATTATCTTTTCGTTACATGACCCCTCAAAGATTGCATGCGATTTGACCTGACTACCAGGATCGTGGCTGGCAGGGGTGCAGGCAATTGGGTTCTCTTGCACACATGTGGTGGCACTGCCCTATCATGAAAACGTATTCACAGGAGATTCTTTCAAGAATAAAGGACATTACAGGCAGCTTGCTTCCTATGTGCCCGCTGACTCTGGTTTTGGGGGATGTCCCTGAGGATGGTTCCTTCCCGCCAGCTGGGCCCAAAGCGAAACTGGTATCGCATTTACTAATGGCGGCAAAGATAAACCGTGCACGCTTCGGGAAGACTCCAGAAGGAACTTGCATATCATATTGGTGGGTAAAGGTGTGGGAGATCATAGCCATGGAAATAATGACTGCACACATCTCGGACCGAATGGAGAGATTATGCCACACGTGGGCTCCCTTCTTGGATTTTGTTCAAGGGAAGGAGCATATGTTTTTCAGGCCACCGATCTTGACACACCTCTTTCAGAATTAGTGTTGTTATGAAAACTGCTTGGAAGGTAGATGGTGAAGGGAAGAGGTCTGGTGAAGAGAGGGGAAGGGGTACTGCAATGCTTAGATGTGCCAATGCTGTGGGAACCCAGAAGACGATGTAGGCGTACTCGTGTGACTTTTTATGTTATTTTGTTTTAATTATTTCTTCTTTTTGGGGGGTTAGTACAAAATGTAAATTGTAATTTCGATGTCCCTGTACCTCATCTTGAAAGAATATGACACTGTCCTTATAGCATGTGCATCGAGATTTTAATAAAAGGACAACTTGGAAGAAAAAAATACCCCTGTGAGACATGGATGCGTCTCTGTGGGGGCATCACTTCAGAACGAGTACATAAGAACAATGGAAAGTATTCACTCGAGTAGAAACATGCCAAGAATTAATATTAAAGAAATGAGGCTGTATGCAATAAATAATTCCACTTAACTGTGCGCTGTTCTGAAATACTGATCCAGCATCTTGTTCACACTCTCATTCTGTCCATTAGCCTGTGTGTGATAACTGGTAGAAATAGTTTTTTCAACACCCAAAGCAGTACAGCCCAGCCCCCAAACATTAACAACACACTGTGAACATCAGTCAAATATCATCTTGCATGGGAACCCCATGAAGGTGATCAGTTTTTACCAAGAACATTGTATCTAATTCCATTATCATAGGTAACCCCTTCAAAGGTGTGAAATGTGACATCTTAGGAAACGGGTCCATGTTGACCATTATAATGATAATAATCGTATAGATGCCTCCACTCAGTACAAGTCTCATTTAGTGCCAATTTCGCCTTTTCAGTAACTGAATAATTCATTTAACACATCGTACCTGTAAGGAATTCTAGGAAATGGGCTGTTTCAAATGATCTCCGCACTGAATCTACAAGAAAGTTCCCAAAGCGCTTTATGATGTGTCTGTTTATACAACAACAATTGGTTGAAGTCCAATGGTTACAAGGCCACAGTTGTGATTTTTAGTGGTCACCTGCCACCTCTGGTACACTGTTTGCATGACTGTATGAGTGATCTCAACAATACAGAGGACACTACAAACAATGTGATTTTTCTCTTGAGGCTCCTCTCTCAAGGATTCCTCAAATCTCGATGGTCAGTTGGTCTACTTTTTTATCTTTTATGCAATTTATGTAAAGCCATCCCCCTCGCCCATTCCTCTAATGCAGACAATATGATCTCATTCTACCTCAAACACCCCAATTTTATAATGGCATCCCCAGCTGTCTCAGAATACAGCAGCCCAATCTTTGAGTTTCCTGAGACCTAACACATCTCCCGTTTGCTGACCATTCATGGGCTTCCTGCTTCCTCTTAGATTCGCTTAATGTTGCTATATATGGCCTCTGCCACTACTCAGGCTGAAATGTATCACTTATACCACCCATCTTTTCTCTTTTTAACTCCTTTCCCTTCCACTTGTGTGGCTTGGATGGCCATATTTTCTCTTTTTAACTCCTTTCACTTCCACTTGTGTGGCTTGGATGGCCATATTTTCTCTTTTTAACTCCTTTCACTTCCACTTGTGTGGCTTGGATGGCCATATTTTCTCTTTTTAACTCCTTTCACTTCCACTTGTGTGGCTTGAATGGCCATATTTTCTCTTTTTAACTCCTTTCACTTCCACTTGTGTGGCTTGAATGGCCATATTTTCTCTTTTTAACTCCTTTCACTTCCACTTATGTGGCTTGGATGGTCATATTTTCTCTTTTTAACTCCTTTCACATCCACTTGTGTGGCTTGGATGGTCCCCTGACCATCTGAAAGCATCGTAAAACATAGCCCTTCTCGCAAACGTATTTGCTGGTGCTGTGTTCTCCTCTGTGCCAGCGATAAGAGACTTCTGCTGGTAAACATATGCTACACCACTGCCGTAAAATAACATTTTTAAACAAACAAGAAAAAACCCACGCTTGTGACAATCATAACTTTTGTTATTATTTCCAATTATTTTAATATAGAAAAAGTGTGCTCCAAGAGTCACACGGAAAGCAAAGAAATCCTTCAAGTGCAAAAATGATTTAATAAAAAGCTGATTTTTTTGTTTAGATTTTAAACTAATGCATACATTTTGAAAAAAGAGGAATAAAAAGGAAAAACATTCAGATTATATTCAAAACCAGATAACCATCATCATAAAACATAAAATTAAGACAGTTCTAACCAGGTTGGCGAGGTACTGTGCAGTAGACCAAATGCTACTGCAGGGAAACTACCAGGGTGTATTAAAAATTACCCTGGTAGGTTTTTGTTGGGCATGGATAATCAATAAGCATGACCTTTTTTATCTGCCGACATGTGAGTAAAATCAAGACCAATTAGCAATGCTGTTGTACAGGTAATTGAACCAAGCATGAAAACACATTTCGGCGTGCCAATGGATATGACATCCAGTGTTAAGCCTTCCTCATGGCAGTTATGGTAGGTCACCCTGTGGTGCTTTTCCCAAATTTGTTGGCGTTCATACACTACTTGATCCGATATCAATGGTTTGGACCGTCTGAAGTGCCTTGGCAGAGGCAAAGTCACTATTCTGTAAAACTATGTTGACAGGATCCTAATCCCATAGTATAGATTTACCACAGCGGTAGATGGCTGTGAGAGAAAACGGGCATTCAAAGAAACCCCAATGGCACCAGCAAGTATTGTCCGCAGTAAAGGAGATCTACCGGGTGCGAGCCTGCAGGAGCTGTACTACACATAGGTAAAGTGTGCAGAATGGCAGGGAAATAACGTTGTCCATGCTTTGATTCTCACAGATAGTCTGCCAGTTCGAAAAGGGGGACTGAAATTCGGCATCCGCTTCAACCAGCGTACATGGTACTGGGATGTCAATACCTTTCGGCCTTAAGATGCAAAGACGGCCTCGACCCTTCAGGCGTGAAACATCTGCACCCTTACTCTCCCTGTGGGTCTCCTCCGGTGTCTGAGTAGTCCTGGGGGCGTGGCCAGGGTAGGCAGGTCGTGAGGCAGTTGAAGGATTTCTTTGGTTTCCTTGTGACTCTTGGAGCACACTTTTTCTATATTTAAAGTAATTGGAAATAATGACAAAAGTTGTGATCGACATAAGCGTGGGTTTTTTCTTGTTCGTTTAAAACTATATTCTGCCCAAGCACACGCTTGCACACAGGGGCACCCCTATTGCTTGTAATATCGTAAAAATAACATGGCATGATATAACCTAGGCAGTATAAAACGAAGGTTGGTTACTGCTTTATATATGACTGAGGATGCCTAGTTTGAAAGTAGTTCTTAATACCACATCTCACCACATCTCAAAAGGACAACAACCGACAGAAGGTAGCCTTGAACAGCACCGCAAAATGTGAACTTTTTTAATGCTAGGAAGCCCATAAGGGAAGACTCAACAAATGGAACATAAATACACTTAAAGAAATTAAGAATTGCCCGATATATTAGAGACATGACATTCAAATTCATGAAATGAATACAAATGATATGATTTGACATTTATAACGTGCCTGTACACAAGTGTTTCTAGGCGTGACAAGACAAGGGAGGGAAGACCGAGGGATTACAAGACAAACGAACTTACAAGGCCCTGTGTCATTCAGATCGTGAAAGTGCAACGATGTAAAGTGCAGGGGAAGGGAGGAGGGGCGTGCCAAGGGGAGAGAAGGGCGGGAAGTGCAATCAGTCCAGCAACGCTCTGAGTAAGTGCAGCCAGGGCAGTGTGGCTCTGAGTAATGCAAGGAGGCAGGGGACTGTGGGTAACAGTTACAGCCCCAAGGTGCGCGGTAGGCCCAGAGGCAGTACAGGGGTGACTGATCATGGAGGAACCTGGTACCCAGTAGACTCTGAGGGTAGCGAAGCAACCAGTTGGCGCAGGAGACAGGTAGGTCAGCATGGGAGAGAAAGAGAGAAAGCAGAGGAGAAAAGAAAGTTCTTGATCTGCTTCCGAACTTCAGGTGGTCCGGCTCAAGTTTGAGAGGGGCAGGAAGGCCAATCGAGAGGGAGGCACCTGCAAAGGAGAGAGATCTACCCCCCACTCTCTGCCTGGAGAAGCGTCTGACCCTCAGAGAGTTTGACATAGCTGAGTGAAGGGTTCGAGAAGGAAGGTATTTTGGAAGAGAAAGTTGGATGTAGTGTGGGCCCCAGCCTCAGAAAACCTTGTGGATGATGCAGGTCTTGAAATTGATCCTTGCAGTCACCAGGAGCCAGTGGAGAGATCTAAGAGCTGAAAAGAAATGGCCCCTGGGCTTAAGGCCAAGGACAAGTCTTGCAGTCCTGTTCTGCATTATTTGCAGAGGGCAGAGAGTAGAGGAAGGCAGATTGAGAAAGAGTCTGTTGCAGTAGTCCAGCCTAGAGAGAACCAGAGGTCTGGAGATAGTGAGCTTCTGGGGGAAAGTGTGAAAAGGAAGAATACCTCTGAGGAGGTGCAGCTGGTAGTGGGCCTTCTTGGCAAGGTCCGTAATGTGAGGATAGAAGGAGAGAGTGGCATCAAAGATGAAACCAAGGTTTCTAGCCACAGAAGAAGGCAAAGGAAGAGGGAGCACAGAGGGCGCTCAAAGTGAGAGAGGGAAAGCGGGAGCAGGGTCCCAATGAGAAGGATCTCAGTTTTACTGGCATTAAGGCAGAGATGATGGGAAGCACACCAATCCTGAATCACGGATAGATATTCAGTAACGAGAGAAAGAGAAGAGTAGGCTGAGGGGAGCCTGAAAGAGAGCTCAGTGCCATCAGCATAACACTGAAGGTTAGAGTAGAAGGTAAAGAACCAGGTGGCCCAAAGGGGCCAATTAGACATTGAAGAGCCAGGGTGAGAGGAAAGAGCAATGGGAAACACCACATGTGGAAAGAGAAGTAGTGTAGAGAAAGGACCCAAGTTGGACCTGGGAGGGTCGGGCAGCAGGAAGGAGGTCAACCACTCCAGGGCCTGATCCATGATGCCCGGGTTCTCAAGGAGTCGTTGGATCAGGATGGCGTGATCGACCGACCGTGTCAAAGGCAGAGGAAAGGTCAAGGAAGATGAGGACAGAAGGAAGGCTAGAGTCAGGATTAGTGAGCAGATCTTCACAGGTGTTCAGGAGAGCAGTTTCCATGCCTCTGGCTTTTGTGAAGCCAGATTGATGGTCATGGAGATAACCAACATATTGAGTGTTGAGTGTATGCTGGGAGATGGCCAGCTTTTCCAAGAGTTTTCCCAGGAAAGAGTGATAGAAATCGGATGATAGTTTGGCGAACAGGTAGGATCGGCAGAAGTCTTTGTAAGGAGGGGGTGCACAAGGGAGTGCTTGAGGAGAGAGGGGAAGGATCCAGTGATGAAAGAGTGACCGCAGAAATCGCCAAAGGCTGGAGCAAGGGTGTCAATGTGGTCTTGATGGTTCTGGAGGAGCAGGGAAGCACCTGTTTGGACAACACTTTCATAGATCAGACTTGTCTAGAAACATTGTCAGGTGTTGTCGGAGAGAAAGAGGTGAAATGAGGAGAGGGAGGGGCGGCCAGAGGGGGGGATAGAGAGGTAGAGGAAGTGGTAGAGGAGAGAGAGGAGAGAGAGGATAGGATGTCCTGAGTTGTAGTGGTGAAGTGAGAAGCCAGAGGCGAACGGAGGGCCTGGGAGGGAACAGGAGAGGTGGCAACTGCCGAAGGATTGGCCAGCTTCTTGCAGATTTTAAAGAATTCGGCCATGTTGTTAGAGGCCGCAGAGACGCGGGCTTGGATGGGGACTCTCTTCATGTACAGGGCAGAGAGTCTGTATTGCATTTAGAGCAGGTAGCAGGCCAGTTTGTCAGAGGATGCGCCTGAAGCCCTCCACTTCCTCTCAGCCACTGTGCACTTGTGTTTCAGGGCGGCAAGGTCAGAGTCATAACAAGAGTTGCACTTGGAGGTAGGCTTCAGATGGATTCTCATGACAGTGTCAATGACGTCCAGAGTGTTGAAGATGGAAAGACAAAGGTTATAGAGGGCTGTGTAAGAGGCATAGGAGGAGCAGAGAAAGTTGCGGTAAAGGCATCCAGTGACACATGCTTCATGTGTCGAATGGCCGAGAAGGTAGGTGGCAGTGCTCGGGTAGGCTTAGCCTGGGGGACAGAGAGTTGGAGGTGAGAGGAGAGCAGAAAGTGGTCAGTCCAAGAGAGAGGAGTCATGAGAGGGGTATGTCTCGAGAGATGGGAACATCAAGGGTGTGACCGGCAGACTGTGTCGGACCAGAGGGTAGAATGGAAAGAGAGAGAGTGTCGCAGAGCCCAAAGGAGGGATTAGAAGCATCCAAGTGGATGTTGAGGTCTCTGAGGAGGAGAAGTTGAGAGGTAGAGGCAAGAAGAGAAGAGGAGAGGTCGGGGACGTCATTTCACCAAAATGCCACAGGTAGCGGAAGTGACATCTCACGACCCTTGACCCCTGATGACAACACAGGAAGTGATGTCATTTGACCCCACCCCAAAGTGATATCGCGGGAAGCGATGATACATGACTGTTCACCCATTGACAAAACAGGAAATGGCATCACATTGCATTTTACACTATGAAAAATATGCTTACAATATCACTATAATGTGATGTACATTTCATACAAGAATGGATCGCCATATGTATCCTTAAGATCGGTGTGTATAGGCCCATATTACCAAATTACTGTGAATGCAAGCAGACGTCCATGACCAAATGATAATGATGTGTTATTATATAGCACATACACTTAGGCGCTTTATATAGGAAAAATATACACCCAATATCACCCAACCTCTGTTGGTACTCATTTATCGATCTCAGAAGGATGAAAGGCTGAGTTGAGGCGTTTAAGAACAGACTAAATCAGTGCCTCACCCCCCAACGTGTGCCTGAAATAAACTTTTAATGAGTCTAGCAATTATTGTATAGAATTCCAGAAAGACACATTATTTGGTATTCCTATTCTTTCTTATTTAGGGTCAGTGCTGAAAGTGTTAGACTTGTGGCACTCCTGTTCTTATTTTTCTTCTTTTTTTAAGGGGCCTGAGCAAGAAAGCCAATCACATCAGAAGTAAAGAGCCACATAGTGCTGGCCACAGCCCAGGAGCTTGCATTCCAAAAAAAAAACGTTTTTTTTTTATTGTGGTTCCAAGGGAGACCACACAGGTTGCAAGGGACCTCAAAGGAGGAGGAGGCTTGCATAGGAATTACAGAAGCAGGGACCCATTCTGGAAGGATCAGGGCTACTCCACCTCCGTGTCGGTTGGTTCAGGGTTCAGAGAGGATCTTGTAGCCATCATGGAGGAGAGTGTCAAAACTTGGGAGAGGGCTGGCCGTGAACCATGTCTCGGTGAGAGCGAGGACATCCAGGTCAAGTTATTCGAGGAGGTGGCAAATGTCAGAGGAGTGTTTCACAGCAGAGTGAGAGGTAATGCAAAACTACTAAACAGAGAGAGCAGGAAACAACTTTTGACCAGCAATTTCTCCCCTGTTTCTCACGGGGGTGCTATTTTGTTAAAGGTAATAGAAAGAAAGTTCCATTTATAGTGGTCATTATTTTAACTATATTTGTGTTGCGTGAGAGCACAACCCAAAGATCATTACATGACAGTAGCAGATAATGCTTCCAGGTGAACTCCTCTTTTATAGTAAGCCACTCCTAAAATGAGGATGAGGGATAGACAAAATAGTGGAAAGACTGCAAAACATGGATAAGGACACGGCTCAAGTCTTTAAGTTCCATACATAGGATGTCAATGGAGCCTTTGTGCTTTCTTTCTTCTTTTTCCAAAGCTTATTTATTGATTTCAAAATCGACAAAACAATACCGACATGAAATTGCAAGGAGATGCAAGAAAGAAACGAACGTGTACACGAGTTTAGCGATCTCATTTTACCACTTAACAATCTGTTACAAAGCCCTCAGTCTGCAGGGGCAAGTAGTGTATGTGAATTCTGATGTAATGATTGGCAACAACAATCCCCATTTTCGTTTGTAATTCTCGCTCTCATCTTTTAAATCTGCCGAGATCTTTTCATTGCCACGTTCGACCATAGTCTTAGCCACCAAAGATGTATATGGGACGTGTCTTTGTTTTTGCAGTTAGATGCTAGTACCATCTTTGCAAGGGATAGTGAATTTTGTCAGGGATACCCAATAAACCTAGGCCGGGATCGAACGCAAAGAAGCGTCCAATGATTCTATATATGTATGCAAGCACTCTTCCCAAAATGGATGAATCTTCTGACATTCCCACCATATGTGTATCCCTGTCCATCTATTCCCACATTCTCACCAACAGTGCCAATTACAGTCAGGTTATTTTTTTTTTTTAATATTTTTATTTTATTTTAAAATCAAACCAACACACAACTGTTTCAAAACATAGAAAGCATCATATTCCAGCACATTTTCATAAAAACTCCCCCTCCCCCCTTAAACTAGAGCCGATTCTCACATGTCGTTTAACGGGAGCATCATTGGGTAGCACAATACTTAGGCAGTCATCATCCGGGTCCTTTGTTTCGTTGTCACCCTGGTGAGGGTTTGCCAATGAGGCCACCAGTTGCCACCAGGCCAGCAAGGGCCCTACTTCCTCCTCGCCCCCCCTGGTGACCGCTTCAAACCAGACTACAGATTCAGCTTCTGCCCACCTCAAGAGGTCCGTCCACCATAACTCCACCCTAGGTCTGTGGGCCGCCTTCCAGCCCATGGCAATCCTATGTTTGGCCAAAACATAAGCCAGGTCCTTCATCTTGCTTATGTGTTTCAAATGCCGGGGTCTAGGAAAAAGCCCAAGCATGCATGACCAGGCCAACTCCACATCCAGCATTCCCCCCCCCACCCGCCAGTTTCGTCTTGACCTTGTCCCAAAATCTATGCACCTCCGGGCAAGCCCAAAACATGTGTAGCAGTCCAGCATTCACCTCCCCACACCTGAGGCATTGCTGCGTAGTTGGTCCCCCAAACTTTGCAATCTTCCTGGGGGTTAAATAAGCCCTGTGGGTAACGTACAATTGAAGCTGTTGGAATCTCGCGTTTCGGGACACCTTTTTGTGGTACCTCTGGGCCCGTTCACACTGCCCATCCGTCATGGGTCCTCCCACCTCCTCCTTCCAATCTTGTCTCAATTGGAGCAACTCCTTCCCTGCCCTTACTTGCAGGAGCTCATATATCCTCGATATTTCATGCCCGCCCTCTGATACATCATACATGGTTTCCAGGGAGGCGTCTGTGTCTTCCGCTAGCACTCTCTCAGGCCATCTTTCTCTAGTCTTTTTCACAAGCCTAGTGTAGGTTATGTATTGGCCACCATGTACTCCCGTCTCTTCCTGCAACCTCTGAAAGTCCACTGCCTTCCCTTCCTGCCATATGTCCCCGAGGGTGGCTAAGCCTACCTGTTCCCAGTATCTGCGGACCGATTCAAGTAGTTGAGAGTCGCTCCCGCACAGCGCCGCCAAAGGGGCCTGCTGGGAGTACGGCTCCACGTGCCCCCCCAATCTTCCATGTCCTGTGCCAGATCTCGCAGCCCAGCCTCAGTAGCCGCCCCTTGCCCACCAGTTTGTCTCTGCACAACCACACCACTTCCATCAGAAAGTATGGGGCTGTATCTCCACGCAGGAGCCTGGCTTCCGCCAAGTCTTCAGCCGAGAGCCACCTGGCCACGTACTGCAGCTGCCCCGCCAGGTAATAGAGTTCAAAATTAGGCAGGCCTATCCCCCCCTGTCAGATGGGTTCTGGAGCTTCCACAGAGCAACCCTGTTTCTAGAGCTGCCCCACACGAAACCCCTGCACAGGCTATCAAGTTTCGCGAATAGGCTCCTAGGCATCAGAAACGGGACGTTTACGAAGAAGTGCGAAAGTCTAGGCAGGACCACCATCTTGAGCAAGGCCGCCCTCCCCATCATGGTCATGGGTAATCTGGACCAAAATACCATGCTGTTCTTGATCCCCTCTATCGCCTTTTCCGTGTTGTGCTTGTGTTCTGCCTCGACCGTGTGGTAAATGTTTATTCCCAAATACCTAAATGTCACGGGCTGCCATGGTATTGGCAGGACAGGCAGCCTCTGCACCGGGACATTCCTATATCTGCCCAAAGGGAACAGACTGGACTTTCCAGGGTTCACCGATATGCCCGAGAGGATAGCGTACCGTTCCATTACCTCTAGCACATACTGTAGGTTTTCCTCTGGGTAATGCAAATAAAGGAGCATATCATCCGCATATAATGACATCAGATGCTCTCCACTGGCAGTGCTTATAGCCACCTTCCCATATTGTTGTCGCAGGTATATTGCCAGTGGCTCTAATGCCAGTATATATAGCATGGGTGACCAGGGGCATCCTTGTCTAGTCCCCCTGCACAGTTGCCAAGAATCTGAGACTGTGGACCCTGTCTTGACCCTCGCCTTCGGGGTGCTATAAAGCAACTGGACCCATCTGAGGTATCCAGGTCCCATTCCGTACCCCTTCAGGACCGCTTTCAGCCAGGGCCATTGTACCGAGTCGAAGGCCTTGACCGCGTCTAACGACACTATAGCCAGCTAGCCCGTGTCTTCCTCAGTTTGGTCTATGATATGGTGTAGCCTCCTGTGGTTATTGGTGATGTTCCTACCTGGAACATATCCCGTCTGATCTGGGTGTATCAGTTTCTTAATCACCCTCTTCAGTCTATTAGCCAGCACCGCCGTGAGTATTTTGCTGTCCTGGTTAAGCATGGACAACGGTCTGTAAGACCCGCACTCCACGGCCGGCTTGCCTGGTTTCAGGAGTGGGATGATTACAGCCTCACGGAGGGACAATGGGAGTTCTCCCTGCTCACAGGCCTCGTTGAAAGTGGCAAGCAGTGGCTGAAGCAACTCTTGCTGGTATGTTTTGTAGAACTCACTGGGCAGCCCATCCGAACCCGGCCCCTTGCAAGTGGGCAAGTTCCGAATCACCCCCTCCAGCTCATCCGAGGTGACAGGTGTGTCTAACTCAGTGCGTTCTAGATCATCCAAGGTGGGTAGCTCAATGTCCCCCAATGTGACCAGTATGTCTTGACACATATCCTCTCCCGTGTCCTCATACAAGTGTCTGTAAAACTTAAGGAATTCCTCATTTACCTCTTTCTGGGTGTTGCATATGCAACCTCTCTCGTCCTGAACCTCACTAATCACCGAGCGGGGGGTCTCACTCTTATACAGCCAGGCCAGCAGTCTGCCTGGCTTGTCGCCCCCTGCGTGTATCCTCTCTGTATATTTCCTGTAGTTGAGCCTGCACAGTCTATCCCAGAGTGCGCTGCAGGACAACTGTAGCTCCTCTACTTTGGTTCTATTACCATGAGCTGTGCTCGCTCCTCTAGCTCCCTTTCCACCTCCTGGAGTTCCCTTTCGACCCCCCCCTGTAGCCCCTTAGCTTGGGAAATAGCTACCCCACGCACCACCACCTTAAACGCTTACCACAGTGTGCCCACAGAGCTTACGCTTCCCGTATTTATATCAAAGTACTCTTCGATGGCATCCCTCAGGCCCTCCCGAAACCCCTCGTCCTGCAGAGCTTCGGTCCTAAGTCTCCATGTAGGGATCCGCGGTCGTGGGGGCTGGTGTCGCCATTCTACCACCAAGGGCGAGTGGTCCGATAGTACTCAGGCCTTGTATTCCGCCCCTTCTATGTCTCTCACCATCTCGGCTGTTACAAACATGTAATCTAACCTTGTGTGCAAATCATGTGGCGCTGCGTAGTGTGAGTACTGTCTATCCGTGGGATGCAGCCTTCGCCATGCATCCTCTAGGCCTAGGTCTTTCAGTAAGGTACTCAGCGCTTTAGCCGCCGGTGCCGTTTTTCCTGCCCTGTCCTTGGACCTGTCCATTCTGGGATCTACAGTACAGTTAAAGTCCCCCCCCCCCACACTACCGTACTCCCTGCCAGGGAGCCAAGTTTACCGTAGAGGGTCCTAAAGTAAGCCGCTGTATCATTATTGGGGGCATACAAATTTATGATGTGTACTTCTCTGTTTTCCAAGAGACCCGTTACCACCACCATTCTACCCTCCGGGTCCACCGTAGAATCAAGCACCCGAAACGGCACATGGGGCACCACCCAAGTAATAACTCCTCTAGCATACGCCGAGTACGCCGCCCCCACAACAGTGCCCTTCCATTTCCTCCTGACCACCTCCAGCCTTTCCCTAGTGAGGTGGGTCTCTTGCAGCAGAGCTATGTCTACGCGCATCCTCTTTAAATACAACATCACTTTGTTACGTTTAAGGTAGCTGTTGAGGCCCCGTACATTCCAGGTCACAATTCTGAGATTACCCGATGCCATCCGGACGGTCTATCTCCATCCCATCCCTTCCCATAATGCTCCCTACGTAGGGTCGTTCCCTGGCTCTTTCCCTTCTATTCACGAACAGTGCCCTCCTCCCACTTCCCCAACTTCACACCACTGCACACAACTCCCCCACCCTCCCCGCCAACCCCCAACAATAGCCCAGCTCCATCCCTGGATCTCAGGCCTACCCACGTCTGGACCTGTCTCGTGTCTGAGAACGAGGACCCTGCGGGGTGTCACCACTCTAACAGTGAGCAACTAAATATACTACTATTGGGTGCAGAGGTTGCTCCCCAGGAGCTCCCAGTCGTCTATTTAGGAGAAGTGAATTCAACGGGACCCGCCGGCAGATACCGTAACCCCCCCCACAAGCACAATATCATACTATATTCCAGTCCCAATGTCATAACTATGGCCTCACGGGCGCCTCTGCAACTTGCTACTTATCTCCAGCTGCTTCTGTCTGGGCATCCGATTCCTGAGGTCGACCTTGCATATCCAACCATTCCATCGCTTTAGTCGGCGTCTCAAAGAAGAGGGATCTGTTCTTATGAAACACCTTTAACCTGGCGGGGTGGGTAGAGCAACATGTAGCGGTGGCCTGCTTCTCTAAGCCTCCTCTTCACCGTTCCAAAGTTCATTCGACTCCGTTGTACGAGCAGCGTATAATCCGGGTACGCCGTTATATTCGCTGACCCCCTTTCTTTCGTGCCTCCTTTCCAGAAAAATTCGAGAATCTTCTCGCGGTCACGATAGTTCAGGATCTTCGCGATCAACGGCCGCGGGGGGGCTCCTGGGGCCGGTCTCCAGGTCAGGGCCCTATGCGCCCTTTCGACCGCAAACCCCTGGGTCAGCTCCCCGCCTGTAATCTCCTGCAAGAGCATAGTTTCAACAAAATCCGTGGGGTTCGATCCTTCCATTCCCTCCTGAACCCCCACTATGCGAATTTTGTTGCTCCTGGCGCGCCCCTCTGCCTGCTCTGCTCTGTCCTCCAAATTGCCCACTCGTTGCACGAGGGCATGAAGCTCCTTGGCGAGAGTATTGCACGCCTCTGTGGTCGGGGCCAACTCCTTCTCCAGTTCCCCAGTGCGCTCCGTTATCGTTCGCACGTCCTGGTGCAACAGGTTCACCTCTTCTCGGACCGCTCCGATCTTAAGGTTTAGGCCCTCTTGCAGCTTTTTCATGGCCAGGCCCAGCTTCGTCTCCCAGGCCACCTTCAAGTCGGCAATTGCCACCAGCACCTCCTGGATAGTACCCAGTGGGTCCATCGCCGCCGCGGGGGTGTCTTTGCTCTTGCCCCCTTCCGTTCCCGAGGGCGACCTAGCATAGGCCTCCATCGTGGGCTGTTTGATCCGGGGTCGCACCACCTTGGAGGACATCCTGCTGCGTCGGTTGGGCCCGCGTGCCCTAATGTATCTCCGGCGCTGCAGAGTACCTCACGGGGTTCACTCGCCAGCCCCTTCACAGCGAGGTTCTGCTGAACCCGGGATCACTTTGCTAGCCCGCCACGATCCAGGGCCTCCTCAGTGGGGGCTCGCCCTTATGTTCTTGCCTTCAGCCAGAGGCGCATGCGACACGTCTATCTGGTTGGGCTCGCCCACGTACCGACCAACTTTGTCTTTCTCAGCTCCATGGACCATTTATGGCCCTTTGTCCGCAGGCGGCCATCTTGGGTGCTGCACTTCCATTGCACGACCACCACCTTCTTCGAAGTCTAGTTCCGTGGATATGCAGTCTCGCTAGTGGGGAGGGCACTCACCATGTGCCCCCCACTTTCATGCGCCCTTGGATGCACCGTGGGCTCGAAAGTCCGCCAATAACCATCACTTCTTCCGAGGATCTAGATCAGATCATCGGGAGCTCCTCCAAGGAACGTCCTCTCACGTAGCCATCAAGCCACGCCCCCCACAGTCGGGTTAAATGTTCTGAATGTTGCCTTGCGTTAAATACCATCTTGACCGTATTTCGTAAGAAGCTTCCTTCATCTGCGCCGCAGTTGACACCTTTTTAATTCTCCACAATATACCTTCCCATTCTTTATCAGAGATGTGTCGACTCAGGTCTTTTTCCCATGGAGTCATATAGGCCCATTGCTTCCTTCCTGCCCCATTGAGCAGAAGGCGATAAATATTGGAGCTGAGCCGTTTGCTGGTATTAGATTCTTATCCCAAATTTCTCAAGTGGCAGCAAATTCCTTGTTGCATGTGGCCTCTTTTACTACCTTGCCCATCACCCAGTGACGCAACTGAAAGTACTGACATCGGTCACTTTCCTGCAGTTTGTATTCTCTTGTACATTCCACAAAGGGCTTTACTTCACCCCTCTTAAACATGTCTGCTATACACCATCCTGTGTTCTCTCTGCAACCCTTAAAAGGACAGCTCTGCAGCCCGGTGTCAAGTCTGGATTGCTGTGAATTGGTGTGAATGGTGATGTGAACGTGGTAAGATTTCCCCAAAGCATGGTCACTGTATCCCATGTTTCAAATGCTGCCTTGGTTAGCATGTTTCTATGCACTGATCTCAGTCTATTACCCTTATATTGCCAGAGAACTCTCCACAATGGGATGCCTCCAGCTGCAGTATCCATGGCCCACCGTTGCTTTGTGGACAGCAGTATCCATGGGCGATCATTGCTTTGTGGACGGCAGTATCCATGGCCCACCGTTGCTTTGTGGACGGCAGTATCCATGGCCCACCGTTGCTTTGTGGACGGCAGTATCCATGGCCCACCGTTGCTTTGTGGACGGCAGTATTCATGGCCCACCGTTGCTTTGTGGACATCAGTATCCATGGCCCACCGTTTCTTTGTGGACAGCAGTATCCATGGCCCACCACTGCTTTGTGGACAGCAGTATCCATGGCCCACCGTTGCTTTGTGGACGGCAGTATCCATGGCCCACCATTGCTTTGTGGATTTTGTTTGAGACCATTCCCTTACTATTCATAGCTGTGCTGCAACGTAATACGCTTGGAAGTCCAGCGCCTGCAATCCCCTTCGTTCAGCTCTTGCTGTCAATAGCACCTTAGCTACTCTCCCCCTCTTCCCCTTTCAGATAAACGAGGTGGCTTCACTCTCTAGTGTAAGGAGCGTCTTCCTAGGAACTCTTATCACGAGGGCCTACAAACATACGTCCAAACCAGGAAATGGTAGCATTGCTCCACCTCTTAAGGTCAGTTCTTATTTATTCTAGTAAATTGGGGTAGTTGATGTCATACAGCTTGTCTAAATTGGAAGTTAGTGCTACTCCTAGGTGCTTGAAATATCGTTAGCCCATCTAGATGGAAGCGCCGCCTTCAGCTGATTACTCACTAGCGAAGGCGCAGATACATTCAAATTTCAGATTTGTCCAGGTCTGTTTTGTACCCCGACGCCCACCCATATTTCACACACTCATCTTGTACTGCCGGAAAAGACATTAGGGGAACACGCAGCGAAAAGATGACATCCTCTGCGAACAGCGCTATTTTGTACTCAACCCCCCAAATTGTGTTCCCTGGATGTCAGTCCTTTTTCTCACCCTTTGTACGAATATCTCCATTACCATTGCGAAGTGTAGGGGCGATAGAGGACACCCATGTCTAGTTACTCCACCAATTACAAAAGGAGCAGAGAGGGCATCCTTGGCTCTAATTCTCACAGTTGGTTTATTAAATATGGCCTCTATCCACCTGATCCATTTGGGGCCCATGCCCGCCAACACTTCCTTAAGGAAAGCCCTGACGAAGGCTTTTTCAGCGTTCAAAGAGAGAAGTAATGCGTGATCCTTTTTAAACCTGGTGGTTTTATCAATGAGGTGAGTACGTTTTCCAATATTATCAAATGTCTGGGGCCCCGCTATAAAGCACGTCTGATCTGAATGAATCAGGTCAGCAAGCACTCCCTCCAGCCTCATCCAGAGGATTTTAGGAAAGATGTTTTCATCCGTGTTTAAGAGCGCAATGGGGCGATGGGACCCACAGCTATCCGGATCTTTACCTGGTTTATGGATTACGCTGGTCGTGTCTTGGTTCATTGAGTTTGAGATTGCCCCAGACGTTAAGAAGGAATTGTATAGGTAAGTTAGTGGTTTATGGAATGACCCCGAGAACATTTTATAAAAGTGGTTCGTCAAACCGTCTGGTCCTTGTGACTTTTTTGGCTTCAAGGCTTTAATTGCGCAAATAAGTTCCTCAATTTTAATAGGGCTCTCCAGCACCTGCCTTTGATGCTCTGTAATTCGCCTCAATGAGGCTACCCCTATACTTTATAGGTTTGCTCTCCCTTTTGTGCTTTATTTCTAATGGTGTTTTAAAGACACTTTTGCAATAGCGAGGAATATTTTGCACTTGGGAAATGACAATATGGGCCTCATTACAAGTTTGCCGGTCCAGCAGTAACCGCACCGGTAAGCTACCGGCGGCGTTACTACCGGACTGGCAAACTACGAGTTCACTCGCGGGTGCCCTTGCGGCTGCCCGGTGTGACCTGGCGGCCGTACCGGCACCCGTGAGCAGAGCATGTCGGATGCACCGGCACTATTCGCGAGTGGTGCCGGTGCATCCGACCTCCCCATTCCCATTGAGCCCTATGGGGCTGAAATGGGAATGGTGAAGAATATTTTCCGGCGCCCAGGAATGGCCATTTACCGGGTCCGGCAAGGCCATAATGACCCGGTAATTGCCCATTCCTGGGTGCCGGAAAAGAAATGATACAGGCATAGCAACCGCCAGTCTCGTAATGATGCACAATGATTTGTTCTTTATATAGCACTTACACCCAAGCGCTGCACATAGAACATATTACACACACCTTAATCAGCTCAACTGAGGCTGGTACTCATTTATGGACCTCAGAAAGATGCAAGGCTGAATTGGCCTTGCTGGTATTCAAACCTGCGACCAGCCGATCACACATAGATCGCAGCAGCAAGCGCTCAACCTGCTGAGCTATCTTACCAGCTTATGGGAAAAATGTCTTCAAAACTGATGAAAGATAAAGAAATATGGTCACACTGTCAGCTGACGACCGAGGGCAAGTTGTCTTTACTTTTATTTTGGTACATCATCTACATTTTCTGCCGTTGCTGAATGAAAAATAAACCTGAAAACTGCGGTTTTGTACAGGGCTGAAATAGGTTCAATACAATACCAAAAGGGGCTTTCACTCTGTGCTGCTAGTTTAAACACCTACCGTGGTGAACAGCTTCTCTAATAATTTAATGGCAAAGAAAATTAACATAATATAAAAAGAATTATGAGGCAGTGCACCGGACGTCAGTGTAATGCAACCTAGCTTGAAAGCAAGGGAGTGCTGTACAGTAGAGACTAGGGCACATAGTGGGGGAGGGTGGGTTGTCTTGTGATGTGGTCCTCATTTGTTGTCTACGTTTTCCCTGAAGGTCCGCGTCCTCAGTTCTTCCAGGTGCGCGGGAGCAGGGAGCCCGCCAGTGCTAGCAGGACGGTTGCAGAGCATGGGAGCATAGCAGGAGAATGCTTGTTTTCTGGCCTTCACCCTCTCCCACTTCTTGCATTCCAGCCTGTTGATATCTTGGCTCCTGGTGTTGCGCTGAGATCCTGACTATCATGACAGAAAGAAAGTGCAGCCACAGTGTGATTTTGATGTTCGCTGCTAAATCAGGGAGTCATGGAAGGATTCTTTGGAAAGATCGCCATATGGTTTGTGTCTCCATAGCTTCGAAGCACTCGGCCTGAAGACTCATGATCCCTATCATTGCGGTCTTCAGAAGTGTGGCGCATAAAAGACTGCATCACTTTGCGCGAGACGCAGTGCGCTGAGCTTCACGGAAGCGGTCTGGAGACAGTAATGATGATGGAGCGGGGGCCGGTGAAGGTAAGTACAGGGACCGCGTTAAAGCAGAGGGGGAGGAGGTCTTTGGGTCGCAGAGTGGGAGGGTGCCGGAGGAGCCCAAATGGACAAGGGAAAGGGGGAGTTAAAGAGTGAGCTGGCTTGGGTGGCCTTTAGTGGGCGGTCTTCCGCAACATTGCCCTTTCATTTGCGGTTTTTAGAGGTAAAACTGCTCCCGAGGTTACTAATAGCTGACCTTTCTGCACCTGAAGTTGAGCGATCGATGTGTTGGACGTTAATGTATAAGTGTAGGCTACATTTTGAAATTCACTAACCAGCAATTATTTGGAGAAAAAAATCAGTCAATCTGAGCGCTTTGCATTTTTTAAGTTGAAACGACTGTTTTACATCCCCACAGTCTTCCCTTCACCGCACATGAACAGTTCACGGCTCGTGCTGATGGATTGACTCCAAAAATAGCCGCTGATCCAAAAATAGCCGCTGATCAGAAGGTTGCCTGCTTTATATTTAATGCACAGGAAGGTTGCGCTTTCTAATTTATAGCCGGTACCCTGGGGGTGGGGATCAGATGATCCATTGAAAAGATGCCTGTCTGGTATGGTAATGTTTATTTGTATAGCACCTATACACAAGGTAAATGTTTCACAGCACTCCAAGAGGGAGGACACAAGGGGAAAAATAGCATTCATTCAGAGCCCTTGAATTTCTAAATGATACAAGTCTGCACAGGCAGGGTAGGTGCATATAGGACAGTTAACAGTGAAGATAACAGAAAATAGGTCTGACGACGATTCTGCCGTGTTTCCAAGCGTATTGAGGCGCCACCATGCAAGGAGGGGAGAGCAGGGAAGATAGATAGACGATCTTCAAGGCATGGTATGTTCAGATCGTGCAAGTGCACAGACGGTACAGGAGAGGGGAGGGGGGAGTCCAAGTGAACCCAGTCAGTCAGAAACTGGGATAAGTGCTGAGAGATGCAATTCTCATGGGTCATTAACAAAGTGCAGTAGCGATGAGCAAGTGCAGGCACCGGAGGCAGTGCGAGGGGACTGGCGAGGGTGCCAGCGACCTGTGAAACTCTGAGGTACACCCGACGGCCAGTCAGTAAGCTGTATGGAAAAGGAGGGAGAGAGGGATAGAGCAGAGAGAGAGGCTAGCAGGGTAGAGGGAGAGAGAAGGAAGAGGAGAAGAGGAGAGTCCTAAGGAGTTCCCAGAACTTAAGGAGATCAGGCTCAAGACAGAGGGTGGCAGGGGGGCTATTCCAGAGGGAGACCCCTGCTGAGGATGAAGATCTCCCTCCAAATCTCTGCTGGGAGAACTGGCTCACTCACAGAAGGTTGGAGGTAGATGAGCGCAGGGCTTTGGAAGGACAGTATTTAGGTAGGCATTGTTGCAGATAGGTAGGTCCTAGACCCCAGAAAGCCTTGTGAACAATACAGAGGGCCTTGAACTTGCACAGGCAGGGAGGTTGAGAAAGAGGCTGCTGGAGTAGTGCAGCCTTGAGAGAACCAGGGCTCTGGAGACAGTCAGCCTCTGGGGGAAGGTGAGAAAGGGAAGATACCTCTGAGGTGCAGCTGGTAGTTGGACATTTTAGAAATGTCCGAAATGTGAGTTGAGAAGGTGAGGGTGGAGTTGAAGATGACCCCAAGGTGTTTTGCCCTGCAGGCGGGTGCAGGCCCAAGGGAGGCCAGCCAGAGTGAGAGTGGGAAAGCGGGAGCAGGATTCCCAATGCAAACGATCTCAGTCTTACTGGCATTGAGGCACAGGTCGTTTGCTGCACACCATGACTGATATGCGGACAGACAGTCAGATATGAGCGAGGTAGAGCAGGTGGCTGAGGGTAGCCGAAGGAGAGTTGCATGTCATCCGCATAACACTGGAAGTTAGAGATGAAAGTCGCAATCACACGTGCCAGGGCAGCCATGTAGACATTGAAGAACCAGGGGGATAGGTTAGAACTCTGGGAAACGCCACAGGTTGAAAGAGTGATGAGAGATAAAGGACCCAAGTTCCACCTGAGATGGGTTAACTACACCAGAGTCTGACCTGTGATTGTCAGGGTGACGCAGAGACCTGCTATCAGGATGTAGGGCTTATAACTGAGCCAGTCGATGCAGGCCCCTAGATTCCAAAACTTGAAGAGTGCTGAAGTATGTTTAGAGACAAACTTGCTGTGAGATTGACAACCCCTACAACACACACCAAGGTAAACATGTATGACACAATGCTGCTGTATGCATGCATTTGAAATGAGATGCTGTGCTTTGACTAGGCAGAATGCTTAAAGAATGTGTTAGCACACAGGTATGTAAGGAGGGAGCAAGGACACCTATCCCACTCTTCTGCAAAAGATAGCAGCAGGGCTTTAAGTGGGATAGGGATAACTGGGACTGAGCCCAGGTAGTGCCTCGAAACATTGACCAAGCCGGGGACGCTGGCGGGGCTCCCACCACCCCATCAGCGAGGAAAGCCCCTTTTTTTTAAAATTGTTCCTTTGAACCCAAACCCTGCCGGTGACAACCCATTGTCACACTGCACTGTGCTATTTCATAGGAGCTCAATTTCTTTTGTTTCATTCAATAGACTTCTTCAAACATAAAGCCTGTTTAACAGTCTATTGAATGAAACAAAAGAAACGGAACACCTATGAAATAACACAGTGTAAAGGGCTTGGGTTCGAATCCGCAGCACGGGACAATGCCAAAAAAAAAAAAAGAACCTGACAGTGAGTACCGTGCTGGTGACACTTCAGGCCATGCCCATCAGTTAGGCCACACGCCCTTGTTACAGCCCCCACTTGATTGCTCACTACAGAAAGTGGGCTATTGCCCCCTCTAAATGCTGGTTTGCGTCCCCTCCTAATGTGTGCCTTGTCCTACCTTTGACAAAGATCACTTTCCAGGAATCTTAAAGGGGATCCTTTAAGATTCCATCCACTCTTAAGCGGCCATCGGGTGCTTAAGAGTGCCTTTATTTTCTGTAACCTGTCCTTACTTCTAGCCTGACGCAGACACCACGGGAATAGATGGGCCATGAATATCATTGGGGCGGCTAACACTGCCATACAAAAAACTAAAAGGGCATTTCCAAAGTGAAACAAACTTCTTAAACCTAAATCCACCAGTTTTATTTAAACTCAGTTTACTTTTTTACTGACAAACCCCACAAAGCCCCTGCAATGTCTGTGCCCCTTCCTTTGATTGCTATCGCGCGGTATACTTCTAAAGGGGTTGTTTGCTCATCAAACTGCTCAACTAAAAGTGAAATGCTTCTATCGGGCTCCAAGCACTTATAAGGAAACTGTGCTGTGGGTTAACGGGTGCCAACTTCTGGTTTGTACTATATGGTCAGAAATTCCCCCCACGCAACCCCAGAATATAAGCAAGTGACCAACCCAATCCATTCCCTGCCCAAAATGCGCATTTTACGACACCGATTTTTTTAGAATCAGGAATGGTAAAAAGCCATAACATTTACAGCCAGCTTTAAACGTGATACTTTGCAGCAACAGTCACTCAACGTGCTGGGTTACCTAGGTAGCTAGCCTGTCTCACTTTACCATCCCAGAATTCAACATGGGCTGTGGATCCCTCAGGGTGGTCAATGGTACTGCCTTAGTAACAGTGCACGTCATGCGCAGGACATGAGAGCCAATGGAGTTTCATCTCCAGCCACACTGACGCTGCACATGGTCTAATTTAGGAGGTACAGTCAGAAACGGAAAACTATACGTTTCTCTACGAGGGCAAAGTGATGTTCCTGTCCCCATTGCTAAAGAACTAAGGGGCAGGTGCCCACTTTGCCACCGGTACTCGCCACCTATAGGTGATATCTCATCTGATAAAAAAAGTCTTGCTTTGTCTATCTATCATTTGAAACTGAGCTATTAGCGATATCTTTTCTGTTAAAATGTATGTTTTTGACTGTATATTATTTGAAGTTGATCTGAGAGGGATGTCTGTTTTAAGTAAAAGCGCGCAGTCTCTTGTTGAGTCCATACTGTTAGTTGAACAATGAGTAAGGTCGGCCGCCTATTGCTTGTATGTACATCGTACATAACAACTAGTTGCATGCCTTCACTAAACGACGACCCATTTCAGGTGACTATCACTTGTGTAACCCAGTGGATGTTTAAACACTTCTCCAAATATTGCATGTCAGATGTGAGATGCCAACCAGTTCTCAACATCGCATTGCATTTTAATACCTAGGAACCGGGCTTTGTGGTCTGAAACTAAAGGTACAATTCCTGTTGTCAAGACTACTGAAAGAAGCATGTTGAAAGCCAGGACTTGAACATCCCAGCCCTTACAGCACATAACTCAATAGCTTTCTTTTTGTATACCATCACACATTGTGTAAAGAAGAAGCAATGGGTTAGTCCTATGAGTCCATTGTCATTCCTTCAGATTGTTGGGATACTTCAAGGTCTAAAAAGTGGCTGGAAAAAAGGCGTCTCAGTGACTTGCAGTTATGTGGTAACTCTAGTCAGCCCCCCCCCCCTATGCTGACTCATTAAAAATATGTTATAGGCAGGGCCGGCTCTTACATAATGGACAGAGTGTTTGCAATTGTTTTGTAGGGTAACACTAATCCAATAAAAGCAAGTCACCAACAATGCACATGGACATTAATGCTTTGCTATTAAAATGTCATGCCACATTGAAATCATGTCCCACTGGCTGCACAATGTAGACCAGTGTAGACACTTAATAACATTACATTAAAGCATGCCAGGCCACATTTAGACATACCTAGACTGGTTGCACCAAAATACCAGTCGAAGCAATAACACTCATGAATAAGAGAGCACACATTCAAGCCCCGGCCTCTGCTGCCTCTAAAAACACGGCCAAACTCTTCGAAATCTGCAAGGAACTGGTCAATCCTGTTGCAGTCTCTACCTCTCCTGTTCCCTCTCAGGCCCTCTGTATGGCTCTGGCTAAAACTCAGGACATCCTACGCTGTCCTCTCTCTCCTCTTCCTCTCCCTATTCCTCTACCTCTTTCAGCCCCCTTTGGCCATCTCTACCTTTCCTCCTCCTTTCTCATCTTTCTCTCTGACAACACCTGACAAAGTTTCTAGACAAGTCTGATCTATGAAAGTGTCATCCAAACATGTGCTCCCCTGCTCCTTGAGAACCATCAAGGACCATATTGACACCCTCGCTCTAGCCTTGCCCGATTTCTGTAATCACTCTTTAGCCACTGCAACATTCCCCTTTCCCCTTAAGCACTCCCTTGTGCACACACTCCTCAAGAAGCCGTCTGCCGATCCTACCTGCCCGGCAAACTATCACCCAATCTTCATCAGCCCTTTTGTGGGCAAACTCTTGGAAAAGCTGGCCATCTCCCAGCTTACTCTGCACACTGAATATGTTGGTTGTCTCCATGACCATCAGTTTGGCTTAAGAGCTGGCAGAGGCATGGAAACTGCTCTCCTGAACACCCGTGAAGATCTGCTCTCTAACCTTGATTCCAGCATTCCTTTTGTCCTAATCCTCCTTGATCTTCCCTCTACTTTCGACACAGTCAACCACAACACCCTGATCAATCGACTACGTGAGAAACTGGGCATCATGGATCAGGCCCTGAAGTGGCTGACCTCCTTCCTCTTGGACTGCCCCTCCCAGTTTCAACTTGGTCCCTTTCTCTCCGCCACCTCTCCCTCTACCTGTGGCATTCCCCAGGACTCTATCCTCTCACCCTGGTTTTTCAACCTCTACTTGGCCCCTTTGGCCACCTGATCTCTATCTTCTCCTTTAATTTTCAGTGTTATGCGGATGACACTCAGCTTTCCTTCAGGTTCCTTTCCTCCCTTGCTCATTCCTGACTGTCTATCAGCGATTCAGGATTGGTGCACCTCCAACACTCTCTGCCTTTATGCCAGTAAGATGGAGATCCTTTACACTGGCACCCCTGCCAGTGCTTTCCCTCTCTCACTCTGTCTGCCCACCTTGGGCCCTCTTTCTTCGCCTTGCTCCATGTGAAGCAATCTTGGTGTCATCTTCGACTCCACTCTCTCTTTCTCTCCTCACATCTTGGATGTTGCCAAGAAGTCCCACTACCAGCAGCTCCTCCTCAAAGGGACTCTTCCCTTTCTCACTTTCCCCCAGAAGCTCACTGTCTCCAGAGCCCTGTTTCTCTCTAGGCTGGACTACTGCAAAAAATCCT
Organism: Ambystoma mexicanum; assembly: GCF_040938575.1. Classification (NCBI taxonomy): domain Eukaryota; kingdom Metazoa; phylum Chordata; class Amphibia; order Caudata; family Ambystomatidae; genus Ambystoma; species Ambystoma mexicanum. The sequence goes on along the minus strand of NC_090935.1, from coordinate 652,346,664 downwards.
TTTTGCAAGCTGCCTTCCTCTACTCTCTGCCCTCTGCAACTAATTCAAAACAGGACTGCAAGACTTATCCTTGGCCTCACGCCCGGCGATCGTATCTCTCCAGCCCTGAAATGTCACCACTGGCTCCCAGTAGCTGCAAGGATCAAGTTCAAGACCCTTTGCATTGTCTACAAGGCTTTCTTGGGTCGGGGCCCACACTACATCCAACGCTCTCTTCCAAAATACCTTCCTCCTCAAGCCTTTCCCCAGCTTCCTCCAACTCACTAAGGGTTAGACGCTTCTCCAGGCAGAGAGTGGGGGGTAGATCTCTCTCATCTGCAGGTGCCTCCCTCTGGAATGGTCTCCCTGCCCCTCTCAAACTTGAGCGGACCACCTGAAGTTCTGGAAACAGCTAAAAATGTTCTTCTTCTCCTCTGTTTTCTCCCTCTCCCTCCCCTGCTGACCTACCTGATCTACCAGTCTGCTGTACCGCCTGGTTGCTTGGCTACCCTCAGACTCTCACTGAGTCCAAGCTCTTTCTTGATCATGCACCCTTGCACTGCCTCCGGGCCTACCATGCACTTAGGGGCTCTAACTGTAACCTTACAGTCCCTTTTTCTCCTTGCCCTAACCAGAGCCATGCTGCACTTACTTACTTACTGTCCTGTTTTCCCCTTCCCTCTTCATTGCACGCCCCCCGCCTTCCCCTTGCATTTCTCATTCTTGCACTTGCACAATCTGAATGACACATGGCCAAGTAAGATCATTTGTCTTGTCCCCCTTCTGTCTTCCCTCCCTTGTCTTGTTGTGCCTAGAAACACTTGTGTACAGGCGTGTTATAAATGACATATATCATATCATATCATATCATTTTATCACAGATGCCCAGAAAAATATACAATGCCGGAGTAAGAAACGGCTAGACTGGCAGTACCAAAATGCCAGTCTAGCCAGGTAATTACACTTAGCAGGACTGCTTTATCAGTAATGCGCAGTAAAAAAAAGTCAAACTAAACTGAGGAATGACTAGACTGGCTGCACCAAAATGACTCTAGCCACTAATACCACATATCATGCCTGCTTAGCCTGGACATGGACAAGCATTATGATTTATCGCAAATCCCGCCCCCACACATCCCCTCTCCCTCTCACCCTCTACCCCAACCTCCAAAATCAACTCCTTGGCCCTGAATTACCTTCACGTCCCTTTTCCTTGTCCCAGAGCTTACGTATGAGGCTCTTTGCCTCATAGGTAAGTACTGGGATGAGAAAGAGTGGGACTAGGAGTGATGAAGACTACAGGTAGCTGAGTCAGGCATTACCTCCATGCACCTCTTACCTCATCCCAGTACTTGTGTATGAGGCGGAGTGCCTCATACACAAGTACTGCCTCATACACAAGTCCAGAGAGGAGGACGAATATGGCTAGGAGTAATGACGATTACCAATAAGTAATCAAGGCATTATCACAAGTAGTGGAGTAACACCATTGAGTTGACTGGGCTTCAGTACTCAGGCTATGATGACTCAACCTGGCTGACCTTCAGAGCACGTGCCGGACAGAACAGGACACAGATGTTAAACTGCACCTGGGTTTCGCTGTTAACAAGGGCCCAGCAATTACTAACATAAAGCATTTCACTGTTAGTACCTGCATTCAAATGCCAACATTTTTAGGCAATTTAAATTGTGATGTAGTACTTGCATGCCAGGGAGGTATTTGGAAGGGTAGAGAGGGAACAGGAGACCGCTCATTCTCACAGCAGTCCATAAGTGGGTGCTTTCAGACTTAAAGGAGAGAGTTAACTGCTTGTAACATTGACGTTGCACTAGAATAGTCTCATTAAAATGCGTAAAGAAGTTAGATGTCCCCTCACAAATAAGTTTGCCTCTCCCCCACCATCGTGAAGTTAGTGCCTCTCCCAACATTTGAAGGATCAACCCCCCCGAAGTGTAGGTTTTGTTGCGCCCCCGAACACAGGGACACACCATACACCATATACACATACGCACACCCAGCCATCTATGCATTTAAGTGTGCACTCTTTCACCATACAGGCACACTCAGTGTGCACCCTTTCACCATACAGGCACACCCAAGCAGCCACCCGTACATTTAAGTGTGCACCCTTTCACCATAGAGGCAAACACACCTAAGCACTCACCCATACATTTAGATGTGCACCCTTTCACCATACACTCACACAGGCAGCCACCTATACATTTAAGTGTGCACCCTTTCACCATGCATGCACACTCAGGCAGCCACCCTAAGTGTTCACCCTTTCACTGTACACGCACGCACACCGAGCCACCCAGCCACCCATACATGTGTGTGCACCCTTTCACCATACACTCAGGCAGCCACCTACACATTTAAGTGAACACCCTTTCAAAATACACACACACACACACACACACACACACACACACACACACACACACACACACACACACACACACACACACACACACACACACACACACACACACACACACACACACACACACACACACACACACACACACACACACACACACACACACACACACACACACACACACACACACACACACACACACACACACACACACACACACACACACACACACACACACACACACACACACACACACATATATCATGGGGTTGAGGGGAGCCCTATTACTTCAAAAAGAAATTGTTAGGCAGTTCCACCTCAAATCACTAATTTCGTAGGCAATAAATAGTTTGAGCCATCCCCTAATTACACGTCCAATATATTTTGCAGGACAGTGGGCCTCATTACTCCCTGGCGCTAAGTGAAAAACGATGGCGGTAAATGGTTACCGCCATCGTTTTCCGCCAGGTCCGATCATGACCCGTGACCGTTAACTACGATGCCATTAGCGGCATCGTAGTTAACGCTACCGCTAACTGCGCTAAGGGTGCGGGCACGCGGCCGGCCACACCGTACTTAGCGACATGGCGGAAAGGTACGCAAATGCTGACCCAAGCGGACATGCACCTAACGCCATCACCCAGCCCGTTAAGTACCTTACCGCCATGGTGCTAAGTACGCCATCGCGAACCAACCGTAAAGGGCCATGTAAAGTGAATTCAGCTGCCACAGGTGCACAGAAACAGCACAGGTGAAGGCAATACAGACTCAGGAAGTACAAAAAGAGCACACCCCACCCCTTCCCACACCCAGTCACACTCCACAATGATACCAATACGACTAGCAATGTTGGGGATGGAGAACCTGATAGCAATGCAAGTGCTACTACAACAACAAGAACAACAACAACAGGCTGCACAGAGGAGACGCAGGAGGAGAAGGAGGGCAAGGCAGGCCCAGCAAGCCCCACCAGCACAGCCAGTGCCACCACGCAGGCAGCCCCCAATCCCACGCATCAGAGCCAATCCATTCAACCTCACTGCTGAGCAGATCCACACCCTGTACCGTATGGACCGGGACACCATCACCGCCATCGTACACATGATACACAACGACATCGTCAGCATGATAGAAACTCCAACCGCCATCCTACCCCTACTGAAGGTAGTGTCTGTACTCCACTTCCTGGCCACAGGCACCTACCAGCACACAGTGGGGCACTTGCATGGCATTTCACAACCATTATTCTCACGAACACTCATCCAAGTGCTCGATGCCCTCCTCAAGCACACAGACGACCACATCTCATTACCACGGACTGGCCAGGACATTGCAAACACCAAAGTGGGTTTCCATGCACTAGCCGGCATACCCGGTTGCATTGGTGCCATCGACTGCACCCATGTGGAATTGGTGGTTCCACGTGCCATGGAGGTACCGTACCGCAACCGGAAACAGTTCCACTCAATCAACGTGCAAATGGTCTGTGACTCCAACAAGATCATCACACATTGTTGTGCCCGATTCCCCGGATCAACCCATGATTCTATGGTCCTGAGGAACTCCACAATACCACGCTACATGGAGCGACATGCAGGCCCAAGATCCTGGCTACTCGGTGAGTCCAATGTCATGGAAGTGGGCAGGTGAATGACGTACCGATGCATACTCCACCTGGCTGAAGGGGGGGGGGATGATGCATACTCCACCTGGCTGAAGGGGGGGGGAATGATGCATACTCCACCTGGCTGAAGGGGGGGGATGATGCATACTCCACCTGGCTGAAGGGGGGGGGAATGATGCATACTCCACCTGGCTGAAGGGGGGGGGGAATGATGCATACTCCACCTGGCTGTGAGCAACACAGAGAACGGAGACAGAGGATGGGCACTCACAATGCACTCAACCCCTCTGCATACATTGGGTGATGGCATGAAAAATAGGCCATGGGAGCCATGAGCATATACTGGTTGCATTGTGTGAATCAATTAGTGCATGTAGAAGTGAGCCGAAGTAACAGTTGGATGCAGGCCATGCTGGCACATCATGTTCTTGATCAGACGACATGACTGACACATACATTCTCGCCTACATACAGGTGATGCAGGCTATCCCCTGAAGAGGTGGCTCCTTACACCAGTCCGGAACCCGCAGAACCAGCACGAGGAGGACTTCAACCGTGCACATACACGTACTCGTGTGGTCATAGAGCAAACATTCGGCCTATTGAAGGCACGGTTCCGAAGCCTCAGCAGGTCTGGTGGGGCACTCCTGTACCACCATGAGAAGGTGGCAAAGATCGTCATGGCATGTGTCATGCTACACAATATGTGCGTCAGACGGAATGTGCCCCTGCCCCCTGACGCAGGACTGCAACCACCTGACGATGAGGATGAGGAGGGTGCAGATGGGGCAGCACCCCATGGAGGAGGCGACGCACAGGAGGGGCGTGCAATGCGCCAAAGTATCATCGACCACTGCTTCTAGCACACACGGCTGGTGTGAATCACATGGAGACTGCACTTGGGGCACTGTGTGTCTCTGGGACATGCACACTGTGGACTGTACACCAATAAAGCACACATATGCAATGAAAATGTCCACACATTTCATTTTGGGAAAGAAAAAAGTGTATTCAAACAATGAAACGTCGTGACACACCCCCTCCCCCTCCCCCTGAACACCCCAACACACCCCCCCTCCCCCCTGAACACCCCAACACACCCCCTCCCTCCTCCACCCTGAACACCCCAACACACCCCCCCCCCTGAACACCCCAACACACCCCCTCCCTCCTTCACCCTGAACACCCCAACACACCCCCTCCCTCCTCCACCCTGGAATCCCTACGAAGGTGCGGTAGTGTCTGTGCAGCAGGGTGTGCAGTAGTCCTGCTCGACTGTCAAGCCACTAATGTGAATCCCCTCCCCTGGCCCCCGGGGCACCCCTGCCCGTGCTGCGTAGATTGCGCCCTGATCTGCGGATGGGGCTGCTCTGTGCCGAGCTGGCTGATGAGGACGGTCCGGCCTGCACATCTGGACGCATGTCCCTGATGGTCTGGACAAGTTCTGTGAGGACATTGCGCACAGCCGCGAGTTCCGTGCATATGTCCTTTGTGGAGGACTCTATGGCAGCTGTGACTCGGTCTGCCAAACTCTCCATGCCATCCCTTGGCACCCCACACTGTGCAACATGTTCGTTGAGGAGGGCGGATAGCTGCTGCTGGCGGGTAACCATATCCTCAAGTGTCTGCTGGTTCCGCTGGGCCATGCCCAGTGGCATTTGCATGTCCATTGGGCTGCTCACCTCAGGCTGGGGGGATGGGGTGGCTGGCCAATCCTCGGCCTCCGACTGCCCCTGTGTGGCATCCGCCTGCAGGGGGCTTAGGGATATGCAGGGGGAATGTGGCTGGGCAGTGGGCATTTCCTCATCGATGAGCTCGATGCTGCCTGCCTCACTGTCGGAGGTTGCCGCTATGGCAGCGATTTCACCCAGGGTGCTGCTTGCAGCTGAGCCTGTCCCTTCAGTGGGCACGACTAGTGACATGTGCGGTGCTGCTGCTGGGTCTGTGTCTGCTGTTGTGGGGGCTGGCATTTGCCTGTCCTCTTCCCCAGGCAGGGTTTGCGGCTGGTGGTGTGTTTCCTTTCGGATGGCTGAGGTGGATGCCTGTGGCCTGGCCCTCTTGGTGGATGTGGATGCAGTGTTGTCCTCTTCCTGGAGGTCTGTGTCAGATCCTGTGGTGGAGCAAAGGAGGGAAAGTGTTATTCATGGGTCCGCGGACATTGGCCGTGCATTGTGAGGGATGACATCTATACAGTGGCTACATGCAGCACATTTCAGGCAGGGGCATACAGGTTTTGTGCCTTTTGTGTGGAGGTAGCATGGTGGAATGTGTGTGCCAGCAGTTAGGGTGTGCATGCTGCATGTGTACAGGGTGGAGTCTGGATGTGTCTGTGGACATTCACCTGCCGATGTGTTGCATATGCGCTATGGGGCTACATGGTACTTCACATGATAGGACTTTGTTGAGTTTTGCATGGCTTGCTCTGGCCACCTACCTGCATCTCCTGAGGTCGGCGCTCCTCTCTCCATCCCTCCAAAACCTTGGATGCTCTCCAACCCGATGGTGGATGCACATATTTCCTCCCATGCTTGCAGCTTAATGGGCGAATCGGATCCACCCCCAGTTGACGTGGCTAGGTTGCGGTTAGCTGAGAGGATGCTTCGGACACGGAGCCTCAAGTCGTCCCAGCGCTTTCTGCACTGCTGGGCAGTGCGGGGTACGGCCCCCACTGCACTCACACGCTGTGCCACTAGGGCCCATATGGCCTTTTTTTTTGCTATTGCCGGCCTTGTCATCTGCGCGGAGAATACAGCTGCAGCATTTTCTTGCAGGGTCTCTGCGAGCATGGTTAGTTCCTCCTTTGAGAAACGGTCTTGGCGCTGCCGGTCACATGCTTTTTTAACAACTTTGGGCATTTTTACTTGGCTAATTGGGTGGGTGATGGGTGTGGATAGGTGTCAGGGTTGGATCAGGTATGGTTGTGGAGGATGGCAATGGATTGTGTTTTTCAAGATGGCCGTCGTGCAGTTTCCCGTTCCGCCGCGATGACGCTATTTCCGGTTCCGCCTATTTACGGTGACCGCTAATTACGCTGACCGCTAATTACGGTGACCGCTAATTGCGGTCGCCGCTATGGTGTGTGTGGCGGTAGTGCTCCTTGCGCGGCGTGCAATGGCGGTAAGGGCCGTTTCTGGCCCATTTACGCCATGCCGTACTTTACATTGACGCCATGGCGTAATGCACGTGCCCGATGGGTCAGAATATGCCGCACTTTACGCCATCGACCCACGGCGTAAACGTTGATTACGCCATGGCGGTAATGTTCGGTACTTAGCGCCAGGGTCGTAATGAGGCCCAGTATCTACATAACTTCCCCGGAAGTCGGGAACCCATTGGTTATTCACTACTGACCCGGATAGTTTAATTACTGTCACTGGTTTTAGGTAAGCATGATGTTGGTTTCCTCTAACTAAGAACATGATATACTGAATTCCGTGTGGCGACAGGGGGGCCCAGCGCTATGATATGGCGCCTGCTCCCCCTGAGCCGCACCATATATTATATTCGTCTGACACTGATATACATATATTTTTCAGTGATTACCTAATCCATCTGAATATAAACATTCGGACTACATTCCAAGTCCAACACGAAGGTTAGTGCCATATAGTACCTTAATGTTACTAAGTATTTGAACTTATGTATACGAATTTCCGAATACTCATTGAGTTTTTCTCTATAATTAATTGCAGGAAAAATAGAAAGAACAGTCACCCAATATTTAAAACCTGAAGAACGGCGATAAACCCCCGAAACGCGTAGTTAAGAAGAGGGGACCACGGTTATATTAACATTGAACAATTTGGGCCTCATTACAACTCAGGCGTTAAGGGTTAACGCCACCGTTAACCCTTAACGCCTGATTCTGATTTTAACGCCTGCTTTTAGCAGGCGTTAAAATCCATGGCGCTAACCTGCCATGGTGCTAATTACGCCGCCGTAATTTACGGCGGCGTAATTAGCGCCTTCCCCACTCCCATTATGCCCTATGGGACAAAAATGGGAATGGGGAAGGGAAAATGGGAAATGGGGATTTACCGCCCCACTCACCTTGGAATGGGGCGGTAAATCCGCCATCCACCATGGTGTAAACAGAGTTTACACCATGGTGGTAAAGTTGGTGCACTTAGCACCAAGGTTGTAATGAGGCCCTTTGTGTCAACTCAAATATTGGGACTCATTTATGAACTTTATGACAAATGTGTATTTCTATCGAAAGTGTTATGTACATACAAGTGCATGTTTATTATTTTTTGGAAAGAAATTATTTGTGTTTCTAAGATTTGATTGAATCTGTGGAACTAATGGAACTCGTGTATGATGTGGAACAATACACGGATATGATTTACATAAATAGAAAAATTGAAAGTTTACATTGTTTGAATCATTGAAGGAATGCAAATATTTTTGACATTGAAACGAAACAGTGCAATTCATTTGCCAGTTGCTGTGCCCCAGTTTATTCACCGTGATTGTCCAGTGAATCTTCTCAGTACCCATATTCTTTAGTAAAGGTAGCACTTTACTTTCTGGGAGCACCTAAAGTGGTTTTTTAAGCAGTACGATTAATTTGCAAATTGACTTATTGGTTGATCTTTGGAATCTATAAGAGGTGTGCATCTCTACTCTCCACTCATTTGTTATACCTTTTGTTGCTACACCAACTTTAGAGATTGCCGCCGAACGAACATAAGGAATGTCATTTTCAAAAACAGACATTTCTTGTATTTACGCTACAGAAATCATTTCTTTATGAATGCAGAGTGAATAAAAAAAATTGAAAAAATATTTTTTTTCATTTTTTTCTCCAAGTGGGGCCCCCCTCCCAGGACATGTGCTAGCGGGGCCCCTGCACCCCAGGGGCTGCGGGCCCCAGTTACGCCAGTGATTACTAGGTAGCCATTATAGGCATTGCAGTGTTTGGGTAGCATGAGTATATTTATTCAAACCAAGGAACTCTGACTGTGTTATTTCAGACTAATTAAGTCTTTGCCTCTGACATTTGAGAGCAATCTTAGTACACACATTAACATTTGGCAGGGTGGAACTGGCGTTCCAGTCTTCATAAGTTGATATAAGGAGCACCTTGAAAATCCTCCTTCTTTACAAACCTGCATAGCACCCTGTAAAGACCAGACCAAGGCACTTTCAAACTCAAGCCACCTCAGGCTGAGGCTCTAAGGACCAGCAAAACCACTCAGATGAACCAGCAGGGTCCTGAGACTCCCAAGGGATGGACCACTTAGATTTTATCAATATAATAGCCATCGCAAGTCTAGACATAACGACTTATCTGAACACCACCCTTGCAAAGTGGGCAAAATAGAGACTGACCGATTATAGGTAGCCTCATTAACATGTGCACTACACCTGTGCACAATACTTAAATCAAGAACATCTTGTAGATTGAAAGCCCAGTCATGATAGTCTCTCCAACCTTTTCTCCCCAACGCACGTAAGACACTGACACCACCCCATAATTATCATAAAATGGAACCCAGAAAGGTAACAGCCCCTTAACCAAATTTATAACTCAACTTGAACTCTTCCAGTCTATCCCTAAAAGTCTAATAGGATTTCTCAAGCGCCCCAACTCACCTGCCCCTGCCCCAACCTTTCAGTCTACTAGCACCTTTCAACTACACATGACTATAACACACACAGCAGACTTATGCCTGAGGCACCATCCCAACAAGAGGACCCGAGGGAGCAGATCAGAGCTAATCACACAGCCTACTACCTTTTTAGCTCTATCACATAGTGTGCTCTGCCAGGGGCTCTCCCAGTGCCTGAGTGTGGTCATCTACTACATCTTCAGTTTTTCTTTCTAGCTCGAACACATGTGCAAGTGTCATTGCCACAAACCACAAAGAACAATACCAGCCCCCGGGGCTCTGGTACTTCTGGACCACACTCATCAACGCCATGTTTAGTACCTGCCTCTCATTTATAACCACCACCTCTTTTGTTTTGGGAAAAGCACATGACACAAGGTCACAACCAGTTTCAGAGATGCACTATACAAGACTACTGTATGTTATACTACTTTTCCATGAGTTTGGATAATAATAACACTTATCACAGCTCTTCGAAGAGAGAGATATCCGTGATGAAGCACTAGATCAAATTGTGATATTAATATTTTTTCAACTGAAATAATGGACATGGGTTAGATGGAACATTCTTATGATTCTGTTTAAAGCATTAAGGGGGTGGTTGAACTGTCATGATGGAATTGTAATGGGTACATTTGTCTGGGATGCCAATTGGGGATTTGGACCTTGAAAGTACTTGATGGAAGGGAAGAGTGAGGGTGGGTTGCAGACTGTTCATTTCTTTTGTTGTGTAATAATTCATCAAAAAACCACAATAAAACACTTGTTAGCCTACGTGCCATTGGAAGGTTTTTTGAGGGAGCGCAAACTAAGTTGTTCCAAGCGTGTTAAACAATCGCGCCCGATGGTTTGAAATTTCTGCTCATCTTCCAATGTATGGTAGGAAATTCTCACTCTAAATGGTTAGTTGAAAGGATACTTCAGAGCTCAACTCATTTCGCCCTGTGATATTGCATCCTGTTTTATGGATCCACCAAGATTCTTTGTATTTGAGTGCCTTGCCAATGTTGGAAAAATGTCTTTATTTTTTTATTTGTTATTATTGTGTTCCAACCATCTTTGTTTTTTTACACATTTGTCCACAAAGATAATAATAATCATATAGAAAATAAGAACATATTACATTGTTAGATGAATGTTGCCTTATTGGTGTTAATTGTCTATTAACCCACAAATCCGCAATACCTGTATCACATTTACAGCGTGTGATGTCTCCTGGCCTGCAATTATTCTATCCCAAAACATTTCTGATAGTAGGCAGTACATTAAGACATGTCTAATGGATTGCTTACTCGGGTCATTGCATGTTGGGCAAAGTTTTTGGGCTTCTTCACTACGACCCATTGGATCAGCACTTCTCCCGTCAGGATTAAATTTAGTCGATCTCTAAGGAAGGTCTGTCTCGCCTGCCAATCAGGGAATTGTCTCAGGTATTTCGGAAGGCAACCAGGTTTATTGTCAAATATTGAATGTGATCTTGCCAAAACTGGTTTGCACATCCCTTCAATTGTGTAAATCCAATCAGTTCTTTCCATTGCTTTTTTAACTTTCAGTGGATTGCACAAAAGCATATCAACATCACTATCGCATTCCTTCAGTATTCTAAGTACCAAATCTCTTAGATTAGACAATAGAACCGATTTAGAGTGCATTACATGGTCATTTATGTCCATATAGAGTGTGTCAGCCTGTGATGTTATTATCAGGTGATACAGGGACACCAGCTTCCATTCTGCGTGAGATCTGTGTGACCTCAAGCCTAACTCATATTTCAGGCTACATGTTGACATGCTCTGGGGGAGACCAAGGACCTTCTTACATAATTGGCCCTCTAGTTTATGTCAATTCATGTCCCAGGCCATCGGTTTGGCTTCTAGGCCATAAAGAATTATGGGGACCACTTTTGCTGTATAGAATGTAATCATTGGTATTATGGAATTATGGTATTATGGAAAATGTAGAGTATTTTCCCAGTAATTTCTTCATTTGCGATGTTTACTGAGAGGTTCTCTCTCTAAGGTATGTGTTAATCGTGCCCACAGTTGGAGATGCATTTAAAGTGAAGCCCAGTTAGACCACTTCCTCTGCTATTGAGATCGTTGGGCCCTCCAGAGTCCACTTACACTTAGGGACCTTTCTACCCGATCTTTTAAAGATTACTATTTTTGATTTGCCTGGGTTTATTGATGGGTTGGTGTCTTTCCCATATGTCCCCAGTGCATTTATTGGTTGCTGAAGCCCTACCGCTTTGTTATCTACCAGCACAATATCCTCGGTATAAGCCACCCATCTGATCTGACATGCGTTGATTTTAGGGTTGACCAACGCTGATGCATCTAGTGTCTTCCCCATGTCTGCCAGGTAAAGATTGAATAGAAGGGGAGCTGCCATGAATCCCTGTCTTACTCCCCTCTCCAGTCTTATATGGTGCAACAAGTGGCGCTCTTCATCCAATCTAACTCTTACTGTGGTATCTTTGTGGATACATTTTGTATGTGTTCTGATATATCATCTTCCTCCAAGTTCAACTCCCAGAGTGTATCCGGGCTCCCAAAATAGGGATTTGACAATGGATTCTAGTATTGGAGGGACAAATAGTTGGTCCACTCTACCTCAGGTACTAGATTACTATTTTGTTGGGTTTCTAGTTGGTTCACCAATGCCCAGAAATTTTGGGAGCTAAAGTCCAAACATCCACTCTCTGTCTCTTTGAAGACAGAGCATTTGATGACTAGTTGACCGTTTTTTATATTCTCTCTCTAGATTTGTGCTTGCCTCCTCATGGATTTTATGGTTCTAAAATACTATGCCCTAGTTTTCTGAGTTTCTGTTGCAAATCTCTCTTTTTTAGCCAGGTCTCTTCATCAAACACATGGTGGTGTAATCTCTGCTTATATGTGTTTGCCTCTGTGGGAGTAAGAGTGGACCATAGGAAATCCTGAAAGACTAATGGGCAGCATCTATCCTCTATGATGCCTTCAGGTAGGTCTTGCAATATGTCATTTAGATATTTTCCCTGCTTTTTATATTTTAGCAACCTATTGTTCCCGTTGTTAACTAGTAATGGTTGGTATTGGCAGTCTATAGTTACTTTAGACTCCACTAAAAAAAACACCTCCAGTCCCGCGTGATCACTTGTCCCTCTATTTCTTACCTTAAAGGACTTACACAAACTGAAGAGTTGGGGAGAAAAGTAAGTATAGAAAATCGTGGAAGATGCTTTACCCAGCTTCCATGTTTCTGCCATGGGGGATGTCTCCTTCCATTGTACCATTTACCATTTTTACATTGGATCTGCCCTCTCTAAACTGAGCTGAAATACATTGCGTGTTAAGATCTCCTGCGATTATCACTTGGATTCCAGGATACGCCAAATACACTCTAGTTAATAAAGCTGCCAAGGAAAACTGTAATTTTGGTACAGGCGGGGTTCCTTTATACATTGATTGCAATTACTTTTTGATATGGGTCACTAGTCCTCAATTTCAATTCTGTTGCCAAAATTCCTCTGTGCAACTAGAAATTAATTCAGACTCGACTATTATGGTATTTTGGGTGGCTATGATTAATCCACCTGAGGGTCTCACCTTCCCTTGAAATAACGCTGGTTGATGACGAGTTGTGAAACCCTCTATTTGAAATGAGATGCGCATGACAAAACTGAAGTATTTCAAGACGTGACTGGCAGGACTATTAAGATTAAACAAGGTATTAACTGCAGGACTAAATTTGTCATATATGGCATCATCTGCGTTTGCAACAAACTATACATCGGCAGCATGAAGAGGGAGCTACGAACAAGGATTCGAGAACACCTTGCCAAAATTGGTAGCCAAGACCTGCAATTCCCATTGTCAAACCACTGGCAAAAAATGCATCAGATGGGGGACAAATCCAGTATCAGGTTTATGAGTTTACAACAAATGAACCTAGGCAAAAGAGGGGGAGACAGAGTTAAACTCCTCAGACAAGTGGAAGCTAGACTTACCTGTTATCTCAACACAACAGTAATGGGATTGAACTCTGACAATGAAATTGTTTCCTTCCTCTAAGGAACACCATTTTAGGACACTTAACAATTAGTACTAAATCATGAGCTTACTTCCCGTCTGACCAGGCATTGTCTAAGTATTCGCTATCCATTTACATTCTATAGTTAACAATTTTGGATATGACAGGAACAATAGAAGCTTGTATATATGTAATACAATGTATCAAGCATTCCAACAAACATGGTGCACCAATAGGGTGTTTCATTACATCTGCTGCTACTTAGGGACGAGTAGTATGGCGTAATCCACTGTGCAATAATCTAGCACAGACATACTAGGAAAGCTAACTAAAAGAATATACACAATACGGAACCCCTCCATTTTGTGGATCATTAACATTATTAATACCCAATTTGGAACCTCAGACACTTTATTTGAGTTAGTAACACAGTAACCAGCCACCTATCTTTAATAGCCTCAAATCTTAAACTTGATCGAGATCTATAACAGGTAAAATTATCGTTGGGATAATTATCAGTACATTCAAATAGTTAAAAGGGGACAAGGACCACATCAGCCAACACACAGCATACACCAATGTATAAGTATTTCTAACATTAGTCATTGCAAAGAGCGAACGCTTGACTTTCTAACATGGCGCTGCCATTCATATACAGAAAGAACGCCACCAGCAAGCGTGACGTTGCCATGACAACGTGGACCAACGCATCGGTTTGACACGGCAACGTTTACAATTAGGGAACATGGCGCCGGCATTTCGCTGAATCGAGTACAACGTGGCCGAGGGATCTATCCCTGGTAATACGGTAAGAAACCATTAATGGAATCTCTTAGTATTCTGAAAATATGTTCAATACCTGTGCTGTAGCACAATTAATGATTCATGCAAGAGCAGTATTTACAATATGCTCGGGCAAACACCATACGAGTTCTTTAACGCAAATATATTTCTTGCTTGTAAGAAGTTCACTCACAACATTTTCTGAATGGGATGTACTGTGTGTGCCTTCTCTGAGTTATTCTTAAATAACAATGTGCGCAAGTCCAGCGTTTACAAAATGCTTGGCTTAGCAATTATTAAGAGGAAATAAATGCAAATGAGGCTTTTTTTTACTTATGTTGAAAAGCCCTGAAGACTGCTATCACTATCGGAGCGGTCTTCGGAAGCATGGATATTTGGGAAGATGCATATAACTTAACGAAGGATCTAGGATTCAAAGCACCAACCCGGTGTTCTTTTAGTGCAACACTTCTAATCTAATGCTTATAAAATGAGACAAACATTGATAATACGCTTTAGCACTAGGACTATACGGCAGGCAGATGCATTTTTGGAATAACTTGCAACTAATTGAGATGTAATGTGGCTAGAAATTAGATTTTCCAGGGTACCAATATGTTTAGATCCACTAAAGCATACATCTTAAAATCTTCAGTTCTAGCCGCACGGGGATCGAATACTACCCTGGAGTTTATGAATTCACACTCAGAGCCAATCATGGATGGTAAGCACAGTATAATTTGGTTCCAGACAGTGCTCTAACACAAACCGAGGTATCAGAATAGTACACAGAAACCGGGGATATACCGAACTGATGATGTCTTATGTTTTTCTCTCCATTCTCTCTCCTCACCCCTAACAATCCTCCCCACATCCCCAAACTAACTTTCTGTCGATTTTTTTACTTTTTTTGGCACAATACATTTGACTGTGATAACCATATATGTTTTTCTTTTTTTTTCTCATATATATGTATTGTATCTGCAAAATACGCATATGCATTATTCACTGTTGTTAGTTTTTTTACCATGCCCTGATTTGAGAAAGGCTTGAATAAGCCGAAACACGTGTCATCGTTACGGGCAGTCTTTAATGGTTAATTAAAGAGTCTAAGTTGCTATAATTTGGCTCAAGTCTCCAGGAGTTCTTCTTTCATTTTGTGCATTAAGTGGCTCAATCTTTCCCGCCACCGACTCCAGGGAGAGACAACAATTTTTACAAAGATCATTTGTTACTAGTACTTGACATCAACTCAGTAACCATAATCTAATATTTGTGTCGCCGGCAGAAGAGCAGTCCTAGGGAAAGAAAACCTTTGGGACTCTATTTGAAATGAGTTTACTAGCTACGTTTCTTGGAAGAATATTATATCATAGTGACCAATTATATTTTCCTTCATGATTTTTGTTTTGAAGGAATTGGAGCCCTGCATGTTCCAACTCACCAATCGCCACTGCTTTCGACTATATGGGTTCTGTTCCTAACCCCAACTTCTGAAATATGTGAGTTAGGATTTCTGAGAGTATGGACCAGACTCTCGTCTGTTGGTCTCCCTGCTGCTCAGAAGTTCCTGCATCAAACCCTTTCTCAACAAATCCCAGTTCATTGTTTCTCTTACCGGGTTTACCTCTCCCCCTTGTGGTGTATGCCCATCGTTTAGGTCCAATGGTCCTTTTGGTAAGGTTGTATGAACCTCCAGACCACATTTCTGGAGGTCTTTGGCCACTGCTAGGATTTCTTTTGCACCCACATTTGATTTTAACCATAATTCTGCCAAAAATACAGTTTGCTTCAATGGGAATAGGACGAATTCTATATCATCAGTGGAGAATAGATATAAATCTGGAATTTGCTTAAGGAAGGACAGAATGGCACCTCGGTTCAAGGAGTTACAGCTGGCTTCCTTTCCTGAGCTTTTAAAGCAGAGTCTTGGGATAGTGAATGGAGTTTATTCTTCTTTTTCAGGGCTTAACTCCTGGTTCTTGTCCTTTGCTTCTTCCTCTCGCACTTCAACTATTGAAGCCCCAATCTCTGTTGCACATGCCAAACTGCACACTGCATTCCTCCTAGGCTCTATTATTGTTCCTGGGTTCGGCCTTTCTTCCGCTTTACTTTGTTGGGTGGGCGTTGTAATGAACTCTTGAGTATCCTGATGGATGTGTTTATTCCTTTGTCGAAAGATTGGAGCCAGTTTCACATTTTTGGTTTTTGGTGGAATGGAAGTTGATGGCTTTAATGTCTTCTTTTTCCCCTGTAGGAAAATAGGTGCCCATGTTACCAATGTTTGCGTCATCTTATCCTGCGTGGGTTCAATATTCAGAGGTCGCAGTACATTTCCTGCCATTTTAGTTTCAACATTTACACTCTGTTGAGAACCTGTGATAGCTTTTCCCGTTCCATCATTTATCACCTCTGTTTGTAATCCAATGCTTACTCTAACAACCTCTACTCCTGAGGTTTGCTCAACCTTGGTTCTCATTGAATGTTTTCATTTCACGTGGGCTGAGCTTTTTCTTCTTGGCTTAGGGGAGCATTCTTATGGTTTATTGGGTCTTCCTGGGTGGGTTGTCTCAATGCTCTCCCTGTGCTATTTATATTATCTGAGATTGGGACTGTTAGGGCCTTGATGAAGCTTGCTGTTCCTGTATTCTTGAATTTTTTATGTTTTTGGTTTTTTATTTTTTTTGGCTTCTTTCTTAACCATTGGAGATGACGATTTCAACCTTTATTCTTAACTCCTTTCTTTTGATTTTCTTTCTTCTTTGAGCATTCTGGTGTGTGCCTACAGTCCATGCTCTTTTGTTGATCTCCTCTCTGTCGACCAAATTGGACTCTTGAGCTGGCTGCTTCTCTATCAGTTCTACTTCCTCACTCTCAGCTATTTCAGTCATTCTTCTAGATTCTACCAGGATTGATTCTGAGAAAGGGGCATCATCAAATCCAGGAGTATAGCCTCTGCTCTATTTGCTGGTCCACTTGATCTATTAGTCTGATTCATTGCTTCACTCAACATTTCACGGAGCTCCTTTCCTTCATTCTTTTTGTCCCGCAAAGCTCCCAAGATTGCAGTTATGCCCAGACCCTGTTTAGAGACCTCCATTAGTATGCTACTCAATGCTAATGATGTTGCTGTGTTGATTGCATTGCTTATATCCACTATTGATGAGTCACAATTACCCACTTCTCTTGTGAGCTTCACCAGAATTCCTGCATGGGACTGGACTTTGAATTTCAGTTGGTCGAAGAACGTCACTAGGGAATTTAACACAAAGTTCAGCACTGAGAGCGTGACCTTGTTTGTTTGATGACCTTTTGGATCACTTTCTTGTCTTTTATGATCTTTCTTATCCTGGTGATACTGTCTTGGGCTTATCTCAAACACTGGATGCTGTTCCAGTCCTGGGTCTCCAAGCGGTGGTCGTTGTTGTCTCTCTGTTGTTATTAGTGGGTCTATGCTTTCATTTTTCATGTTTCCCTCCAGTATAAAATCGCCCTCTAATTCAGTGACCAGGCATCGGATGGGCGTTGTCTCAATGGTCCTTATTTCCTGATCTAAATCTCCCAAACTCCGATGTCTTTTTTTACAAAACAATCCTTTATTTTCTTATTTTTCTACTAGAGGTAGTTAAAGTATATTTTAGGCCTTGCTTTAATAGATGCTTTGCATCAAATTTCTTGGCATTCCTGGGCCTGAATTGGCTCTTGGGCGTGGATTTGAGCATTCACTGTTAGATCCGGTCTGAAAGCTTCGGACTAGCTGCTCTGAGTTGTCTCTGAGGGGCCTACAGCATTTGTCATTTCGGTCTAGGATCCATCCCATTCCGTGCCCTAGGGTCATCTACCATGGCTCCACTATGCAAGTAGTATTATGCCATTTAGGTTAATCTCTGCTTGCCTTTCTTGAGGGGTCAGTGCTTTGTAGAGGTTTATATATTTAGCTATTTAGCTATGACACCTGCCCACCAATTGCTGATTCTTGTGTGATTTTCGGGCCGTTCACCATGTGCTTAGTGTATCGTTTAATATTTCACTATAAACCCCACAAGGGTGTAATAAGCTCTTTTGTGAGCCCTGGGCTAATTTTTCAATCCGGCTGTGAATGTCATAGGGGAATTCCCAACGGGGTTTGATTTTAAAACGAGTCATTTTCTACCCAACCCGATTTAACACGTGAAACCCCACTGACCTGTTCAAGATGATGAAGGTTGATGCAGTTGATAAATGCTGGTTGGTGCCGGTGTTGTGAGTGGAGCAGATACTGGTAGTGTATGCCCTCCGCCCAGCAGACCAGTCGACCAACAAACACAATGTGTGCACACGCTCCGGGCTGACCACGTGTTTATGTGCAAGAGCTAGTGTTCAAGGCTCCTCATCCAAAATGATCAGCAGGGAGGGAAAGCAGACTTCAGCCAATACTCTGCTCCAGTAAACAGTCACACGAACACACTGCTCGCACACTGCAGGCGCTCCGCGCTGACCGCAGTTTTATGTGCAAGAGATAGTATTCAAGGCTCCTCCTCCAAAATTATCAGCAGGGAGAGCAGACTTAAGCCAATACTCTGCTCCAGTAAACAGTCACACGAACACAGTGCTCGATGAATTTTTAACCAGATTTATTACTCACCAGACCATATCGTCTTGTGTATGTTGATGTGTGATGTAGTATGTGACTACGGGTGCTGTTTTTGTACTGCATCGTATCCCTTAGGGGTGTTCCCCAATTCTCCTATGCACTGGTCTGGAAGTCTGACCAATATATTTCTTCCTGCGGGGGCATTGAATACAGTAAATCACATTTGGTGTTTTACAATTTGCCAGATGTTTCAACTCCCATGATTTAGCTTCTACCAGGAATTATGTAGTCTTTTTGGTGAGTCTAAATGCAGTGCACGTCCCGCAAGGGTAATGTCTGGTCGCTCGTCGGAGATTCAATAGCATCGATTTAACTGATTTCCTCTGGAATTGTGAACGTGTTAGAAATTCCTTTAAGTTCATAGATCTTTTTAAGGCCATCCTTGGGTATGGTTCTTCAGATAGCACTAATCTGACCAATGGCCAAAATTATGACTTTGAACAACTTGATCTAGACAATTAATTTGTAAGAGTATGAATATGCAGGAAAATCAAGGGTTGTCAAGACCACGCTGCATTGATGTATGGCGAAATAAAAATTGACACTTGGGGCTTCTGTAACGCAGCTGGCTGTCTAGTAGCTAAGATGCGTAGCACGCCACGCGAAGTGACGATGAGGTAAATAAATCAATGCATGCCAGCACTTGCAGCTATTTCCTTTTCAGCGGGCAGTTTGTGTATGTGACGCTAATCAATTCAAAGTAAGTTGCAAGCATGGCGGAGGCTTCTAACAGTCTGCATCAGTCCACTAGAATTAACATGGTGTCTTTCCTTTAGCCATATGTGTGTCAACAGAGACATCTGGCCACGGAGTATCTGCACTAATGCAAAACTAACTTTGGCCAATATATAGCCTCCTTAGAGGTATGCACAACATTTTAAATAGGTCTCTTGGTTCGAACATGGTGGGAGATGGCATATACCCCAGGATTCATTCTGATATACACGGTTGTGTTTTTCGTTCCTTAGATCACCAACATCAAAAGCAGACAATATTTAGCATGACCCTCAGCTTCCTACATTTCATAATTATACCCTTCCCAGAGATTACGGAATCTACAAGTTTTAGCTGAGCAAATGACCAGCTTTGGGTAAGATGAGCAGTTCAGTTGATTTCGCAGCTGTATTGGTTCATGCGTTTTTCCCACATTACAACAACCCAAACAACACACTTTATTGTTACAGCACACACAATTTGAATATTTAAAAGCAATTTGCCCCAGTGTGTTTCTGAATGCGATGTGCAAGCGAAATGAAAAAAACAGCACAATGCAAGGTCAGTGAACCGTGATTAATTTATTTATAAGATAGGGACGTCAGCAATTTGACTTTTAGATACTAATAGGTTTCGAAATTCTTTTTTTTTCAGGGTTTAATTCATAAAAAGGTCCTGAAGAAGGTTGCCACATACCAGTGCCGTCGAAACATCGTTATGCGAGCAGGTGTTTCATTTTTTCTGCTCCCATAAATTGGGGATAACAGTATACGGGGTCCAGATGTTGGAGACCATGAGTCAAATAATGTGTTAAGATCAGATGTTATAAGGTTTTAAAGTGCAACCTTAACATTTTGCTAAACACCTGGAGTTAAATAATGTGCAAAGATCAGTAGGTATAGAGTGGTTAATGTGCAATCATAACATTTTGCTAAAAGAGCAGTATGACTAATAGGGCGAATAACATTGGCATCCTGCATAATTTGTATCAACTTCAAATAGGCAATATACAGAGACATGCAGGGAAAAGAACCATATATCAAGTACCTTTTTAAACTGCTATAGCAATTGTATTTCCATATTAGGCTCATTTTTGCACACACGTGGTCCCCAAATGAATGATATGCGATGCTCAGCATGAAGCAAATGAAGTCATTTCAGGCATTCCGGCTTAGGACTTGCTTGTGTAACTTCATATACATGTGTATGTTGGTTTTGGGTGTTTAGTGGCATTTACAGCACGTGGTGTTTGTTTGTCTAGGTTTGTCATGAACATTCAGATTGCTTAAAATATACAAATTGCCTGCTAGGTACTACACTGCAAGTGTCCTTCGTAATACTCGAGTGGACTCTACCAAGCAAATATACCCTTACCAAGAGACACCACTAACTACAAGCACAAAATGGACACCCATCACAAACCTCGAACTAGTCAAACTAAACGCACTAACCCTGCCCCACTTATGCTACCGCCATCAAGCCCTATTCTTAAAGGAGCACTTATTAATGCCAGGTCATTAATAGCCCATGCCACAGAAGTTGCCGACATATTACAAATAGGCAACTACGACTTCCTAGCCATCACCGAAACATGGCTACACAAAGCAGCAGGCCCAGTCCTGATGCTTGCTTTGCCCAACAACTACACCATCTTTAGAGAAGACAGAACTAACGCCCCTAGAGGAGGCATAGCGATTATAGCTAAAACCAACCTGTCAATAAGAACAGAAACACCCCTGCACACCAAATCGTGCAAGTCTCTAACTCTCAAGCTCCTAACATCCAACTCACAAACTATTACTATACATCTTATCTACAGGCCACCAGGCCCCATTGCCTCTTTCGAAGAGGACATCTCTACTATCCTCTCAGATAACCTAAAAACTAATCACAAGCCCTCCTACTTGGAGACTTGAACTTGGGATTCAACGATAACAAAAATGCACAAGCTAATAATATAGCCAATGTCTTCTCAGAGCTCGGATTCACCCAAAAAGTGACACAGCCTACCCATGAGAAAGGCCGGACACTTGATTGGGTGGCTGACCTGCAACACAACCATCACTGCCATTAGCCCACAAGCATGGACAGACCATGCTCTTATAGCCTTCTCTATAGATGCTACAATCATATCACCCCAAAAGAACACGCTAGCACCAAGTTAACAAGGAACAAAAAAAAACATAACGATAGATAGGTTATTACCATTAATTCTCCCTGCCTTAAACTCGCTGCATGATACACTAGATCGATTCACACTAGACAATGAATTCAACACAGTCATGGCCAATGTCTTGGATACCATTGCCCCATTAAAATGTGAAACTGTAAACCTAGAGCACACTTAAATGCCTGGTTTACCCCTTACCTAAAATCACGAAGGAAAGAAAAACGTAAGTGCGAATCCGGTTGGAGAGTAGTACCATCAGAGGCGAATAAAGCCACCCTTGTCAATAACTCTACAAAATACAAAAATAAAATTAGGCGAGCAAAAAAGAAAGCTTTAACAACAGAATATTGCAAGCCAAATCAGGCACCAATGAGCTCTTTACAATACTAAAGGAATTGGAGAACCCTATCCCGGTACCTGACAACTGTGTCAAAAATAAATCATGGTGCTCTAACATTCAGAAAGCCCATTGTGACAGAATAGCCACCCTTCAAGTCAAAATTGATTAAAAAAAAACTAAACATACCTCCCACAACTTCCCAACCTGATAAATCACATGTTACTGCTAAACCAGAACTACGATTCAACTTCAACAAAGTCTCAATTTTGGAGGTTGAAAAAATTATATTATCGCTCAAACCCTCAGACTGTTGAGGCGATAACTGCCCTGCACAAATAATAAAAGATGCTGCAAGAGATTTATCACCATTTATCTCTAGGCTTTTCAATGCTTCATTCTCTTCAGGAACTATACCGAGTAAGAAGCAATCATTGGACCCAGCTATACCTACAAATTATTGGCCCATCACCACGGTGCCATTCTTACTAAAGATATTAGATAGAGTGGCCTACATACAGAAACAAACATTTCTGGAGCTGCACCAGCTCTTAGGCACCCGGCAATTAGGTTTCAGACCACAGCATGGGACGGAAACAGCACTTATTGATCTTAAGGCCCAGGTCAACGAGCTCAGAGACCAAGGGAAGACTGCCTTGCTCCTCCTTCTGGATCTCTCTGCAGCATTTGAACTGGTGGACCACAAAGTGCTTTGCAACCACTTAGAATCAGCAGCGCACTTCTCGCACCAAGCTATAGCATGGATTAAATCATTTTTAAGTGAAAGAACTATGAGGGTTTTCTCTACCTCAGCAGCTGCAGACCCTGCTCCCATCATGTGTGGTGTACCCCAGGGTTCTTGTGTTTCCCCTACCATGTATAACATTTTTACTAAGCCACTGTTTGATGATGTGGACCTTCTAGGTGTTACCTACGCTAACTATGCAGATGACACACAGATTCTCATCCCACTTTCTTGGGATTACAAACAGGATTTGTCCTTGGTGAATAAGATATACCTCATCATCCAGGCATTGATGGCACTTCACGGTCTATGCCTGATTGATGACAAAACGAAACTCTTCATTCTGGGGACTACACCGAACATTAAGAAACTTAGTCAAGACTACACATCCTTTTGTCATAGATGGCCACTCAATCAAAGTCTCCAAGGAGGTAAAAACTTTAGGTTTTTACTTAGACTCTAGCCTCACCATGGCTAAACAGGTGAACGCTATGGCATCCTCCACAGCCTACACATGTAAATTGTGGAGAGGTATGGTTTAGCTGATCAATCAGCTGCACCACTTTGGCAAGAGCACTTGTGCTTTCCAAACTGGATTATTGTAATGCTCTCTATCTGGGATCCAACAAATACGTTTTTCAGAAAATCCAAATACTGCTCAATAATGCCCTTAGAGCAGCACTAGGAATTTCCAAAAAAGAACATATATCTACGATTAGAAGACGATTAGAAGACAATCCAACTGGCTCTCCACTGCTGACAAAATTAAACTTAAAACGGCATCCCTTACATTCAAATTCCTCAATAACCTGGCACCGAGATACCTGACAGAAAAGTTCAAAAGAAGAGTCTCATCCAGACCTACCAGAGCAGCCTACACAAACTGCCTCTTAGTTCCCCACTTCAAAATGTCAACAACCGGAGGGAATAGCTTCCCCGTCAAGGCTGCCCAAAAAAGCTGTCCAACTGTGGAATTCCCTACCACCGACCCTAAGGACTAACAATCCTACTCACTCTTTAGATCGAATACCATCAACTGGCTTAAAGAAAACAATCAGTAATCTTAGCGTTACCAGATAGTGACTTAGCGACCAATTTGGACCCAGTGCTACCATTGTGAATCCTTGTACCACACCTGCACCACACTTGTAAATGCGAATGTGCCATGTGCTGTATTTGTACTTACCTGTAATGTATCTTTGTAACCATGTAATTTTGTAACCTGTAAGCTTAAAGTATTCTTGTTTTTGCGCCCTGATACCTTCTGGTCTGGCGCTCTATAAATAAAGAAACAAACAAACAAACATGTCTAGGTTTGTCATGAAAATGTCAATGGTTTAATGTGTATTTCAGTATTAGGCATGTTTTTTAAAATTTGAAATAAGCAAAATATGCATTGACTGAAAATGATAACAATGCTTTGATAAATAATGAAATGAATTAAAATAAAAACAATATTTGCTCATAGCATTCTGTCCCAGTGACATTTTGGAAACAATATTGAAATGCATTATTGGTGATGTTGGGTACATCTGCTTTGTAGATTTACAGTCTTTTCAAGCCAAGCCATCGCATCTGACTCTAGTACTTGTCCTGACTCTTGCTCACCATACGCCTGTTGCCAGTCACCAACTTCTGCCATTATTCACCTGAAGTACAAGGCTCTAACGCACCCAGTTAACAGAAGGTATCGCTTCCGAGCCGAGTTCCCCCGATTCAGGCCCAGTGATGTCATTTAGGGGTCGCCAGAGGTCGCAACTGCGACCTCTGAGGTTTCTCTTGCGACCTCTAAAAACAAACAAACAAAACAAGTTTTTTTTTTTTTTTTGGGTGTAATGCAAGCTCCTGTGTTGTGGCCAGCACCATGTGGCTCTTTACTTCTGGAGTGGCTGGCTTTCTTGTTCAGGCCCCTTAAAACAAAAATAAGAAAAATAAGAACAGGAGTGCCACAAGTCTAACACTTTCAGCACTGACCCTAAATAAGAAAGAATAGGAATACCAAATAATGTGTCTTTCTGGAATTCTATACAATACTTGCTAGACTCATTAAAGGTTTATTTCAGGCACACTTCAGGGGGTGAGTCACTGATTTAGTCTGTTCTTAAACGCCTCAGCTGAGCCTTTTATTCTTCTGAGGTCGATAAATGAGTACCAACCCAGGTTGGGTGATATTGGGTGTATATTTTTTCTATATAAAGCGCTTAAGTGTAAGTGCTATATAATAACACATCATTATCATTTGGTCATGGATGTCTGCTTGCATTCACAGTAATTTGGTAATATGGGCCTATACACACTGATCTTAACGATACATATGGCAATCCATTTGTGTATGAAATGTACATCACATTATAGTGATATCGTAACCATATTTTTGTAGTGTACAATGCTATGTGATGCCACTTCCTGTTTTGTCAACGGGTGAAAGGTCGTGTTCCATCGCTTCCCGCGATATCACTTCGGGGTGAGGTCAAATGACATCACTTCATGTGATGTCATCAGGGGTCAAGGGTTGTGTGATGTCACTTCCGCTACCCCTGGCATTTTGGTGAAATGACGTCCGTGTTCAGGCCAGGCAGGTAGCTTTCAGTCTTGGGAACTGTTATGATGTTGCTGATTACATAGCGATTCTTATTGTGCATGGAAAAGCTAGATGACATGGAATGTTTATTACCTCAAGTTCTAGTGAGGTCACAGAAGCTGTGTTTGCTTACATTGCTGTTAGTGTTCTAAGTTTGTCAGTTGAACTTGCCTCTGTTAATGTAAGGAGCCTCTGCTGTTGTTGGGGGTCTTTCCCTGTTTAACTTAATAAATACACTCTATGAAGACTTACCTGTGCCCATTAATGTCTTCATAACAATGGCGACGAGGATGGGATGTTGACAGAAGACCCCCAGCAAGGACCTGGAAACACTGCCGCTCCGCTATTCCCCAAGCGTAGTAGCGGCAGTCCAGAGAGAAGTTTCACCCTGCGCTGGCCGCTCCGCTACCGGCCAGCGTTGAGTGGCCACCAAAGTCCGGCAGCCTGTACACCAAGTAAGTGTTTGCGCCGCTTAATAAAAGTCCCAGGCCCTGCTGTTGCTCGCACCCAGGCCCGCTCTGCTGCTGCAACGTTCGCGATGTGCCCACCGTTCGCGCCCAGCCTGATGCTGCCGCAACATTAGCCATATAAAAACTATCATCGTTTGTGCCGATGACGGTGTAACAAGGATCTGCAGCGTTTCCACAGACATTTCCCTAAGCTCGGACGCAGAGTTCCTGGAGGGGAGGAGAAAAGCACAGTGGAAGACGGGTTACCATAAAACCCTAAGCAGAGGCACACCAGAAATCCTAGAAGAGAAAAGTACTGCACAGCTGCTGGTTGAAGCGCATTAAGAATCCTAAGAAAGCTTAGCCATGGATTCTTAACTGTACGTGGGGCACTGCAAAGAAATCTAGAGACAAGATAAATGAAATAGTGTCATTTATCCCACCGTGTGCCAGTCCATTTTGGATTGTCAAGGAATACAGTATCAATCAGCAGTCATACAGAGAACAGAGCGCATAGATGCTGGACTGTAGAAAGCATACTGGTTAAGAAGTGAAATCCAGCACACAAAAGGGAGAAGCTGTGCTAGCTCAACGAGGTGGGAAAGCGAGCAGCTGGTCCTCGGTGTGGCCAAGTGAGAAGGATATTCAGCCCGAAGAAGAAGCATGGTGGGTTTACCAGGGATAACTGGACCACCGATATTCATGCCGATACCAGGAGCTGCAAAGATTCCATGGGCTCAATGGAGCAAGGGATTTGCTCATTATATAAAGGCTGCCGACGGGACATCGTACTCTAGCGAACGGAAGTTGGCACTGCTGTTGCACTTTTTAGGATATGAAGGGCAAAGAATATATGAGACTCTTCCCCAACCATCGGGAGATGGCAGTGATGGTGATGCTGGAAATGAATTTGATGTGGCTCTGTTAAAGCTGGACAAGCATTTCAACCCCAAGACCAGCACGATATTGGAACGATATAATTTCCGCATGCGGATGCAAGCTCAGGGTGAGTCGGTTGAAGAATATGTGATGGCCCTGCGACATTTAGCATTGACTTGCAAGTTTCAAGGAACATTTGACGAACATATTCGTGACCAGTTTATGTCTCACTGTAAATCTAATAAAATACGTGAAGAATTGTGGCTGAGGGATGACCCCAACCTAGATGAAGCATTAGACCTTGCAAAACGCGTGGAACATTCATTAGCATGTGTAGCGAAGTTGTCGAAGAACGAAACAAATGATCCTAAGGAAGTCAAGAGTGAAGTACTAAGTGTGGCAGATAACAAAAGCAAAAGAAGGGGGAAAACCAAGCAGTCGAATAGAATCGTCGGGGAAGAGAAGAGAAACCAAGAACCAGTGCAGAGAACTGAAAGAAGAGAGGACAGACTGTGTTTTCGATGTGCGAGCAGCTGTCACGCTCACCTGATTCCCACGGAGGCGCAGGTCTGGCTTCGAGTGCTGATGCTTCTTCAATGGTGAAGCGCAGGACTCTGAAGATGGACAGGAAGGGCCCCTCTACTCTGGCTTTTCTTGCTCGCAGGAATATTCCCCTGTGCGTGAAAAGGGAGTATTACCTACTGACGGAATAATGCTCAAGCCTCCCACTCCCTTCCAACCCTCCACGATACCCTTCCACGATTCCCCGTGAAGTCTCACCTGAGGGTCTGGAAGGATGAGTTCTCCATCCTGCTTCTGATGCAGGGGCGCATTGAAACCCAGTTACTTCACTGGATTGAGGTTTGATGGGAGTTCAAAATAAGCTTTACTATTCAGGTGAGGCGCTGTAAGAGTTCTGTTGCAAGTTCAAAAGTTCAAGCTTAATAATAATGTTCATTGTCTTATTGCAGCAAGCGCTATGCTTATGTCTTTTTCCCCTTAGGGGCCGGGGTTCGGAATGCCAGAGATATGGCGCCGACCCGAAGTGAAACGTGCAGTTCCAGTAAATGACAGGTAAGTTCTGGATGAGCGTTCAGGTAATGTCTTTGCATTTGCTCATTCAATGTCTTTGTCTTTTTTCCCCATAGGGGCCGGGGTCCGGAATGCCAGGAAGCGGCAGGACCCGAAATGAAATGGGAATTACCCAACAGGTAAGTCTTAGAAGGAAACTGAGCCTTTCCTATTCCCTTCCTTCTCTCACCTTGTTTTCTTGTCTTTTTCTCTCTAAGTTCTGGGAAGTGGGTGCGGATCTGGATGATCGCTGCTGAAGATGGAGGCGCCCAGGAAAGGTGAGTGAAATGCAGCGCTGCAGCGATCGAAGCGAAATGCTTTTAAAATGATGTCTTCCCTTTCAGGATCGTCGGTGTGATGTCTCCGTGATGCAGCTTTAGCAGGTAAGGTCTTCTTTCTCTCCAATTCTCTCTTATCTCCCTTTGCAGGTGACCCAGGATGCTGACAGGCGTGGCTGAAGTCCAGATCAGGAGCTGACAAGGTGAGCGTCCAGCTGCGAGGAGTAGAACAACGCGAAGCGTGAGTTGCTGATCGGGCGTGGTTTAAATAGCTTTGGAAGAAGTTCCAGGTATGTATCCTTCCCCGACCACACCCAGGTGGAAAGTAGTCCCACAGGTAAAGTAGTTCCATTCAGGCCTCAAGAGGGCCTGGATGTAGCAGCATGGTCTGACCCAGGTAAGTGCACATTAAAACACTTGAACACATGTCTAGCTTTATGAGCCTGGCGCCTAAGGCGCCAGGACAGGGGTCCAACATGAGCCTGGCACCTAAGGCGCCAGGACTGTGTCCAAAGGGCCCCAGCTTGGGCCCGCTGGCACTTCCCTGGGGGGAATGATGCCTGCCTCTGGGGTTGCTGGGTTGGACCTGGCTCCTTGGAGGTAGGCATCATGACAGTACCCCCCCTCAAGGCCCCTCCCAAGGTTGTTCCCTCCGGGGTTTTGGCTTGTTCGGAAATCTCCGGTGGAACCTTTGTATTAATCGAGGTGCGTGAACATGGTTACTAGGCTTCCCCGATCTCTCCTGAGGTCCATATCCCTTCCAGTCAACAAGATAGAAGAGTTTCGACCTTAACACCTTGGAGTCTAAAATGTCTTTAACTTCGAATTCCAATCCCCCTTCAATTTGAACTGGGTCTGGAGGCTTGGACAGTCGGGTCCCTGGTTGTACTGGCTTCAAAAGTGATGCATGAAAAACTGGATGAATACGCATGTTGGACGGTAAATCCAGTTTAAAGGCCACAGGATTGATTATAGCCTTGATGGGATAAGGTCATATGAATCTGGGATTGAAGGTTCGCGGGCCCTTGAGGGGTAAATGTTTCGTTGCTAGCCATACCTGGTCTCCTACTTGGTAAGGAGGAGTTTTACTTCGGTGCAAATCAGCGTTTTCTTTATACTTTTTCTTGGCTTGCTGTAAATGAGTTGCAGCTTCTTTGAAGGCTTGGGTTATTGTGGAATGCAGATGTTTACTGCGGGCATTTCCAGGGTCAGAGGTGGATCTAGGTCAGAGGTCCGAGGATGGTGACCATACAAAGTATAAAAAGGAGTTTGTCCGGTTCCAGAATGCACTGAATTGTTGTATGCATATTCTGCGATCCAAAGGATGTTTTTCCAATTTAACTCGGATTGGTGTAACATGCACCGAAGATATTGCTCGAGAGTCTGATTGGTTCTCTCGGTTTGTCCGTCGGTCTGGGGGTGGTGGCTGGTGGATAACCGCACATCTATTTGTGCTAGTTGGCAACACTTCTTCCAAAAATGGGAGATAAATTGACTTCCATGATCCGAGACTAATATGGAAGGGAAACCATGTATGCGAACTATATTCTCCAGAAATTCCTTGGCCAAGGTGGAAGATGAAGGCAAACCTTTTTAAAGGGATAAAGTGGGCCATTTTGGAGAATAGATCCACTATTACAAGGATAGTGTTGTAACCAGCACAAGGAGGCAGATCAGTTTTAAAGTCCATTGACAAGGTGTGCCATGGTGCCGGTGGAATATCCAAGGGTTGAAGTAGGCCGGCTGACCTTTTCTTTTGACCCTTGTTTTGGGCGCAAATTCCGCAAGACAAAACAAAAGACTTTATGTCTTTTCTCCAAGAAGGCCACCAGAAGTGGCGTTTGATTTTTTCCTCCGTTTTAGCGATACCAGGGTGTCCTTCCATTAATGATTCATGATGATGGGCAATAACAAGTTCTTGCAATTCTTTACTTGGCAGAAACAACCGCTCCTGGAAGTAGGGTAAATCATCCTTAACGGTGTAATGAGGACCCTTTTGACTCCATTCCAGTAAGGCTGAAGAGTCTAGTAGTTGTTTGACTTGCGTTTGGATGTCCTCAATAGTTTGCAATGAAGTTTGGCCTAAGATTCTTTGTTCAGGTATGATTGGCACAGGTTCTAAACTCGAATTGGGTTCTTCCATGCAAATCCGGGATAAGGCGTCTGCTTTACCATTCTTGCAGCCAGGGCGATAGGTAATTACAAAATCAAATTCCGCAAAGAATAGAGCCCATCGGAGTTGTCGTGAAGATTGAGCTTTAGCCGTCTTTAAATACTGTAAATTTCTGTGGTGCGTAATTACGGTGATGGTGCGTCTTGCCCCGAGAAGGTAGTGACGCCAAGCCTTGAAAGCAGATTTAATAGCCAGTAACTCTTTGTCGGTAATTGCGTAGTTGATTTCAGGAGGAGAAAATTTCCTGGACCAAAAGGCCACAGGGTGTAGTTGGTTAGTTTCTGGGTCTCTTTGCGACAGGACAGCTCCCATGGCCGAACTGGATGCGTCGGTTTCCACAATGTAAGGGAGATCTGGGTGTGGGTGCTTCAATACAAGTGCAGAGGTGAATTTGGATTTCAGGTCCTGAAAGGCTTGTTCGGCCTCAAGAGTCCATTCAAAGCGTTTGTTTTTCTTTAGGAGAGCTGTGTTGGGTTGGACTGTTCGGGAAAATTCCGGGATGAATCTTCGATAAAAATTGGCGAAGCCGAGCATGCTCTGAACTCCCTTCACCGAGCTAGGAGATGGCCATTTGAGGATGGCATCCACCTTTCGCGAGTCCATTCGGACTCCTTGAGGTGTCAGGATGAATCCGAGAAACTCAACTTCTGTGGTATGAAAAACGCATTTTTCGAGCTTTGCAAATAGTCTGTGCTGGCGCAATTTCTCAAGAACTGCCCTAACATGTTTTCTGTGATCGGATTCTGAAGAAGAGTACACCAGGATGTCGTCAATATAAACAATGACACAGACATCGATAAGTTCCCGAAGAACATCATTCATAAAGTACTGAAAGGCGGCAGGTGCATTGCACAACCCGAAGGGCATCACCTGATATTCGAAGAGTCCAAATTTGGTGCGAAATGCAGTCTTCCATTCGTCGCCTTCTTTTATACGCACCAGGTGATAAGCTCCTCGGAAATCTAACTTGGTGTACACACAAGCGTCTTTCACCTGGTCGATAAGCTCAGGGATCAGGGGCAGAGGATAACGATTCTTAATCGTTATTTGATTTAGGGCGCGATAGTCTATACATGTTCTAAGGTCGCCATTTTTTTTTCGGCACGAAGAACAGAGCTGAGGAGACAGGAGACTTAGACGGGCGAATAAAACCATTGGCTAGGTACTGATCTAAATACTGACGCAAATGCAGGTTCTCAGGTTCCGTAAGAGCATAAATCCTACTACAAGGTAGTTGAGCATTGGGTACCAGATCGATTTGGCAATCATAAGACCGATGGGGAGGTAACGTGTTTGTCTGTTCCTTCTGAAAAACGTCTTGGAATTCTTGGTATTCTGACGGTAGCTGTACAGGGGTGGAAGTTGCTGAGGCTAGACCCATAGCTGGATTTCTTGGATAACAAGTTGATTCACAATCAGGAAAACTTATCTTCTTTGCTCGCCAGTCAATTCTGGGATTTTTTGTTTCTAACCAAGGAATTCCAAGAATTACTTGAAATTGTGGGGCCTTGATCACATCAAACACGATTGCTTTCCGATGTCCATCCTGACCCACCAGTGTCACTTCAACAGTGGAATGCGTTACAGGCCCTGAGGCTATTTCGGTTCCATCTACTGTAGTAATGACATCTTGGGTTACTTTCGGGCGGAGAGGGAGCTTAATCCTGGAAGCCAATTCACGGTCTATGTAATTTCCAATAGCTCCGCTGTCGATGTATGCTTTTATAGCATGCAAGTGCTGAGGCTGTTTTGGGTCCACGAGCACCATTGGCATGACAAAATGCGAGGTCAAAGAGTTTGTTTTCAAGCTCGGCAAGCGGACCCCTACGCTTGTCGGGCTAGGTCGTTTCCCGAATCAGGTGTCAATAAATCGTTATCATTGGCTCCAACCACCTTCTTGGGTGGTTTGACTGGACAATTTCGAAGAAAGTGACCGGAAGTCCCACAATACAGACAAAGTTGCATTTGCCGCCTTCTCTCTCGTTCCTTCTGCGTTAATGGTCCTTTAACACCGCCGATTTGCATAGGTTCGGATACGTCGGTACTCTTGGAGTTAGCATGGGTTTTGATCGGTACTCGGGTTTCGTACTTGAACCGATCTGCTTTTCTATTTTGAAGTCTGTGATCAAGTTGAACCACCAAGTCTATGTAGTCTGCGCAGACCTGGGGTAGATTTACAATCTGAGCTAGAACATCCTTAAGCTCTCCGCGCAGGCCTCGATGAAACAATGTGATCCTTTTGTTTTCTGGCCATCCAGTTTCCACAACCAGTCTATTAAAGGTGGCAACGTAGGACAGGAGATCCTGATTACCTTGTCGTAAGGATAGCAGTTCGTTATCAAGGGCCTGTCCTTGAGAGTGTCGAGCAAACAATCTTTCCATGCTGGCCTGGAAGCCCTGAAAATCCTGGAGAATGGGATCATCCTGATTTACCAATGGAATAGACCAATCGGCAGCACTGCCACTGAGGTAAGATAGTATAAAGGCTACCTTGGTCTGGTCGTTAGGGAAGGCCCCGGGTCTGCATAGAAAGTGTAAACGACATTGGTTCATAATGACGGCATATTTCTTGGGATCCCCCGCAAAACGTTCAGGCGGGGCCAAAGGCATGTGTCCAGGTAGATTGATTTGTACCGGGTTATTCAAACCCATTGATGTGGAAGTACCTCCGGAATTAGGTAAAGGAGTGTGCCCTGCCTGGGCCTGCAATAACCTTTTGGCCAGGTCATCTGTTCTTTCCTTTAATAGGATCAGTTCTCTTTTGACAGCGTTAGTCTCCTGGCGGGCTGAGTGCACTTCTGCCCGTAATTCCCCCAAAAGCTGGGCCAGCTGATCTGTCTCGGAAGTCTCCACAGCGCCCGGGTGGGAAATTGTGGGTAGGCTTCGCGTTCTGTCACGCTCACCTGATTCCCACGGAGGCGCAGGTCTGGCTTCGAGTGCTGATGCTTCTTCAATGGTGAAGCGCAGGACTCTGAAGATGGACAGGAAGGGCCCCTCTACTCTGGCTTTTCTGGCTCGCAGGAATATTCCCCTGTGCGTGAAAAGGGAGTATTACCTACTGACGGAATAATGCTCAAGCCTCCCACTCCCTTCCAACCCTCCACGATACCCTTCCACGATTCCCCGTGAAGTCTCACCTTAGGGTCTGGAAGGATGAGTTCTCCATCCTGCTTCTGATGCAGGGGCGCGTTGAAACCCAGTTACTTCACTGGATTGAGGTTTGATGGGAGTTCAAAATAAGCTTGACTATTCAGGTGAGGCGCTGTAAGAGTTCTGTTGCAAGTTCAAAAGTTCAAGCTTAATAATAATGTTCATTGTCTTATTGCAGCAAGCGCTATGCGTATGTCTTTTTCCCCTTAGGGGCCGGGGTTCGGAATGCCGGAGATATGGCGCCGACCCGAAGTGAAACGTGCAGTTGCAGTAAATGACAGGTAAGTTCTGGATGAGCGTTCAGGTAATGTCTTTGCATTCGCTCATTCAATGTCTTTGTCTTTTTTCCCCATAGGGGTCGGGGTCCGGAATGCAAGGAAGCGGCAGGACCCGAAATGAAATGGGAATGACCCAACAGGTAAGTCTTAGAAGGAAACTGAGCCTTTCCTATTCCCTTCCTTCTCTCACCTTGTTTTCTTGTCTTTTTCTCTCTAGGCTCTGGGAAGTGGGTGCGGATCCGGATGTTCGCTGCTGAAGATGGAGGCGCCCAGGAAAGGTGAGTGAAATGCAGCGCTGCAGCGATCGAAGCGAAATGCTTTTAAAATGATGTCTTCCCTTTCAGGATCGTCGGTGTGATGTCTCCGTGATGCAGCTTTAGCAGGTAAGGTCTTCTTTCTCCCCAATTCTCTCTTAACTCCCTTTGCAGGCGACCCAGGAGGCTGACAGGAGTGGCTGAAGTCCAGATCAGGAGCTGACACAGGGAGCGTCCAGCTGCGAGGAGCAGAACAACGCGAAGCGTGAGTTGCTGATCGGGCGTGGTTTAAATAGCTTTGGAAGAAGTTCCAGGTATGTATCCTTCCACCGATCAGGTATGTATCCTTCCCCGACCACACCCAGGTGGAAAGTAGTCCCACAGGTAAAGTAGTTCCATTCAGGCCTCAAGAGGGCCTGGATGTAGCAGCATGGTCTGCCCCAGGTAAGTGCACATTAAAACACTTGAACACATGTCTAGCTTTATGAGCCTGGCGCCTAAGGCGCCAGGACAGGGGTCCAACATGAGCCTGGCGCCTAAGGCGCCAGGACTGTGTCCAAAGGGCCCCAGCTTGGGCCCGCTGGCACTTCCCTGGGGGGGAATGATGCCTGCCTCTGGGGTTGCTGGGTTGGACCTGGCTCCTTGGAGGTAGGCATCATGACAGTAGCACGCATTTTGCTTCGTCCATCGTGTGTCCAGGTCGTAAAGCGACATGTGTAAAGTGCAAAAGAAAAGGTCATTTTGCGAACTGCTGCAAAAACTACCAATTTGGACAGTCCAGTCAAAGGAAGGTTCTTTACGTCAATGAAGAAGAGGATGGAAGATTGTCAGAAGAGGAAGTGATACTTCCTATGCAGAATGTCATTGTTAATACCATTAATGTTGTGATGGATGGTGAAAATGGAGACGACTATGAGCGACCGGATGCGATAGTGAATGTGAATGGTCATGAAGTTTCCATGACGGCTGATTCTGGCTCAAAGATTACTTTGGTATCCAGAAGTGTGTTTGAGAAGGAGATGTGTGGGGCGGTAACTCGATTAACAGAGCCGGATATCAATCCCAGAGTGTACAATCAGGACAGGATTGAATTACTGGGGTATGTGTGGAGTGAATTTGAGTTCAAAGGAAGGAGGTGTAAAGGTAAAGTATATGTTACTAAGAAAGAGCAATCATTGCTGGGGTGGAGAGAACAGAAGAGTCTGGCCATCCGATTAGATCCAAATCATCCCGAGCAAGTGCTCCAAGTGTCGTTGCCGTCCATTGAGTCGAGCAAGTATGTGACAGAGCATGATGGGGTGTTTGAGAAAAGTTTGGGGAAGGTGAAAGGATTTCCACACCAGATTGTTCTAAAAAGGGGTAGTTTGCCAGTTGTTGCGAAACTTAGGCCTGTACCTTTCTCTTTAAGAGAAGGTGTGAAAAATGAACTTAAGAAATTACTACAATTGGGTGTGATTGAAAGAGCAGGAGGTGTCGAGTGGGTGTCACCGGTTGTGGTAGTAAAAAAAAGTTCTGGTGATCTGAGGTTGTGCATAGACATGCGCAAGCTCAACAAGTGCGTGATGGTTGACAGGCATCCTTTGATAAACATGGGTGAGATGTTAACTATGGTGGGCCGGGGGAAGATATTTTCAAAGCTTGATATGGCGTCTGCATATCACCAGGTCGAGCTGACGGAAGAATGTAGAAAGGCTACGGCTTTCATAACTCATGAGGGCGTGTTTCAATTCAGAAGAATGCCGTTCGGTTTGGCGTCAGCTTCATCGGTATTTCAAAAGATTATGGATTGGATACTTGCATGTGTAAAGGGAGTGTTTTGCTTCCAAGACGATGTGCTAATATGTGGTGAGACGTTGGATGAGCATGAAAGGAGTTTAAATGCTGTGTTGAAAATCTTTGAAGAGAGAGGCATCACTTTAAGGGAAGAGAAGTGTAAATTTGCAGTGTCCAAGGTGGATTACCTGGGTCACGAGGTGTCATCTGAGGGGGTGAAACCCAAGGAAAGCATTATTAACTCCATAAAGGAAATTGAGAAGCCTACGACCAAAAGTGAACTTCGTTCATTTTTAGGTATGGCAGAGTTTTATCAAAAATTCATAGAGAACTATGCAACTAAAGTTCTGGAGATGCGGAAAATATTAAGGAAAGGTGCAGATTTTATATGGAGTCGTGAATGTGATGTAGAGTTTGAGAGAATCAAGGAGGAGATAGATATGGCTAAACCTTTGGGATGTTTTGATACGAGAAAATTGACTATCATTACGGTGGATGCTAGTGAGGGCTGCCTGGGAGCTGTTCTGGCACAGAAACAAGATGATGGATCGGAAGTTATAATAGCACATGCATCACGTGGTCTGAAAGGTGCAGAAGTACGTTATTCAGTTCTTGAAAAGGAAGCCCTCGCATTTTATTGGGCGGTAGAAAGATTTAAAAATTTTGTTTGGGGTGTGGAATTTGTGATCCTGACGGATCACAAACCTTTGAAAGTGATTTTTGAGACGAAAGGTCTGGACAAGATTTCGCGCAGAGTGGCTGGATGGGTCACTAGGATGCAAGCCCACAAATTTGTTATGGAAGTGATCCCTGGGAAGGAGAACACCCTGGCGGACAGTTTGTCAAGGGTAAAGGTTCATTCTCAGGACAGGATTGAAGATGATAACATGGAGATGGTGTTTGTGAGCACAGAAGGCATTGTATCCAAGCAAGAGTTGTTAGATGACCTATTTTCCAGGTGGGCGGATTTTAGAATTGTGAGAGAAATATCGTGAGAAAGTATGGTTAAAGTATTGCAAGAGATTTTTACAGACAATGGAACGCAATTTACCGGTGGATGTTTTCCCAGGTATTTAGAAAAATGTGGTGTGGGCCATAAGAGGGCAGCTCTTTATCATCCTGAAACAAATGGAGTAGTTGAGAGACTGAATAGATGCGTGATGGAGAGCATTCGCATGGGGGAAGAGTGTGGATTTGATAAATTGGCGACTATTCAAAATAGGATGTGGGTGTTGCGTATGGCACCTCACGCTACCACCGGTTTGTGTCCGTTTGAACTCATGAGAGGTCGGAAACCTTATTCCATGGCGTGTCCGCCATGGTTAGGCAGAAGCAGGGAATCTGATGTGGTCATTGATGAGGTGAGAAGGTCTCTCAAGAAGAAGAAGAGTGAATGGGTCATGCGTGAAAATAAAAGGAGAGGAAGGAAGGAATTGCGTGTGGAGTGTGGTGACTGGGTGAGGATTAAGAAAGTAGTGGTGAGAAAGAAGGGTGACTTGTTATATTTTGACCCAGTTAGGGTCGTTGCTGTGTTGAAGGGTGCAGTGCGTGTGGCTGGTGGCCAAGTTTGGAATAAGAATAGAGCTGCCACTGTGAAAAGAGGTTGTGTATGAAATGCATGGTTTGTGAAGGAGTTTTGTGAAAAGAGGGAGATGTGTTATGATGTTGCTGATTACATAGCGATTCTTATTGTGCATGGAAAAGCTAGATGACATGGAATGTTTATTACCTCAAGTTCTAGTGAGGTCACAGAAGCTGTGTTTGCTTACATTGCTGCTAGTGTTCTAAGTTTGTCAGTTGAACTTGCCTCTGTTTATGTAAGGAGCCTCTGCTGTTGTTGGGGGTCTTTCCCTGTTTAACTTAATAAATACACTCTATGAAGACTTACCTGTGCCCATTAATGTCTTCATAACAGGAACCCTCTCATCTCAGCTTACAGATCATCTGCCCATCGTCCCACCATGGCTTAAAGCCAGTTATCTAGTGCCTCTATTTCTAACTCCGCTTTTCAAATGCCACAGATGAAATGATGCTCCCTTTAAGTAAAGGGACAATGTTAAACAAGTTAACCTGACAACGCCATTCCGGATGTGTAGTCAACAAAGCAGTTCACAGGATCTTAAAAAGGCACATACCTTGCCCTAACGTTTGCCTACTACACATTGTTAAAATTGAGGGGAGAGACCCCCCTAAAAAAAGATCTGCAGCTATTAACCTCCTCCCTAGCTCCAGAGCTTTAACTAGGATTTTGCCGCATTATAAAGCCACAATGAAGGACTAATGATATGCACTTACTCCCTGGGGAGGCACCAGTCTCCTCACACTAAAGGCTGTGTCACTTTCCATGCCTTGCTGCCCCAAGACAGGCTTCTACCAAGGTGTTTACGTTGACCTGTGTAACCTGCTTTCAGCTCTCTGATGTGGGGCAGGGAATATGCTTGGGGAATAATGACGTTCAAGGTGGGGCTCATGTTTTGCACCAGCCATGATAAACCCAGGGAAATCGCCCAGTGGAGTTTGCATTAGGAAGCATATCCATTATAATGAAGGCTTTCAGTGTTCCGTTTTTACTGATTTTTACGCATACATACAGATGGAAATCAATCTGTGTTCTGTCTGTATTTATTTATAAAAATGGAGAAAAAAAATGAAAAACTGTCTTTCTGTTTCATTCTCTATGATGTCACTCATACATCACAGGCCAATCACATTGCAGATTGTCAGTATAGAGAGTGTAAAAGCTGTATAAGAATGGCATTAAAGTTCTTCAAATTGCTGACAGCATATATCTTAAGGCAGCAGTTTGTTGTGGAACAAATGGAGCTAGTATTTCTTTCCTATATGGCTGCATGTGTGCTTTAATAAATGCATTTTTTTATTAGAACAAATGCAGAAAAATACTGGTTGCGAGTTATCTTTTTATATGACAAAAAATAAATGTGGATAAATGCAGACGGAAATGACAGAAA
The DNA here is from genome assembly GCF_040938575.1 of Ambystoma mexicanum. Lineage (NCBI taxonomy): Eukaryota > Metazoa > Chordata > Amphibia > Caudata > Ambystomatidae > Ambystoma > Ambystoma mexicanum. The sequence continues at coordinate 652,307,817 of NC_090935.1, read as the reverse complement.
AATAAATACCATAAAACCGGTGGCCTTCATTATAATCAATGCACCACTCAGTTGCTTCTGAAGTGGGTTTGGGGGGAGGGGCAGAGGGCCCTAAGCATAATTTTTAAAGAGGTCCCCACTGAACCCCCAAGTATCCTTTGCAGGTCCTGAAGTTATCAATTAGATAGGGAGGGGGACAATTGTAACCAGTGTAAGCTACTTTGCATAAAATCCAAGAGCATTTTGGGATCATAAACAATGATCTCACATTTTGTATATGACTCATCTGTAACAATGATTGAAGCTTCTAACACTTCTGAACATATAATGTACACTGTAAGGTAAAGCATGGTATCAACAGTAAGACAGACAAAAGTGACCACAGTTCAAGGGTGTTTATTGAACTTTCACAAGGGTGTGATAAACGCCCATCTAAACCTAAATCTACAGATGGGAGCAAGCTACGGCCTTCCAAATAATAATAATGCAGTCATAATACTGGAGTTTTGTCAAAATAAAAAGGGCCTATACAAAAAAAAACTATTGCCAATCCTTACTACTAATATACAAATAATGTGGGGTGATGTTCACAAACAAAGAAAGAAGTGTTCACAAAATGATAAGTCAGGAGGTTCATTGGCCTCCCTTCCCAAGGTTTTCAACACGGGGCAAGGCGGGTCACTCGAGCAAAGCACACACTCTGGTTTCTGAAGCACGAGGATACAGTTCGTTTTCCACAGTTCAGGACCTTCTGTGTCCAAGTCTCTTTACTTCTGGCAAGTCTCTTGACTCAAAGGGCCTGGTGTACAATAGAGTACAATAGAGTAATAACACGCAAACGTTCCTTTACTTTTTCCGTGTTCAATTTGTTTGTTCACCCTGGATTGAACTCAGCAGGGCTCAGATCCCTTTCAAAACATAAGTTCAACGTTGGATCCCTCCTCTTCTGGGCTCAGATCCGTTTCAAACCAAAAAGTTCAATGTTGGATGCCCCTCTTCCAGGCGCAGAACCCTTTCAAACCAAAAAGTTCAACGTTGCATCCCCTTCTTCTGGGCTCAGATCCCTTTCACTCACTCAATTAGTCTCCCTCAGCCGGGCTCGGACCAATTGTGATGTTCGAAGACTTTATGTGCACAGGGTTTGGCTTGACCGGTTGAATGACCACTTCGAACTTAATATTCTCACACTTTCTCATTCTTTTTCTCAAACTCATCAGTTGGATGCCTAACAGAGACTTTTAAATGAGCGCCCATGAAGCGCCGGAACACTCTGTGTATGGTTTCTCTTCTTGGCCTCCCAAAGTTAAATTACAAAATGTGGCTACTCCTTTTGGATTCCAATTATCTGTGTCGCCTCACAAACTGTTCACTTTATACAATCTTGCTGCTTTCAACCTTGGTTCAATAGACAAGCTGGTTTGATATCAGTCCCTCCGACTCACCGGCTGGGCTGTCCTTTCTGACGCTACTTTGTTGTAGGAACCAGGGACAGTATCACAGCGGCAATCGCTCCTCCCCGCCTTCGTTATCGACACGGGAGAACCTTGGGTACCTCTGACACACTGTATAGGTCTGATTGCCTTAATTCCTTGTATTAGGGTTCTCACCTTCCAAGGCTCACAAAAGTAACAGTCCTTAAATGTCAAGGGTACTTCCCTCCTTGCAACCCTCTCCGGTCTTGCCATCTTTCTACTTGTATTAAACTGCCATCTTGGAAGTGCTGTTTCCTCGTGTGTCTCGCCTCGCTCAGAGTGCGCTTTCGTGCTCTGCCTTTTATCTATGTGGGGAAGTGTGTTGGAAGTCAGGTGAGTGTAATGATCCATAATTGCCTGACCTTGCCTGACAGTGGTTGTGGGACATGTCAAGTATACTGCTCCGGTATTAGGCTGTTGTCGCTCATGGTGAACTGTCCGTGAGAAGGGGTTTGTGTCGGGAAGGGTGTGTGTATTCCTAGGTATCCTACCTGGTAGGATGGGGAAACGGTGTTACAGGGAAGGGGATACCGCATCTCACTCTCCGGTATCCCACTTCCACTCCCCGAAGACCCCTCATTCAGGTGATCATCCCAAATTGGTCCACCCCCAGGAACTGGATCCAAAAGTGATCGCTGTGTCCTGGCCACCTGGATGACAGATCTCCGGTGACTAGCGGGTGAGACACCTTCAGGTTTCTCACAACACTGACCTGCCTGCTATGCTAATTTATGATAACACTCTAACAGTAAAATGAATACAAGCCATGAGTCATACATATGCATTTGGTCAGCTTCACCCTTTGGGAGTCGGGTGTTGGCTATTCCATACAGCTTCCCTCTAGGTATTTGTATTTTAAAATTTGTTTGAAGAACAGGGATGTCAATTTCGATCAGAAATGACTTAAAATAACACATTTACAGATGGCAGTAGAATTCCCACGAGGGGTACATGTAAAATAGCTTAAAGATGAGAACCAGTGGTGAGCCAATTTATGAGGGTAAAAAACAGTTAGGGCATATACCAGGGACAAAAACAAAACAAACAGAAACAAAATGTATTTAAGAAAACAGGCAAGTTGCAACGGTAACATTATTCTAATGGGGAAAGGGATTTAAACTTAAAAGGAGTACTAATTAAATATACAAAATTACATATTAAGCATCACTGGAGGCAGTGGTGAGGTCAAGTAGGGAGGATGGGGGAAGAGGGCAGGGGGAGCTCCCTACTTAGCAAGTAAGTAAAGTTTAAGTCGAGCTTTGAAGAGGTCCACACTTGGGCAGGTGTTGATTACTATGGGCAGTGGGTACCAATGGAACAGAGCAAGTACGGAGAAAGAGTGGAAGCGAGTCGAGGCACAGGGAGGGTATGGAATGGTGAGGTTGAGTGCAGAGGGGGATCAGAGGGAACAAGATCAATAAACCGAGATGCAATCTGACGGGTACTGAGGAGCAAGACCATTGATAACTTTGTAGACCAGGAGGAGGAGCTTGAAAAGAGAGCGGTTGTGCAGGGAGAGCCAACCAGCATGCTATCGGTTGGTAGAAGTGGAGGATGATCTGTGTAGGTTGTAGAGTGTTCGGGTAGCAAAGTTGAGGTAGGAAGGAGTAGAGACCAAGGCCAAGGAGTACATTTGAGCAGTAGCCCAGTTTGCTCAATGGAAGTTAGAGGTTTTTTTTAGAGTGGTTAATAAGAAAAGGACACATTTCCAAATGTTGAGGAGCATAATAAGAGCAGCAGAGGCAGCGATGATTTGCTACAGCCGGAGACCGATATCATATAGGACCCCAAGATTGCGAGCCATGGGTGAGGGAGCAAGAAGGTCAGGCGGGAAGGAGATAGGAGAGGTCTCTCCAATGCCACAGATGGCATTGGAAGCTGGGAGAAAGATGACTTCAGTTTTTGAAGTGTTCTGCATGATGCAGTGGAGAGACATCCAGTGGTGAATTGCAGTAAGACAGTTCATGATCTGTTCAGAGATGGCTGGGATGAAGGAGGGAAAAGAGACACATATTTGATTCTCATATGCAAAAAGATGATAGTGAAAGACAAAGTATGAGATAAGTCTACCTAGGGTAGAGGTATATAGGGTGAAGAGCAAAGGTCCACATTCTGATCCTTGGGAGATACCGACAGGGAGATGGAGTTTCAAGAGATTTTAAACAATTGACCTTCCAGGTAGGAGGAGATCAAGGCAAGAACAGATAAGTCAATCAATCAATTACAATAGCTTTATTTTAGTATCAGGTACCATAAAAGAACAATACATACATAACAAATACATTGTGACATCAATTTGCCAATAAATAGTGAGACAATTCTAAGATCATTAAACAATTGATTCAGTGCGTTAACATTAAAAATGCAGAGCTCTACAGTACAAATTCAATAGTCAAATGTGCATAAAAAGTTCTTCACAACAATATACCAATAGATATTAGACAGTTACAATGTTTAGAAGACATTGCACTCAGAATTCTACCAGCTACTCTTTAAAATACATCATCCAGTATAGATTCACAACCCAGCTACGCACATTATCCCCATTATACCCCTTGTCTCTAGTGTCATAGTAAAACCCAAGGTCATGGAGAGTGAGGTGGAGAGAGGAGTGGTCGACAGGATTAGTATGGAAGAGAGCATTAGAGAGAAAGTTGGAGACATGAATAAGTGCAGTCTCAGTGGAGTGTTTGCTACGGAAGCCAGATTGAAGTGGATCTCCAAGGCTATTATCCTGAAGGTATTTAGTGATCCGGTCTAAGGCCACCTGCTCAAGGACTTATGAATAATGAGGAAGGAGAGAAAGAGGTGGGGTAATTCCATCACAGCAGTGTTAATCCATTGATTATGATTAACATAACGCAGCCTCTGCATTACAGGCTCTTGACGTACTCATTGATGTCATCTTTGATGTCCTGGGTGTTAGTGTTAGCAGTGCACGGTGGCGCGAGTTATGGTTGCTTATGTTACCATAACTGCCGAATTTCAGGGGGTTTTCGGTTTTACTTTGAACCATAACGTCCCTTTAACAAAGTTTTTTCACTGAATTTCATAGGTTTTTAGTAGCACAACTTAACCGTAATATCCCTGACTTCATATACATGTAACATAGAACATACTAACCCCCTCGTAGTGATTTTCATGTCCGCGGACTACCGCCATGTCCGCGGACATATCGAAAATCTGAGCGTGGTGAATGTAAATTTAAATAGTGTGCCCCATTTCCCCTTTGAAGTTGGCTCTGAAAAGAGCCGTTTTTTTTTTTACAGATGCTTGACAGACACCTGTTATTTTGTATTTTTTTTCTTGTTTTTTTTTTCTTACTTTACTCCTAAAATCTTCACATAACCTTCTCCAAAGCAACCCTTACATTCCAAAATAGAAAGGCATTTCCCGTAAAAGATAAAGAAATGCCATCTTCTTTAAAATTAACAGCATTACTGGCATCAGTATTCTCATTATTACAGAAGAACATACCAGCTCTAAGCATGAAGGCACACATGCCTCGGTTGATGATACACCTAGCAATGTTTTGCTGAGGACAAAAAACTGAACTATTGTCCCATATTGCCCTAGGTAGTAATCCAGAAAAAATTACTTTCGCATTTGGAAGGATCTTCATTACGGGTTGAACCAAGCGTTCCAAATCAGCCAACAAAGTAGGGGCACTGACGTTGCCCAAATGGAAAGCACCATAGTGCAAAACTACCACATGCGGACTGTTCATCGTGGCCATATCCTCACAAACTTGTACAATTCCCTGTACATTGCAATCAGGCACAGTGCTCCACACCACCTCCACTCCTTTCACATCAAAGTTCTTTGCAACATGCCTGCATTGAGCGTACTGTTGTAAACCATGCACAAACATATCTCCGAGCACCAACACCCTGACTTTCTCCACTTCTGCCATCTTCACTACACACAGTCTCTTTCAACACAAATCCACAACCTCGACATCTGATTGGCTGATCCGTACAGTCTTCTTTCCATGTTGGATTTCCTGGAAAAACCCAGATGTAGCACGCCCTGTCCACGAACAGCTGCGGTGTCTGCGGACGGCGTCCACTTTACTCTCTGTGCCATTCCCTCATTGCATACAGCTAAGCAATCACACAATACGAATAACGTCCACAGAACACCCCCATTTTGGGAATTTTCGAACATTTCAGGACAATTATCATTTCATTATTCAACATATTAACATTACAAATATTATACTTTCATCTTGTACTCTGCACACAATGCTATGTTTCTCCATTAGTAGCTCAGTATACTAGATAGAATCCCATAATACAAAGCACTAATAACGGTATGATATTTATTGCAATATCCTTGACATTTTTTTCGCAACATTATAATAAAAATCCCTAGTACACAAATTCCATGAAAAGTACATACACATGTGATGTCATCAGTGATTTCATCAATGACATTTGCGATGTCATCTTTGATGTCCTGGGTGTTAGTCTTAGCAGTGCACGGTGGTGGCGCGAGTTATTTTTCATTGCTTACCATAACTTGCGATTTTCAGGGGTCTTTCGGCTGTACTTCGAACCATAACGTCCCTTAAACAAACTTTTTTAATATCACGCAAACAATATACAAACATGGCGTGCAAAAACCAACTTCTCACAGATGGCTTTACACAGAATGGTGCAAAGTAAGAATTTATGCTCGTTCACAGTGAAGGTCAGCTGCTTCCATTTTTCTCTCGGGCCCCGGAGAGGCTCACGAAGCGGACTATAAGGTTGTATTGTGTTTTGACCTTGACAGACAGAGATTGTGATGAAAGACTTCTCTTGAAGGAGTGTTGCTAAAACGTAAGAGAAGATAAGAATGACATTTCTGAAACAAAACCACTTTTATATATTATATCACTATGCGAAAGATCGTTCGCACACGCGGAGTTGTATTTTGGGACTGCACTACTCGTAGACAATGGAAATTGCAATTGTACTGTAAGTAACCCTTTAGATTATTTTATACCAAATATAATTACAATAGCGTTGTATTAATGACCGCTCAAGTTGAACTTGTTCGTTGAAAGTGGCATAATGTTTTCTACCGCGCACTATCACTGCCGAATTGATCCCCTGTCGTTTAGAGGGCTCTGAAAAAGGCAGACGACACAGGGTGGGTTAATAGAAATAATTTAACCGGTCTATAGGCGGTCAAGCACTCTACTCGCTGTGCCACTTCACTGTAGCCTGTCAAGTGGCACAGCGAGTACAATGCTCGCTTTGACATCCGTGCACACCTTGCTAACGCAAGTTCGAATCCCGGCAAGGCCAAACTCAGCCTTTCATCCATCCATGGTCGATAAATGAGCATCACACACTGTGGTTAATAATAAGCACCGCTTAGATACCTCACGGTTCTTAGCGCTATATGAATGGGAAAATATTATTATTTTATTATTAACATACTCCGTTGCACTATCTTCGATAGCAAATAGTTTCACGCCCTAATAAATAAAATGATGATTTTTAATGAAGATCGGCTGGTGAGACTAATTTATGTTTTTTAAAACAGGTATGTGGCCCCATTTTGCCTATGTCACGATTTACAGACTCCAGCGGATGGGGTCTTCAACTGCCAGGTGCAGGTCCAAATATGCAACTTCATGACCCTCACCATTTTATGGGACAATCGCCAACGACCAATATGCCCTTACGCAGTCCTAGCGGCTACAAACACCATACCAACCAATAGGGTGGTCTAATGGCTCGTTGTTGGAGCAACCTTCCGATTATCAGAGCGACCATATACTGATTTTATCATAAACCAACAGCCTATCTACCGCAAAGGAACAACGCGTGGCTCAAAATAAACTTTTGCTGATCGACAGCAGAGACAATAGCAAATCGCTGAATATTCACTAAACATTTCATGTGAAATAAATGTACTTTACCAAATGTACAATCCTCCTGTTTACTTTTAAACCACAGTTTAAAAAACCACAGTTTCATATTCCGAATTGTGGTGCGCTGTGTTGTGACATAATATGTGTTGTCTTCCGGGTTCTCTTGTAAGCTGATCTAACACCCTCTGTACCGCAAAGGAACATCGCGTGCCTCAACATGAACTTTTGCGGATCGACAACAAAGACAAATGCAAATTGCTGAATATTCTCTAAACATTTGATGTCAAATAAATGTACTTTACAAAATTTACAATCTTGCTGTTTGCTTTTAAATCACTGTTTCATATTCCGAATTGTGGCGCGCTGTGTTGTGACATAATATGTGTTGTCTTCCGGGTTCTGTGTAAAGTCACTTAGGACTGCAGAGGACTGGGCGCATTTGATGACGCACCCTGTAACGTCATGGAGAGAGGCGGGGAATATGAATGCTTTGATAATATCAGGCTTAGGGGCGGGAGTTATGATTAAGTGTCGCAAAAGCAAGTCAGCCAGGTCAATAGCACCAGTCATAGGATTATCACATAATGTCGGCGCACACCAGCCGGATTTATCGTTTCTTTAGTGGACAAAAAGTCGGTTGATGCCCATAGGAAATTGTACTATTAGCGGACAAAAGGAGTGGTCTTAAAACACTTTCACCCTGACAACGAACAATACAAACAACTTTCTCAGAACACCCCCATTTTGTGTAATTGCAACCATTTCGGGACACCGCGAGTGTTCTTAGAACACATTCAACTAGACAGATTACAATACGGACAGCGTCCTGAGGACACCCCCAGTTTGTGTATTTACGAACAATTAAGTACACCGCGAGTGTTCATAGCTCATTTTTACCTTCCTTGCGAACAAAAATGACACATACTCCGTCCTCTAAACACCCCACCATTTAGTTTATTTACAAAATGTCAGCACAACCGTGTTCTCCGCGGACAAATCGAACGCAACAAAAACGTCTAGCACATAAAAAAACAAAACATTGAACCTATCTCATACTCCCCCACCCTCCCCAAACACTCTTACACACCAATACACGGCACTAAATATCATTTTTTATCCACGTTTCACCACGCTGTACGCGGTCGACGGCGAATACAAGATGGCGGGCGCCACAGAAAATCTGATGCGCTCCACGCCCCTCGTCCAATCAGCGAACACGTCGCATGTCCGCGGACATGACGCAAGGCCATGGGCCAATCGGGGTGCTGTCCGCGTAGCGAACAGGGAAGTCCGTCCGCGAAGCGAACACAGATATCACTAATTCTTTTGCCTTACGTTTTGGTCATTTTATAAAAAACTTCTGGACGGATTTACACCAAATTTGCAAAAGCACGCTTTCGGGACCACGCCCCCGCTCCTGCCGCAAATTTGGTGTAAATCCGTCCAGCGGTTTGGCCTGTGGCCGTGCGCAAATTTTTTCCCATTATGTCTATAGGAAAAAACACAAGTTTTGGGACCCCCCCTATAACTTTCCCCCCCCTAGACGAATCCTCACCAAACTTTGCAAAAAAATTCAGAGTGGGCCATATACTTTTTGCAAAGTTTGGTGAGGATTCGTCCAGAGGGAGCGAAGTTATAAGCCACCCAAAAAATGCTCTTCCTATGGAAACACCAACTTAACCATAACTACATGGACGCTACCGCGTCCATGTAATAAGTTTATTTTTGGTCCGTTTGCTTTCAAGGATGTGACTGTGCCTATTCGTTATGCATTTGTTGTTCTTATATAGTGGTCACGTGCATTGCGCACTGTAATGTTTAACTCTCAAAGAACTGGAAATTCTTGTCTATGAAATATTCATCCATCATGAACACATGTACGGGCAGTGGTGGCTGGTGAATATTTTAATTGCAAGAGTGTACATTTTCCCCATACATATGCTGGACTGACCAAGCGCAGTGAGGCAACCTGAACCAACCAAGAGTGTTTCAGAGATAATGGGTCTACTCCCAAGAAGAAAAGAAAATAAGTAATGGGTCAAACCGGCACATTTTACAGCACACTTTTTGTGAATAATTAGGTAAACAGTGACTCTGTTTGTAATCAGTTTTGTAGGCTAACATGTGAAATATCCAAATGATGCCAAGTCACCAAAAATGCACAGGAGTATTTTGAAATGCATTTTCATGATGCCTTTACCCACAACGTATGCCTATAGAAAAACATTGTCATGCTGGCTATGCCCATACATGTCCATGCATAGCGGCACCAATGTATGCCAATATTTCCAAATACTCATCTTTGCTTTTCCCGTAATGGCAGTAAAAATATTATAAGAAAACATATTCATGCTGGCTCTACCAGTATATGCCAATCTCCCCATGTATGATCTGTCTCCTGTTGGCTTTGCCAGTACAAAGTATACGCCACTAAAAGAAAATATGACCAGACTGGCTGCACCAATGTAAGGCATTATGGCTATCTAAGAACACCCATCATGTGTGCTTTACCCTCGATGCCAGTGAAACATGCCATGCCACTGTAAGAAAACACATCCATATTACCTGCATTAATGTACCCACTCACTACCATGTAAGAACACTCTTCATGTTTGTATTACCTTTGATGCCAGTAGAAACATTCAAGTCATAGAAGGAAAACATGTCCATAATGTCTGCACCAATGTAGGGCACTATGCCATGTACGATACCCCCATCATGTTGGCTAGACCCTTGATCCCATTAAATGATATAATGCCACAATAAGGACACGTGTCCACACTTACTGCACCAACGTAGGCCACAGTGGCCATATAAAAACACTTATCATGTTGGTTTTATCCATGATGCAGTAAAACATGCCATGTCACAGTAATACATCATGTCCATACATCATGTCCAGTCCGGCTGCGTAAGAAAACACATATCATATTGGCTTTGCCCATAAACATAACAGCATTTTTACCCCATAATGCCAGTAAAAGTGCTATTATGTCCACTGTAAATAAACATGTCCCTGCTGCATGCATCAATGTTGCTCACAACCACCATGTAAGAACACTCATCATAATGGACTTCACTATAATGTCCCAAAAAGTATGCCCACTGTAAATTAGCATACCCATGCTGGCTGTGCTGTTCCAATGTAGCTCCATCCTCCAAATCACAGGCCCACCTCCCGGCCTGGCATGCAAGCAAGGACACACAATCATACAGCACATACTCTCTCATTCACACCCACACCCACACAACACATAGGCCCTCATACCGACCCTGGCGGAAAGTGAAAAACGATGGCGGAAATGCAATACCGCCATCGAATAGCGCTCGGTGCGACTATGACCCGTCACCGTAAAGTACGATGCCATTAGCGACACCGTAGTGAACGCCAACGCTAACTGCACCAAGTACGCGCGCGCGCGCCATGCCAAACCGTAATTAGCACCATGGCGCAAGGGTACGCGAATTCCGACCCTAGCGGACATGTACCTAACGCCATCAAGCACGGCGGAAAGTACCATTCCGCCATGGTGAGAAGTACGGCATCGCGAATCAACCGTAAACGGCCCCACTGAGTGCCTGTACACCGCTCCCTGGCCACATAGTACAACTCCCCGTAGGTGCAACGAAGTCACAATGCAACCAGTGAAATGTACAAGTCACCCATGCATGCCAACGAACAAAAGAATCACAAGAGGGGCCAATGGGAGCTGCAGGGCACAGATGGCACGAATACAGAAGCTATACCAATGGACATGACCTCAGTCTCCCACCAAGAAACGCACGCAAACACAGGCAGCATAATTCCGATAATCACATCATTCCACCAATCCACCTGGCTGACCGGCATCTGTTACACAAAACCTACCCCCCGCCCCTGAGCATGACATCATCCAAACAGTCATATTGGCAGCCCTCACCCCTGACCTCACTGGGCTTCGTAGGCAAACGCGCCCAGCACAGTACCACGCAACTATACTCCGAAGCTGGAACCCAATGCAGATCTCCTCACAATACATCGCTCCCCAAATAGGAATATGCCACATCACTTGCAAAGAAGAACGCTACACGGCCCATATCAGAATAGAAATTTAATGCACAACAGATTCACCAAGCCCATACAGCCATTAGGCCATGAACTCCAAAACACATTTCACCATTGTGGGCTGCATCCGCAAGAAATGACCAGCTACTTCCTGTGTGACGCCCTGTTCCTTCATGGTACACAGGGGCTACATTCCGTACGAAAAGGCAACATGGAAGCGCCTAGAACCGCAGGGCCGTCCCAATAGGGAGGCACTAGTCCAGCTGAAAGGCCAAAATGTTGCTCCGAGCCACTAGTACTGCGTAAGGGCATGTGGCCCATTGGCGATCGTCCCATAAGATCCTAATGCTGCTCCACTGATTAACACGAAGCAGCAGGTGTCGGGAGTAAAAGCCATCTGCAGGAGTGGCATACAGATGGCAGTGGCAAAAGGGGAGGAGATACCTGTCAACCAAAAGAAAAGAAAAAGAAAAGAATGGCCATCAGAACTACATTCGAACAACTCACTTCAATGATCACACTAGATCCACAGCCATATGCATGCTAGCCCACTCCAAAGGATCATCACCACCCCAAAACCACTTGCGACTCATAACTATCCATATCGAGGTGAAAACACCATAACAAACGAGTGTACCTGTGCATGCGTCTGTGAAAACAGAATCCATCAGATGGGATTGGTAACGTGCATGGACACAAGTGTCTGAAGGCGCGTCGAGACAGGGAGGGCTCAACAAGGCCAGATAGACGATGGTCCCACTATGGCAGCCCTGCATCACATAGCGCAGGGGAGGCGGACAGATTCCAAGAAGCCCTGTACATGGCAAACACCGTATCAAATCATCTGCCCATGCATCCATTCATCATTCCCTCATCCCGTAATGATAACGCCTGTTTCCATACTCACATAACATGTGAGAATTCCATTGAGTCTGTGCGTTATGCAGCCTGCAAAATCCACTGTGCCCCAGCCCGTAATTCCAGTGTTGTGAAGTAACATGTATTTGGGAACGTCCGGCCTCATCATCCACTTCGCTATTGCGCATCCCAAACTATTCATATCAATCATTGCATCCTCGCCATGGCTCCTGTCCCAAGGACACTGAACAATAGAACGTTATATTTGGAGTCAGACCTGTGGGCATCTCCTCGCCGCTAGCTGAAGACCGAAAGCGCCGCCCTTCGAATTCCTCATTTGCAACATCACGTCGAAAAGGCATCTGTGGCCGCTTGAAATCACAAATTAATCCATCTAGTGCGGCTGTGTGTGAAAATGGCAACTGCCTTCACCCACAAATGGGACGCCCCGCCCGTCGGTGCAACTCGGTACAGTGATGCATGAGGGCCCACCGTTACTCGAGTACTACGTTCCACTGACCCTTCACAAGTCTGTTCGCGACTGCAAAGAATGCATGTGAAACAATGGGACCATAGCCGAATGAACATATCAACCAATGTTACACGGCCATCGGGTACTAATACATGATTGTAATAGCAAGATGCCATTCCTCGAATTGCAGCGTTGTGTGCGGGACGTGCTCGCCCAAAGGGGAGAGCAGCTTGCACAGGTGGAATGAATCACCACAGGTGGAGGCCATACAGCCTGAAAACACATAAATTGCATGCCCAGTCTCCTCCCACAACCACTCCGAAATGCTACCGGCCGGACTCGCGATGTTGGCCCTGGGGGACCTGATAGCACTGCAAGTACTCCAACTCCAAGAAGAAGACGAACACCAACTACAACCGGCCGCACGGAGGAGACGCAGGAGGAGGAGGAGGGCAAGGCAGGGCCAGCAAGGGCTGCCAGCACAGCCACTACCACCACGCAGGCAGCCCGCTATCCCACGCCTCCGAGCACATCCGTTCAACCTCACTGATGAGCAGATCCACACCCTCTACCATTTGGACCGGGACACCATAGCCGCCATTGTGGACATGACACAGGCTGACCTTGTCAGCATGATAGATAGCCCAACCGCCATCCCACCCCTACTGAAGGTGGTGTCTGTACTCCACTTCCTGGCCACAGGCACCTACCAGCACACAGTCGGACAGTTGCATGGCATTTCTCAGCCACTGTTCTCACGGACACTATTGCAAGTGCTCGATGCCCTCCTGCAGCACGCAGACGACTACATCTCTCTACCACGCTCGGAGCAGGAAATTACCAACACAAAAGTGGGATTCCATGCACTTGCCGGCATACCGGGTTGCATTGGTGCCATCGACTGCACCCATGTGGAATTGGTCGTCCCACATGCCATGGAGGCCCAGTACCGCAACCGAAAACAATTTCATTCACTGAATGTACAAATGGTGTGTGACTCCAACAGGATCATTACACATTGTTGTGCCCGATTCCCTGGATCAACCCATGATTCTATGGTCTTGAGGAACTCTACAATACCACGCTACATGGAGCGACACGCAGGGAACAGATCCTGGCTACTCGGTGAGTCTCATTTCATGCATGATGATGTGGGGTATGTGATGCGGCAATGACCTGGCAGGAAGGGGGGGGGTGCGTACGTAGCAATGGCATTTCACATAATTCGTTTATCGTCCACATACAGGTGATGCCGGATATCCACTGAAGAGATGGCTCCTCACACCAGTCCGGAACCCACGGGACCAGCATGAGGAGGACTACAACCATGCCCACTCACGTACCCGTGTAGTCATTGAACAGGCATTCGGCCTACTGAAGACCCGTTTCCGGTGCCTCAGCAGGTCTGGCGGGGCACTCCTGTACCGCCATGAGAAGGTTGCAAAGATGGTGATGGCATGTGTCATGCTCCACAACATGTGCGTACGTAGAAATGTGCCCGTGCCCCCTGACGCAGAACTGCAAGCACCTGAAGATGGTCATGATGAGGGTGGGGATGTGGCAGCACCTCAAGGAGTCTGCGAGGCACAGGAGGGCCGTGAAATTCGTCAGCATCTCATAGATGCATGCTTCTAGCACTCACGCCTGGTGGCTGATACATGGACACGGGACTCGTGGCACTGTGTGTGTCTGGTACATGCACAATATGGACTGTACGCCTATGATGGCCTAGTACACAAAGATCATTGTCCACACATCTCATTGTTTGATCGTGCATTGTTTATGGCATATGTGATATCATGTGGAACACCCTATCGACCCGCCACCCAAGTGAGCCCAACACACCCCCTCCACCCTCCCACCTCCCCCCCGAACACCAGTGTCCAAAGATGCTCATTGTCAGTGGGCAGTCGCTATTGCAAGCCCCCTCTGCGGGTATCAGGGGCACCCCTGCCTGTGGAGCGCAGGTTCCTCCCAGATCTACGTTGGGGGCTGCCCTGGACGGAACTTGCAACGGATGATGTCTCTGCCTGCTCACGTCCATGCATGTCCCTAAGGGTTTGTGAGAGCTCAGTGAGCACACGGCGCACTGCGGCAAGTTCGGCACATACGTCTTTGGACGTCGCATGCAGTTCTCCCCTCAGGCTCTCGGTGCTTCTCTCCATTTGGACTCTCAGGCTCTCGGTGCTACTCTCCATTTGTGCCCTAAGTGTCTCAGTTGATGTTTCTATGTCTGCCTTAGTGCCCCCACATCCATCGGCATGGTCCTTGAGGAGCGTGGCCAGTTGCTGCTGTTGCACGATTAACTGGTCGAGGGACTGTTGCCTCTGCTGGGCCATGGCCATTTGCGGTGGTGTCACAGAGGGGCTGTTCGCCTCATGTTGCCCTGCCACAGGGCTTGTGGGGGATGGCCAGTCGTCGTCTTGTGGGTGCCCCTGCGTGGTATCCTCATGGTGTACGGGATGGAACAGACAGGGGGATTGGGACAGGTCATGGATGGATCTGACTTCGACATCCCCGTCTTCTGTGTCGGAGCATGCTGCCATTAATGGGGTGTCACCTATGGTGCTGCTGCCACCAGAGGCAGTACCTTCTGTGGCATCCATTGGGGGGACCTGTGGTGGTGCTGTTGTGGGCATGCTGGCTGCTGGGGTGCCTGTTGATGTTCCCTCCTGTGTGCTGCCACTTGATATGTGCTGCTGCCGTGTCTTGATGCGTGCAGCTGAGGTGGAGGGTCTTTGGCCGTCGGTCTTGGCCCTCTTTGCAGGTGTGCTGGTAGGGGTGTCCTGGAGCTCGTCGTTTGGATCGGACCCTGTGGTGGAGTAAAGGAGGGCGAGCGTTATTAATGGGTCTGTGGGAATTGGAATGGCAATGTATCACATGCATTGGGGTGGTACCTGAGGGTGATTTGGGTCGGGGCCTTGGAGGTGCTTTCATTTGTGTGTGGAGTGAGGGTGCAGTTGTTTGGCAGCCTGCAGTTAGGGTGTGCCTGCTGCACGTGTAGTGGGTGTTTTTTGGGTTTTTAATTATTTATGTATTTATTGTGGTTTTAAAGTGTGCTATCAGGCCAATGTGTGTGGACGTTCTCCTGGCCATGTGTTTCTGTTGCACTATGTGGGCACGTGGTACTTCACATGATTGTACATTGTGGTTTTGGCATTGTTTTATTTGGGCCACCTACCTGATTCTCCGGATGTCTGCACTCCTTTCTCCATCCCTCCGACTCCCTCTATGCTCTCCATTCCAATGGTGGAGGCACAGATTTCTTCCCAGGGGGTCAGCTTGATGGGTGATTCCGACCCTCCCCCGGTGGCTGTGGCAATGTTGCGGTTGGCAGAAAGTATGCTACGGACGCGTATCCGCAGGTCGTCCCACCGCTTCCTGCATTGCTGTGGGTTGCGGGGTGCGGTCCCCACCGCACTTACCCGCTGTGCCACCAGGGCCCATATGGCCTTCTTGTTCGCAAGTGCCGTC
This sequence comes from Ambystoma mexicanum, assembly GCF_040938575.1. Classification (NCBI taxonomy): domain Eukaryota; kingdom Metazoa; phylum Chordata; class Amphibia; order Caudata; family Ambystomatidae; genus Ambystoma; species Ambystoma mexicanum. Next base: position 652,291,651 of record NC_090935.1, on the reverse strand, counting down.
CTGGTCATTTGCGTGGAGAAGACGGCGGCGGCATTCTCCTGGAGGGTCTCTGTTAGCACGGTGAGTTCCTCACGGGAGAAGTGGACCTGCCGCTTGCGGTCGCACGCTTTCTTCGCTACTTTTCCCATTTTTCTTGGTTTCACTAGGGTGGATGACGGGTTGGGATGTGTCTCAGGGTGGTGTTTTTAGTGGTTGTGTGTATTTTGTGGTTTTATAGGTGTACGGGGTGTTGTTTCCCGTTCCGGGCCCATGTTTTTACTTCCGTTTCCGTATATTTACGGTCGCCGTACTTTACGGTTGGCGCTCACTGCGGTGTCCGCTATGATGGGTGGCGGTATTGCACCTAGGGCGCCGTACGGCGGCGGTGTGGGCCGTTTTGGGGTCATTTCCGCCATCGCGGACTTTGCACTTCCGCCATGGCGTGGTGCTCGTGCCCGATGGGTCGGAATGGGCCGCACTTTGCTCCATCGTGCAATGGCGGAAACGCTATTTACGCTGTGGCGGTCCGGTCAGTCACTTTCCGCCAGGGTCGTAATGAGGGCCATACTCTCCTATTCAAATGCTCAACTAAACAATGTACACATGAACTTAAAGACACAAACCCTTGCATGCATGCAAACATGAATGCATATTATTTACATACATACATACACAGAGTTTCTTTTACCTGCAGCCCCATTCTGGACGCCAGATGTCACCTCACTCCACCTGCCATGATGGTCCTCTGGCTACTGTACAGCATGCAAACAACAAACAGTGAGAGCTTCCTGGTCTCTGTACAGGTGTGATGAAGCCAGAGTGCCTCCATCTTGCCCATCCACACTCTCCAAATGTGTAGGGAGGTACAGGAGGGACCGTAGCACATTTCACCCTACAGTATCCCCGCCTGCATCTCTAATAGGCCATGCAAGGGGGGGGGAGCAAAATGCCTCCTGCCTTGCATGGCCCACTGGGCGTGTGTGCTGAAGTACTAAACTAAATATTTTTTTTAAAAACAATTCTGATCAGTGTTTTCAAAAAAAGGTTTTGGTAAAAACTCATCGAAAAAATAACTGGGGTTGAAACAACATAGAACAGTGTGCGTCTGTCCTCACGGAATTCGAACTTGCGCACTGCAAGTAGGCCTCACAGCTAAGGGTGCGCATAACTCTCTGTGCTGTCTTCCCAGCCATTCTCCCAGGCCTCGTTGGAGATGTTCCATGCCATCACAATCACCTTCATGTTATACCGGATTGTATGGACTCAAACTCTTAATGTATAGAATGCTGCATGGATCCAGCTCTGCTTAATGTGTCTCGTCCATATGCCTTCTTTTCAGAGCCCAGCTCCTGCCTCTCCTACAAGGTGCAGATGCCGTCTAGCTCGCCCTGTGGCTTGCCGGTGGTGACAACCTACAAAATAGGCCAACCACACATAAATGACGATCCTACCACCAAATGCACCGAATGCATTCCAATGATGCTAAATATTAATTCCTACACATCTGTCTTGAGTACACATCTAATCTAATCTAACAATATCATAAAACGTCAGATGTATGTTTGTGCTGTATATTTGTCCGATGCAGTAGCTTCACCTGTTGTCACCGCTAGAGGGAGCTGTTGCCTTAGGATATATAGTGGTCCTACTGTGTTAATGTAAACCTGCACTTAGGCCCGTGTACACGGGCTTCTACATGAGTACCTGATAAGGCCCACATTTCATCCACAACATTGCAGAGCTCTCTATCCAAGACAGAGAACCAGGAGTCCACAAAAACACAAAGTCACTCACTGGCACTGGAAGCTTATCATTGAGAGTAGCAATCATTTGTCTCTAGAATACCCCGCTCTGCCACATAATGGCTAACACATGCCAGCACATTAGCAAACTTCAAAAGACCATTCTCTTCTCCCACACTTTCCCCCTTTCAACATGCCACCCTTACCACACGCATGCATCGGCCTCTGCCCTTCCTCCCTCCCACCATACTATTCAGCCACCCTGCAAACAATTCCAACTCACCAGCCTCACATCTCCTAATCCATTTCCACCCCCCCAATCTCTGCCCAACATCCCATCATGTCAACAACACAGCCTACGGCCTCCACTGATAACCACTGCCTCGATGTTACGGAGGAGCTGGAATGAAGTGCAATATCACAGCAGTCACATGAATACAATACCCTAAATATATCCCTTGTACCGAGGTGTACGGTGGGCTTCGGGCACTTGCTAGGTCTTTAATAAGATGCCAACATGTCACCTTGCAGCCACTCTGCAGTACTGGAATGTCAAGTACCCACTATATTCCTCAGGGTGCTATCCAGGCTTGCCGTCGATACATCTCGAGGGCAGGGCTTGTTGGGCGGGGTCCCTCCTCACTAGGGGTACCCTAGATGGCCCACGTGACCTTCAGGATGTGGTTGAGGGCTTCCTGAATGGGAACTATTTAGAAAAGCGTTTTTGAAGCCTGGAGTGAATGTCCAGGGATTTCCCAGCAATGTGATGGCTCCATCTCTATGCGTCTTCCAAGTTAATGTACCTTCGATGATGAGCCTGACCGTAGTTTTTAGGTTTTGCCCCATTGTGTACTCTGGGGTCATTTCTCTTGACTTCTGAGCCGGTGGCCCTTGTGAAGAGGGCCTCCTAGTTCCACAGCAAGCTGGAGGAGTTCTTCAGGATTGGGGTGAGGGTTAGGGGTGAATATGCTCAATTGTTCTCCTACTCAGGGGGTTTCCAGTGTCCAGGTTTTGGGTCCTATAGAGATTGTTAATGCCCCTGTTGTGGGGATCCCAATGTAGACTAAGTCCTAATGATGAACTCATGATTTCCTTTCGGTGGTCCGGGTTAGTGTAGGGCAGTGGTCTTCAAACTTTTTTGGCCTGGGCCCCCCCCCTGAGCCAAGTTTGGGCAGGCCGGGCCCCCCTAAAAGTGCCAGATGGACAGTATGTAGAAATCGCTATGAACTTTTGCGTGCCGTCACCGCACCCTACTCCCAGTACAGACCCTGGGCTCTCCCCCACCCTACTCCTACCACTTTCCCAGTGCTGCCGCCCATCCTGCTCCAGCCACAGTCCCATAACACAAACATACACACATCCATACACATTTAAATAAAAAATAAATCGCCATAAACGTACCTTCTGCAGGGGCCTGCGCATGGTTGCTAAAATGCCCCGCTCCAGGTTGCTCTACCCGTATGTGCGAGGAGGCACAGGAGCACCCCCTCGCACATACATACATGCAGTGCCCCAGCCAGCATTTCCAATGAGCTATGCAAGCCTGGCGAAGCAAAACACCCCCAACGTTGCATGGCTCAGTGGTCATGTGCGGCTGGGGAAATGAACTGTCAAAGGCAAACAGTGTTTCCCTTTGACAGTTCAGCCAGCCCAGGAGCACTCCCTCAGCTGGAAAAAGCAGCTGAGGGACTGCTCAGTGTTTCACTGGGCTGGCTCCTTGGCTGCTCCATAATGGGTGAGGTGGCCAGTGGGTGGACGCCCCCTCACCCATTATGGATGAGTCGGCAGGCTTGGACTGGCCTATAGGGCAATAGGGCGATGACTGGACCAAAAATGCAAAATGCTAGTGTAGGCCAATCAAAATGGGCCACTTTTCTGGCCAATGTGGGCCAGTTTGAGGAGTTGCTTCACTATGCAGCTAGTAGTTTTGACCATTGTTGCTGAATAAATATTCTTTAAATATCACAATCTGTTTACATTTGAATAAAAAACAACCCCTTGGGTACTATTCAAACAGTCTGTGACTAAAGGACTGAATATCCATTTGCAACTGCTGGCCATGTTTTCATTGGTGCCTAAGACCGTTTTATAGTCCAGTCTGAACATGTGAGCTGCCCCCTCCCATTTCCTCCAAACTAAAAAAAAAAATGTTTTTTTTTTTACATTTCATGTTGGGCTCTGGCACCCCTCCTAGGAGGCGGACGCACCCCCTGTGGTGGCGCACCCCACAGTTTGCAGACCTCTGGTGTAGGGAGTGTCTTTCTGAGTAGGGGTGAGTGAACTGGTTCGGGAAAATCTCAAATCACCCAATTATTAGGTGGTTCGAGTACCACAAATCTTTGAAACTTCCCTTGAGTTTGAAGTCAATTAGGGTAGAAAATGCGGGCACTGTGAGGGACGGTATGCTCTGGCGATCACACAAAGGGCCTTCTAACATGCCCCACTGCCCTACTGGGGCCTGACAGGCACCCACTTGGCACTGGGGCATAATGGAAAAAAGTTGTAAAACACTCTTGTGGGCTGTGGCTGTGTGCTGGGGTTGGGGTGAAGCAGACCATTAGGGCAGCCCTGGAGTTTCGAGGGTCTCTAGACTTTCAGATCAGTGACCCACAATATTACACACATCACTTTTGGGGTAGTTTGGTCATGCCTACTTCTCAGCCTCATGAACTTGGTTGGTAGTTTTAACACCCGAGTACTGACTGACTGTTTTATCTTTTATGTAGAGAGAGGAGGAAAGCAAAGGACAGCTTAAGATAAGATGTCTGAGACGCAGTTCTGTCAAAGCAGCTAAATGTACCAGCGTTCTGCCAGGCTTCACACAGGAGCGATATCTGAGCAGAGACATGGTGCACTCCACCAGCACGGCATGATATGTATGCATTAATAATTCACAGCATGTGGCACTCTGGCGCTGTCTTGGGAAATGAGCTACAGGAATACACTCCCAAATTCCCTTAAATTACTGACTTCTTCTGTGATTAAGGAGGAAAGCCTTACACTTAATTAAAAACAAAGGCACCAAAATATCAAATTCTAGTCACCATTGATGTTTGGAGCCTGTACACGTCGATTCAGCACAACTTGGGACAACAAGGGGTTGAATGGCTGCTTTTACATGAAGAAGACACTGGAGCATCAAAAGAGTGGATAATGATTCTACTTGAATTTATCTGTCGGAATGCGCACTTTGAGCATAACGGCACATACTACCTACAACCCAGTGGAACTGCAATGGGGGCCACAATGGCCCCAGCGTATGCAAACACCTTCACGCTTAAATTTGAGGATGAGCACATTATCAAACATCCTGTGTGGCATAAATACATTACCCATTGGGGTCGCTACATACACAACATTTTCATGGTCTGGAATGATTCCTCAGAGACACTGGAAGCTTTTCTAAGATACCTCAATCTCATGTCTCGGGAGGATCGCTCAGGGGCAGTGTGCTCACCTTAGAAGCAAGACAACATGGAGCATCACAGGTTCGTTCCCCGGGTCCACGCTTAGAAACCTCTGGGTATTAAGCATGTTATAAATAACCTATCATATCATAGATCAAAGGATTACAATTCACGTATGAGATTGGAAGTCCTGGCATCCATTTTATGGATGCTCAGATTACACCAAACTCCCGGGAGTTGATACTACATTATATTACAAACCCACAGACTGCTGCAACTCACTTCATGGGCTGAGTTTCCACCCTTTATCTACAATCAAGAGTTTGCCACATAGTCAACTTTTACGAGTCAAGAGTATTATCGAGAACAAAAAGGGATGCTTCAGAAATTCAAGGAGAGGAGAAACACGGAAGAAGAACTTACCATAGCCACAAACATAGTGGCTACCAAGACACGCATCTCCCTACTTAATCACAAAACCAAAACAAGTGTAGATGACAATTAGTTTTTGTGAGCAAATATAGCACACAGACTCCAAGAATTAAAAGAGCCATACTCAAACATTGGGATATGTTACAGAGGGATAATAAGCTACAGGACCTATTCAAAGAGAAGCCCATTTTTGCTTTTCAAAGATGTAACAATTTCAGAGACTTGTTAGTGAGAACTCATCCTAAAGAAAACAAGATTCAAGTCACTAATAAAAAGGGCACGTTCCCATGCAACATCACCAAGGGAGGTACTGTCACGCACCCCAGAACAGGGGCTAAAATCAAGCTTCCGAATGATGCAACATGCAACACCGAATGTGTCATCTATGCAATCAAATGTCCCTGCGGTCTATTATACATAGGCCAACCCAGCCGCAAAGCCAGAATTGGGTGGAATGAGCATAAATCCAACATTAGGACCAACTATCAGCAATCTCTGGTGGCTCGACATTTTCAACAAGAAAGGCATCAATTATCACAAATTAAACTCCAGATCGTGGAAGTCATCAATGCAAGAAATCGCAACATTTACCTTGCTAAAAAAATTACAACAAAGAGAGGGTTTCTGGGTAGATAAACCTGACACTGTTTCTCCCCATGGCTTGCATGAGGAGTTGGATCTTTTCTGGTTTCTCTAATGGACCAACCAAGCACATGTATGTGACTGTTATCCACACAATACACAAACATGTCCTGCCTGTTTTATACGTCTGATGTGCCCGGATGCAACATATGAACACCCTGTCTGGTTGATGATACATTTAACTTGTTTTCAACAGGAATCCTTTATGTGAGTCACTTGGGACATGACCTGCAATTTGCAGTGGACATTTTCAAAGCATGCTATCAAATGCAAATTTTAGGATATTGAGTGCAAGTGTATAAAGGGATATGCACTGTCATTGCAGGGTATAAAGTGAATATTCAGCATATGTTCGATCTGTAAAACTGTCCATTGTATTGACTCTCTTGTCACTTTCTGCTTTTTGTATCTACATTCACCACTTTAATCCAAGACCATGATACTTTTGTAATGTACTTTTGTTATGCACTACCAAGACTATGATACTTTTGTAATGTACTTTGGTGCCACACTTAGATGGAATTCCTAACTTTGGCCTGCATCTCATCTAGATAGCATTGTAAATGTCAGCATATGCCACACCTAGATGGAATTTGAATGTTAGCATGTGCCACACTTAGAATTGAGAACATTAGGCTGCGCCGCATCTAGATAGGATTGTGAATGTTAGCACATACCACACCTAGATGGAACTTAAACGTTAGCATGTGCCACACTTAGAATTGAGAACATTAGCCTGTCCCATAGCTAGATAATTATTGTGAAGGTTAGCGAGTGCCACACTTAGACGGAATTATGTAGATCAAAAAGTATTACACTTCGACAGAACTGTGAATGTTAGCATGTTAAATGTCATATAGCCCACTAACCAATATGAGCTCAAACTCTCTGCATACTTATCCCACTCAAAAAACTCCCACAACCACCTCTCGCACAACAAGCTGCATGCACTTCGCCACACTGCAACCACACATAAGCCGCACCAACAGCACACGCGGACTGACACCGATCCAATACTCGCACCAAAGCTCAGCACCCGGTGTCTGAGTTGAAGCTGCCAGCAGTACACCACTCCTCTCACTATCCCACTCCCTCGTCACCTTACTAACCCATCCCACCTTCTTGTTTACAGATCCGCCAGAGCGCCTGGGGACCAATTCCATTGGTGACGGTGCGCTATATAAGTACCTTTAACATAACTATCTTAAGTATGTAACTCATGTATGTGATCATTTTTTCTAACTTTCAGAAGACCAGCTGTATGTTTCAGGGGTAATTGTAGATACTTTTTGCCATCACAGGAGCGTAATCAGTTACATCAACTGCCTCTATCTGCTCGTGGTATTTCGGTGCTCTTCACTGCAACCCTTTTCCGTAATTGCATTACTACATCCAGGCTTTTCTAGTCATCAGGCAAAATCAACACTCTGCACCCAATTGCCACGGGTTGTCTAATTCCGCCAACTTTGGTTGTTTTTCATTACAGTGCCCACAACATGGTCCGTTGAGCTGTCCGATCATTGAAGCAGTTGATATAACAACTATCAGCCTGAACCACAACGGTTAACGTCATCACGACGTTTGCACACAGACGTGCTACGTAGTCAGAAACATCCCCTTCTACGTTTGTTACTTGTTTCCATGGCTACCATGACAACCTCATTGTTCATGGCAGTCCGCTACGTAAATTATTAATTTCTCCGTCCTCTCACACCAGAGATGACACTTCGACATCGCAGAGACAGTCTATTGACTATTCTCCACTATAAGTCTTACGATTTAGGAACACTAAACAACCTTATTTCATGGTCCTCATATACTGGCCGTTCACAGCATTCGGATTCCAGCTCGGATACAAAAGGTAAGAGCCTTTTTATTCTATAGTTATGGCTCTGTGGTGGTTTCTTACGCTCTAGCTGTTCAAACACTCTCTAGTACCCCAATCACAATTCAACACCACATGTTTTTCATAGTTGCTAACCAGTATGCGTGACAAGGAACGTTAAGACTAAGCACCATCGTGCACACAGCCACTTGCCACAAGCGGTTTCATCGTGGTAAGCTTCTCGCACTCCTTCGTTTAACCCCCCCTTTCACCTTCCTTTTCTTCAGCGTCCTGCTTGCAGCATGCACTTTAACACATTGCTTTTTTGCATCTTTTTACTTCTTCTGGTTTACCTCAGTCTAATTCCAAAATATCTATTTTTCATAATATCACACAGTGTACTAGATTCACACACATACTTCTTCCTTGTAGGTTGCATACCATGAGCCCTTCACACAAATAAGGCTAAGGATCAGAGGTTTCTTAGAATCTTCTGACATTCAACAGGTTCTATGGCGCTACTTTGCCTATTATCAGTCAAGATTAGTATTATGTGCAAGAATTTGTAATAAGCAGACTCACACGTGCTAAAATGAATGTATTATCTTTATCTTGTTAACGATCGCCCTGACGAAGAACTGAACTCTGAAATGCATCGGTGACGTTGGCCTCTGTGCTATAATTAAAGTAAAAGAAGATTAAAAGGAAGATTTTCATTTAGCATTTGTTTTTTTTTTAAGATTATTGTTCCATTGTCAATGTGTATCAAATGAGGAATGTTAAAAATTACCAACAGTAGTGTTTTCTACCCCACTTGTATTCAACAGGTCTGGTGAATGTTTCATCAGACAACTTTTCTAGCCAAAATATCAATCACATTATCCAAAACATCATACCTCTGTGCCTGCTCTAGCGTGTCCTCCCAAGCATCCTACCTCTGTGCCTGCTCTATCATATCCTCCCAAACATCCTACCCCTGTGCCTGATCTATCATGCCTTCCCGAGCCATTTACATCTGTGCCTACTCATTCATGTTCTCCCAAGCATCCTATCTCTATGCCTGCTCTATCATGTCCTCTGTGCCTGCCCTATCATGTCCTCCCAAGTATCCTACCTCTGTGCCTTCTCTATCATGTCCTCCCAAGCGTCCTACCTCTGTGCCTGCTTTATCATGTCCTCCCAAGCATTCTACTCTGTGCCTGCTCTATCATGTCCTCCCAAACATTGTACCTCTGTGTCTGTGCCTGCTATAAAGCCAAACCTGTAAAACTAAAACAGCAACAATATGTATGGTATTTACGTATGGGATTCATAAAGTGCCAGCTGGGGACAATGTACAAGTGGGGTGCCACTGTGGGGTTGCAAGTAGGGTGCAGCGGTGGAAGAAGAATACCTGTTTGGACATGTTCCGACCAGAAGGACCACAGACAAGAATCCCTGCTCCTCTATCATCAAGTAAGCTTCCTCAAATGTGTTTCACCCCTCTCTCCCAATAGCCCATGCCTACTTGTGAGTCTAGAAATCACCCACCCATAGTATAGGTGATATATTTTGTTGGCCGAAAACCAACCACATCATGGGCCTGATTCATGGATTATTTGCGCCCAAAAAAATGGGATTTGTGCGCCATTCTGCCCGCAAATCCCGGTTTAACTAATGGGGATTTGAGGGCAGAATGGCCCACAAATCCCGTTTCTTTTGCCGCAAATAATCCATGAATCAGGGTGCATATGTTTAGCATTATTGGTACAGACTCATGAGCATAACCAGAGAGCGTCCATTTTGTAGGAATAGAATTCGCCATTTTGAGTAACTTTCGGTTTCTTGCTTTTCTGTTCAAACTGCTTTGCTGTAAGTGAATTCTATTTAATTTGTGCTCATGTATAGAGCAAGGCCACAAGTTACATGTTGAAACGCAGCCCAGACAACCCAGACATCAATGCCCCTGTCTCCTCCTTCACAAGTCCTTGGAAGTAAGCAACAAGGCCTTTAATCACTACGCAGGTGCTACCTAGTCTCGCTGGTGCGGCAGAAACGGGAGAAAGGAACAATTAATGGCTTAAATTATGCTCTCTTTTGCGGCTTCCCTTCACTGAGCCCCTGTAGATCGAGCTGACCTGTAGCACACAAATAGAAACTAGAAGATAGTGAGGCCTGGAATGAGTCTCTCCCCTGCACGCAGCTTGCTTGAAAGAACAAGAGCATTATGTTCCCTAAAACAAAGAATGGTGTCTGCACCTTCGCAAATTGCAAACTGTTGCTGAATAGATGTCTGAAGGGTGCCGTATTCGTCATAATTGTCAATCATCGAAACTATTGCAAAGAAAGAGACATTATGGGCAGTTTTGAATGTGTCACTACTGATTATAAGATGATCCTTTTGTATATATGTAACAGTTGTAGAATGCTCGCTCTCTTGCGTCCCATGAGGTCTGGGTGACACACGTTGTGGGACGTGAGACCCAGTCGGCCGACTGAGACTATTTGCTTTGCAATAAACCCTAGATTTTGGGAATTGAACCTCGTGTCTGGGGTATCAATTCGTGTGTGATGATTGTGCATTGTTTCCATACGTGAGAGTCCCCTAGGGGCCTCATCAAAATGGCGCCGAATAGGGACCCTCCCCCACTTGCTCCATCGTATACGTTGTAATTTAAGGAAGGCGAGAGGAGAAAACGAAGTGAGGACGAGACGGTCGAGCCGGGATCGAGAGGTGTTCGGGGCGCCCCTGTGAAAGTGATGAGAGACTCCTTTGCAGATCTGTACACAACTGATCCCTGATCGATGTGTCCGGCCAGAGAGCGAGGAGGCGAGGGTCCCAAAACGAGGCAGAGTGAGCCAAGATGCGCAGACACGACGATTCTTGGTTGCGTCAGTATACGGACGAATTGCGTCTTGAAAGACGACTTGGTTGATCAGGTGAGTCGTGCCCCGATTCTAAATAACCCTGATATTGGTTGAGTGTTGCTCTTGCAAGATCAACCGCCCAGGGTAAGGTTAAAACATGCCTGGGATATTGTCTTCCTGTTTAGTGGGATTTTTCCACTGCAGTAGACAATCTTTGGAAACTGGCTAGGCTGCACCACCTGTAGGGTCGCCGGCATATGAGATGTATGTGAAGTATGGTGTAGGGGCAATAATGTTTTGTGAAATTTGGCATAGGCAAATCAGACACGAAGAAGATTTACCATGGCCAAAACATGGAAGTTATGAGATGGCGAGGATAGATTATTTGGATTCAATACTGTTGAAAAAGAAAGTGCGCCCTGTGACGTTTGACGTCATTAGAGACTGGAGGAAAGAAGCTATGCTCCGCTTGAGAAGCAGAGAGAAAAATGCATGCAGGCACAAGTCAAGAATAGAGAGAGTGAAAGAACAGGATGAAAAGGAGTGGGATGAGAATATAAGAAAGACAGATAGATGTGTCCAGATGGGGGTAGACAAAATATACCCTCAACAAGAATTGCATTCATCAGATGAACTAATCAATAAGATATTAACTGAGACGAGACAAGAGTGCCCTAAGAGTAGGGTTGATAAAATTGCATTAACGCCCATTGCCCAACCTATCCCTGTTGCCCAGTCATCATTACAGTTGCAGACCGTACAGCCGCAGCAACCACTCCCCCTTCCAGTTGTCCCATCTGCACCGGCCCCTCCCCTCCAAGACACCCCCATGCCCCCTCCGCCTATTGAACTTGAATTCACCGTAACAAGAGAAGACGGTATGGGAAGAGAGGGGACGGCACAAAGTGAGTGTACTAGAATAACCCGTAGTGCGGTAAGCAGAGAGAGAAGAAAGGAGTTAAAATAACAGGCAGAAATGTATATAGATGGAAACGATGAGACATCAACGCTGGATTCGATGTATGATTTCTGGAAGACTAGTGAAAAGCAGGTATTGTTGGAATGCATGGGAGAATATTTAATGGAGGCATGGAAGCAGTTGATTGGTATGGTACCGCCGCAGAAGTTGCGGGATTTGAATGCTTTTGCACGGATGACAGAAAAAAATGTAGAAATAAAGGAACATTTGGACAGACTTTTTGAGTTTACAAAAGAACTTGATGAAGCATATGCTGAAATGTTTTCTATGCCAGGGTATAGGAATAAAGACATAAGAAGGGAAAGGCAAGAGGCGATACCATATGTGCAGCGGCGATTTCTTCCGCCGTCAAGACAGGCTAGTGAGAAAATGAAAATATGTACATGGGAGGCGCTAAAATTGATTACAGATGCTAGTATTCCCACGATGGAAGTGCACAAAATATTTGATCAATATACATTACCTATGAAGAGAAAAGCACTTCAGGTGATGGATGAATATTTGCAGGATAAAGATATAGAAAATAAGCAACTTAGCCCCCCCGAATTAATGGCAGTGTATAAGAGAGCTATTGAACGCGATACAGGAGAAACAGCCTTATCCCTTGATTTAGCAATAGTGTTGCATATGAGGGAGGGGGAGGAAAAGCGAGTGCGATATTTCCCATGAGGAAAGTTCCACCTACTTTTGTGCCGAAAGTAGAAATTCCTGGTGTTAATGGAGGCGCAGCGCAGGTAACGGAAGCACATTATACAGCACAGTACGTACATGTTCCTTTCTCCAGACAAGAGGTGAATCACATAAAACAGACGATCCTTGATTTGAGAAAAAATCTGGCGTGATTCTATAAAGAAATAGAGTCCTATTTCAGATCGTCCATTTTTACTGTGACCAATATTGACCTAATCTTCCCAGTAATTTTAGCAGCAGACATATGGAAGATAAGAAAAGTAGACAATCACGATAGTTTCGGTGACACATGGGAGCACCTAGCAACAGAGAATGCGGACATGGTATGATCAGAGAAGACAGCACAGAGGTCACCCAGGAACAAATGGACAGAATCGGAATAATAATATGCAGCAAAACCAGAATAATCAAGGAAATGGCAATCAGAATCAGAACCAAGATCAGAGTCAGACTCCTTCCTTCCAAAATAAAAGTGAGCGCAATAGAGCCAGGTGCGGAAATATTTTTGATACACAGCCAAATACATACTATTCTGGTGACTACACATCGGATGATCTATTGTTTCCCCAATAGGACAGCCCAAGACAGGGGTCGGAACCAGTGTCTATTCCCGTAAATCAAAAAGGACCCTACGTAGAAATGTAAGTCGGGAATAGAGAGCACAACTTTCTCGTAGACACAGGTGCACAAAAGGGCTCAATAGACCACCACTTGGTTCCGGAAATACCACTGTCAGGGCAGAAGAATGTTTCAGTAGGGTTTGCAGGCACCCCAGTAATTAATCCCATATCCCAATCAGTACCAGTAACACTAGGGCCATTTACCGAATATTGTCCATTTTTATTGACACAGAATTGTGGTGAGAATTTGTTAGGTTTAAATTTGTTGAAAAAATTAAGTGCGATTATCCATTGCACTCCTGATGGAGTGTTTCTGCCAATATCACCGCAGAATATACCAGTGTCCGAGTTCTTGTCCAAACCTCTGCCAGGAGAGTTAGGTGAAGTACCGACTTGTATATGGGCAGTGAATGACAATGATGTGGGATGTTTGAACATAGAACCAGTGAAAATTGTTTTGAAAGAAGGAGTAACATTGCCACGTATTCCTCAGTATAAGATTTCGATGGAGGGCGAGAAAGCATTGAAAAGTATTGTCTCAGATTTGGTAAAAAGAAATGTAATTGAAGAGATTACAGGTAGCACTTGTAACAGCCCCATTCTCCCGGTGTATAAAAAAGGAGATAATTAGATACCATACCATTTCATAATTGATTTACGCGCTTTGAACAAAGTGGTTAATCCTCAGTTCCCATTGGTCCCAGACATCACCACAATTCTGACAATGATACCTGCCTCGGCAGCATATTTTAGCGTGTTTGACCTTAAGAATGCATTTTTTAGGATTCCAGTACACCAGGATAGCAGATATGTGTTTGCTTTCACGTTAGGGGGACGGTCATTTACATTCACACGAATTCCACAAGGCTATACAGAGAGTCCAAGTATTTACAGCAGAGCATTGAAAGAACAGTTAGGTACGCTAGAATTACCGACGGGTTGTGTATTATTGCAGTACATAGACGATTTGTTGATTGCTGCTGATACAGAGGAGATTTGTTAAAAAAGTACCGTTTTGTTATTGTCACACTTAGCAGCACATGGCCATAAAGCTAGTTTGAAAAAATTCCAATATTGTCGAAAGGAGGTGGCTTATTTGGGATATCTACTTTCGAGAGAGGGGAGAAGACTGACACCAGAAAGGATAGAAAGTATCTCTGGTATGCCTATTCCAAAAGCGCAGAAAGGAGTCAGAGCCATAATAGGCATGGCTTCCTATTGCCATCAATGGATAGCGAACTCTGCGATAATTGTAAAACCGATGGTGGCATTGATGAAGAAGGATGTTGTGATGCCTTTGGAATGGAATGAAGAATACCAGAGAGCATTTGATCTGCTCAAAACTGCATTGTGCTCCGCCCTAGTTTTGGACACACCAAACTGTGCAAACATTTTCAGATTATTTGTGCATGAGAATGAAGGCTGCGCGTTGGCTGTTTTAACGCAAGAAGAAGGTGGAAGAAATAGACCATGCGGTTATTTTTCTTCCGCGCTGGACCCTGTAGCATGTGCTTTGCCGCGTTGTTTGTGAGCTGTTGCAGCGGCTGCTGCGTCAGGGAAACAAACTGAAGGAATGGTGTTGTGGCACACCTTAATTTTAATGGTGCCACATGCCATAGATGTTCTATTAAATAGAACGCAGACGAAAAACCTCACGTCCGCTAGATTGACTAGATATGAAATTGTCCTATTTGCACCACACATTCAAATTATGAGGTGTAGCGCTTTGAATCCTGCAGAATTAATGCCACTGCCCAGTGGAGAAATAAGGGAGAATGAATCACCTCCCCATGATTGTTTAATGGTTACTGAAGAAGAAACAAAAGGAAGAGTTGACTTAACAGACACCCCACAGAAAGTGCCAGATGGAGAACTGTTTTGTGATGGCTGCTGCTTTAAATTACCTAATGGCACATCAACTGCTGCCTATGCCATTACGACACAAAAAAGTATTGTAGAAAGTAAAAGAATCCCCTACAACTCCGCACAAGCCGCAGAGATAATAGCGTTAACCAGAGCATGTGAAATTTCTGAAAATCTAAGTGTAAATATATATACTGACAGTCAATACGCCTTCGGGGTGGTACATCATTTTGGCTGACTCTGGGCTGAGAGGCGTTTCTTGACATCACATGGAACCAGAATTCAACATGGCCCTTTAATAGTACGATTGCTGTCTGCACTTACGTGTCCAAAGCGCCTAGCAATAGTAAAATGCGCGGCACGTAAAAAAGTAACATGCAAAGTGGGAGAGGGAAATGCATTTGCAGACAGGATTGAGAAACAAGCTGCCACTGATTTGAGCACCAAAATGTTAACCGTACAGTCAGAGGAAGTGCCCTGCATGATTGAGAATGGGATTGCTACCATCAAAGAGAAGCAGGCGGAAGCAACTGCTTATGAAATACAAGAGTGGGCTGAGGGCTCCACAGAATTAGATCTGGAAGGTTGCTGGGTGGACAAGAAGAGTAGAAATTGGATGCTGCCCAACTCCTATGTAACTGCAATGGTCACAATGGCCCACAGCCCCACGCACATTTGTGCAAGGAAGATAATTCAGCATTTGTCTACAGTGTGGCAGAACACGCACATAAAAAAATGCGGAAAGGCTAGTACAAAATTGCATAACGTGCTTACAACACAATGTTGGAAAAGGAACAGCTACTCCAACAGGTAGTTTTGGCCCCCCCTCTATGCCATTTGAGGTGATCCATTTGGATTTTATAGAGATGGAAAGGTGTCAGAACTTAAAATATGTACTGGTGGTAGTGTGTTTGTTCAGTAAATGGCTGGAAGCATATCCTCTGAAGGATTGCACCGCTATGAGCACTGCTAAGGTGATGTTAAAGGAGTACTTTTCACGGTTTGGCTTGCCCCGAGTCATATGGTCAGACAACGGCCTGCACTTTGTTGGCGCAGTAATGTTACTGATTTGCGCAGGTCTCCAGATTGATAAAAGATTCCATTGCGCCAGGTATCCGATGAGTGCCGGGCTTGTTGAACGTCAGAACGGCATATTAAAGGACAAGATTAATAAAATATGTGCAGGAAGCAAGTTACGCTGGACGGATGCATTGCCCCTAGCTTTATTGTGCATGCGCACATCTGTGCAAGCCAGGACTGGGCTCTCCCCCTATGAAATAGTGATGGGGAGGCCTGCTAATGTTTGGTGTGCGCAGCAGCCAAGGCGGTTGAATGAAGTAGAATACCCTGTGCTTAGTACATATTGTAACCTTTTAATGCAGAAATTGTGTTTGATTCATCAGCAGGTGCAGGAGGCTCTCCCCATCAGATATACTGGTCCGGGGCATTCTCTGCAACCAGGCAACTGGATCCTGGCGAAGAATTTGGAGAGGAAGTCATTGCTTGCGCCCAGATGGCATGGGCCCTACCAAGTCCTTCTGGCAACACAGACAGCAGTCCGTGTGGATGGTAGGAAGGCATGGATACATGCCACGCATACAAAGAGAGTTCCATCGCCATTGAAATAACTGCCTGATCCAGACGACAAGAGAGAGACAGCTGCCTCTGAAACAAAGGAAATTATTGCCAGTTCTCTGCCACAAAATCTGTCTGATCCTGAAACAAAGCCTGGAAAGATTGCTATAAAGGAGAAAGGGCTAAGAGTGCCCCAACATTGCCCAGCAGAATCTGCATCGCTGCTGGATGACACAAAGCCTGCATCATCACTTTGGCGCCCACTACTTCTCGTTGCGCCGCAGGCTGACTCTGAGCCTGAATCTGGAAGTGCGCCTGCACTATTCACCGATCACACAGTACCTTGAGCAATACGGTACAATCTACGGTCTCGAGATAAGAAGGGATCAGATCTTCATTCTATTTTCTTTGTTGCCTCTATTTCCCATCACGGAGGAAGTGGGAACCGGAGACCTAGGGGAGAGAGGCGTGGGAGTTGTGCAAATCCGACAGCTCAGGAACGCAGCTCCCCAGTGCTATTTTTGAAAACAAAAAAAATCCATGTGTTGATCACCCCACACGGACAAGTGGGGCTCATATGGTACAAAGGCAATTGATGACTGCTCCGGGGTTCTTTGAGCAATGTGCAGAAGCACGATAATCTTGCCCAACGTATAGCAATCCAGGCTGTGGAAAACTGGCTAAAACACTTTTGTTGACACTTCAGAACTTACTGATATTCGGACAAATGAAGCGGGAAGAGCAATTCACAACAAACATTGTTGGAGAAGAAGAATAAAGAAAAATGCCTGCACCAGCTTCTGCCCCCTCATGCACCGATGCTGACAATGGAGTAAATATAGAGACTGTAAGATTGCTTGAAAAAAAGTGCCAAAGAAATTGTATGCTGATCTTAACAATAGTCATGTGTGTGATGAGTATACTAGCACCGATAATGACAGTCCTTGTGTTATGGTATCTAGAAGAGATACATCCATTAGAAGTGTGTTTGCCTATTAGAAATATTTCCACCACTGAAAGCCCGGTTCATGTAATTTCCTATACTTTGTCCCCAATGGAAGAGAGGCACAGGGAAGGATATGGAAACAATACACTACTCTTGATAATGAATATGACACACTCAATTCTGAGAAAAAACAATTGTTAGGTGTTTACCCATATACCGCAACATGGTGGAAAGGGAATAGGTTGGTATGTGCAGCCATTGCCATTGAGTTCTGCGTTTTATGCGTCCTTAAGTGCACTATATTATGGGAAATGGAATAAGAGTGAAACGGGTCAATTAGATAGAACAAACATGGACGAATTTGAGGAGGTAATAATGAAACCTGTAGGTTGCTTTATATTTGGCAAAGCAAGACTAGTAAGACCAGCAGTAATGCCACAAGATAGATTATATGTGCCATATAAATCATCTGTAATCACGTTTCACATGAACCTAGAAGGGAATAAAGAAACAGTGCCCTCCTCCTATACAATAAATTACAGCCCTCGCTCTGTTCCATTTTGCTTAAGTAAGAAAGGCTCCTATTCGGTAGGGACATTCACAGATGTTTGAACATAGCATTCCTCGAGAGAGAGAGGAAGAACCAGTATATATAGGTGATCCTGTCTATTTCATATGTGGAGAAAAACTTATCCCTGGTTGCCGAGAAATTGGGGAGGTACTTGTTACTTAGGGATTCTGTTTCCATGGGTGTTTCTTTCAAAAGCGGCAGATATAGCCAAATTGTCTAGATCAAGGCCTTGGCGAAATGAGGAAGGAGGATTGATTGCAGAAGATATAGCAAAATCATTTATACCATTTTGGGGTCAAGCAATAAACTCCTATAATATAAGACAACTGTGCAGAATATTAGAAAAACGATAAAGGGGACAACGGATATATTATACAATATGACTTTGGAGGAAAAAGGGATTAGATTGATGACACTTCAAAATAGGAAGGCTCTTGACATAGTTTTGGCTGATCGTGGGGGAGTTTGCAAAATCATGGGATCATCGTGTTGCGTATTTGTAAGTGACTCCTCCCCTACGATTTTTGAAGCGATAAAAAAGTTGCACGTTCTGAGCTCCGACCTCCATCCCCCAGAAGGTAGTTGGGAATTAAACATAAGCTCCTGGTTTTGGGAGGTTTTAAGCTCATGGGGATGGAAATTGGTTGCAATTCTTATAGCAGAGTTCGGAATATTCATGACATGCTGTTGTTGCATACACCGTTTACCGATAATTTGCACTGAATTAAGTGATGAATGCGTACACATGGTAACGCAGAAAAGAACACCCAGATTGGATACAAAGATGAATCCTGAAATGAAGACAGTGAAAGAATTTATGTCAATCAATATCAATGACAATGATGACGATGATAGTAGTATGCAAAGCTCGGAATCAGATACATGGTCAGAGGAAGATGCGATGTTCGGATGATGCGTTTGGTTTACGGCCAAGAGGAGGGTTTGTGAGTCTAGAAATTACCCACGCACAGTATAGGCGATATATTTTGTTGGCCGAAAACCAACCACATCATATGTTCAGCATTATTGGTACAGACTCATGAGCATAACCAGAGAGCGTCCATTTTGTAGGAATAGAATTCGCCATTTTGAGTAACTTTTGCTTTCTTGCTTTTCTGTTCAAACTGCTTTGCTGTAAGTGAATTCTGTTTCGTTTTTGCTCATGCATAGTGCAAGGCCACAAGTTACATGTTGAAACGCAGCCCAGACAACCCAGACAGCAATGCCCCGGTCGCCTCCTTCATAAGTCCTTGGAAGTAAGCAACAAGGCATTTAATCACTACGCAGGTGCCAGCTAGTCTCGCTGGTGTGGCAGAAACGGGAGAAATGAACAATGAATGGCTTAAATTATGCTCTCTTTTGCGGCCCCCCCTTCACTGAGTCCTGTAGATTGAGCTGACCTCTAGCACACAAATAGAAACTATAGGATAGTGAGGCCTGGAATGTGTCTCTCCCGTGCACGCAGCCTGCTTGAAAGAACAAGAGCATTATGTTTCCTAAAACAAAGAATGGTGTCTGCACCTTCGCAAGTTGCAAACTGTTGCTGAATAGATGTCTGAGGGTGTCATATTTGTCATAATTGTCAATCATCGAAACCATTGCAAAGAAAGATACATTATGGGCGGTTTTGAATGTGTCACTACTGATTATAAGATGATCCTTTTCTATATATGTAACGGTTGTAGAATGCTCGCTCTCTTGCATCCCACGAGGTCTGGGTGACACACGTTGCAGGACGTGAGACCCAGTCGGCCGACTGAGACTATTTGCTTTGCAATAAACCCTAGATTTTGGGAATTGAACCTCGTGTCTGGCGTATCAATTTGTGTGTGGTGATTGTGCCTTGTTTCCATACGCGAGGGTCCCCTAGGGGCCCCATCATACTATCACCAATTATCTGCTGCCACGCCGCTCACCAGCAAAATCATGGACACTGCATAGCAGCAATCTCACTCGCATCACCATATACCGCACCCGCATTCCATCATCCACAACTGCAAAAAAATTGATGCACGCAAATATCTGCTGAGCAACCAACCATGCAGCAGGCATCGCTGACGTCATCACCACACATTACTTGGATGCCATCTTCATTACTGAGACCTGGATGACATCCACCTCCAACTACATCCTAGATGTCCTCATCCCCAATGGATACAGAATTCTACAATGAGACCCGTCAAACAAGACTGGCGGAGGACTTGCCATCTTTCACAAGATATCATGGCCATACACCATTTTGGAAAAAGGTAAAGCTGGCCTTTTAGTACATCTAGACTTAGCAGCCATGTTTGATTTGTTAGATCACAAACACGTATTGGACGTTTTTGCATACTATTGGGAATTGTTCAGATGAAGCTGTAAACTGGATTCGCTCCTTTTTGAGCAACATGGATTCCTGGGTGTGCTGGGGCGATGCCTTCACAGACGTGAATAAAATAATTTATGGAGTCTCGCAAGCAGCCTGCATGTCACCTGCCCTGTTCAATCTATACATGAAGCCTTTTTGTGAACCCGTCGAGTTTATTTTGCTAACTACTCTGACGACACTCAGCTTGTGATGGAGCTACGTGGTGATTACAAGATCGACTCAGCCTGGTTGAACTCTATCTACGGCTTGATAAAAGACTGGATGTCCAGCAAATGGCTTTGCCTTAATCCCTCTAGGACAGAGATTATGATCTTCAGCTCTTCACAGATAAGAGCAAAACCTAGCCC
The DNA here is from genome assembly GCF_040938575.1 of Ambystoma mexicanum. Taxonomy (NCBI): domain Eukaryota; kingdom Metazoa; phylum Chordata; class Amphibia; order Caudata; family Ambystomatidae; genus Ambystoma; species Ambystoma mexicanum. The sequence continues at coordinate 652,270,815 of NC_090935.1, read as the reverse complement.
CTAATATAAGAACAAGGACCTAGATGGAAATCGTATAGGCACCCTGGATAACGTTAAAACATTGGATGTCTATTTGGAAGTCTCAACTCCAAAGCACAAGTTGATGGAGTGATCAACAACTCCCAATACCATCTGAGAGTTTTGAGGCATGCCAAGCCCTTCCTGTCTCAGAAAAATTGTGAAGTCTTGATTCGAGTCATTATCATGCCTCGGTTGGACTACTGTAATGCTCTTCTTCTAGGAGGTAACAAACACTGTATACGCAGACGCCATACTAATTGAGTGGTTCGGATTATACACAATTTTCAGAATAGAGAACATATATAACAGTCTAGAAGAGAACTTCACTTGCTGCCTGTGTCTGCAAGATTAAGTTTCAATGCCCTGTCTGTAGCCCACAGATGTACATTCAGGAATTCTCCCACCTATCTTAAGACAGGTTTAACTACATACACACCATCAATACATCTCTGCTCCAGCACCCAAGAACAACTAACTGTACCAAGAACAAAAAGGTTAAAAGGCCTTGGATGCTCTTTTGTTGTCCGTACTCCTCTAGCATGCAACGCACTTCCCCTGAATCTACATCTAGAGTCAAATTTCTCAGTGTTCAAGAAACAACTGAAGACCTGGCTGTTTGAATAAATTTTGCATTTTCTAGCCCTGAGTCCCTTCGTTGGATAGTACTCTTCTGGTTTTCCTGTCCTTTCATCTGTTGTCTTGTGTTCATGTTCGGCGCCCTGATGCTTGTGGGATTTGGCGCAATACAAATAAATAAATAAATATAAATAAATATAAATAAATAGACCCAACCCGGACGTCAAAACCATAGGCTCTTTTGAAAATCTGAACTGCAAGTTCCTGCGCTCCTTAACGGACACAGTCACTTTTCACCTCATCTACAGACCACCCAAGCCTAATACCTCCTTCATGGTCACCACCATGTCTCTCATGCATGCCAACTGTACAGGAGGTGGCCTCCCCTACCCCTCAAACTGAATGGATAGGAAATAGATCCCACCCCCCTCAAACCGAAAATATAGATAGCTTATCAGGATGATCAACAGTCCAGAGTGTGCAAAAATCAGCTTTGTAGGGCTTAAAAGGGCAAGAAACACATTTTTTAGGGTGACATATATTGTTTGGGGTCATAATGTCTTGTGTGATAGAAAGTATGTCAAGTAGTGCATGTTAATTATAAATTACTAAAAATCTAGTTTCAAATTGGAGCAGGTACCATGTCCTGATCAAGAATAGCTCGATCCACCATTTTGTTATAAGCCAGGCATGGACAGGCAATTTCTAAGATGGTGGATTTCTGCTAGTCATGATGAGGTCACTGGATAACCTTTTTCATAGAAGTTCATGGATAGTCCACTGGTGTAGAATGAGTCAGATGAGACCTGTTCAAACTGGTTTGGAGTGGCAGGTAGGCCAACTAATCACAGGCAGGAAAAGGGGTTGTACATTGATCATTGGATCACCTCACTTTTTACGATTGTATGTAAGAGGCTGAAAGCAGAGGGAAGTTGGCAGTTGCAGAGTTTTCTGTGGTGTGCTGTATGCTGTGTCCTGGTCTGCTGAAAAGAATAAACTGATGTCTTTTGAAAACCAGCCTGAGTGTCCTGATGTGTTTAAGTGTGACTTTCCTGACTGAGGGGTGCCAAGGCCCGGTGAGAGGGTGTTGGGACCTTCTCTTCATTTGGCAAGCCAAGCCAGCAGTCCTGAGATGATTTTCTCCAGGACTATGAGGTGAATCTGGAATACAGGTACATGCTATCAAGATTGGGAGGCAGAGGAGGGCAAACTGCAGGTGCCCACGCATCACTAAGGAGAAGGGACTCCCAGGCCTGGTAGCATGGGGAGCGCCTTGGCACCAGTGGGTTAGAGGGGGGCTATTTTTTGGAAGTCCTCTAAGAAAAAAATATTTTGAGTTGTTTTTGGAAATCTTCCAGAAAAATTATTTTGCTATTTTTTAGGGGTCTTCTGGAAAATTATTTCATTATTTTGGGGGCCCCCTATTAGAAAAGTTATTTATTTATTTTTGAAGGATTATTTTTGGTGGGTCTTTAGAAAAATGTTTTGTTTTTATTTTGGCTAAATCAAAGTTTTAAGACTATAAAAATAGTAGTTTACAAGAAATAACGAGAAGTTAGGGTAATTAACTTGAGACGATGAGCGTCGAGTATTAAGTAATTGACTTGAGGAGAGGCTAAGTAATTGAGTTATTGAGTAATTGGCTTGAGGAGAGGCCAAGCAATTAAGAGATATCATGACGGAAGGTGCCACGATAAAAGGTACGCCCAGTTTCCTGCGTCGTAAAAGACGTAACAGAAGGAACCGTTTCTAGAGCCCTATTTACGGGTGACATAGGCTATAAACTTAGTTAAAGACAAGTTTAAAGTGAACGGTTCACATCTCAATCAGGGTATTTTTAGGGGTAGGATAAGTTTTGAAGAGAAGACTGGGATATATGTGGCCGGCCAGTCTGTCATGTTTGTCAAATTGTATTATGTGTTATGTTTTGTGTACTGCACATTTGTTTATATTATAGAATTAAGAAAATGTATTTATTGAGTTAAGAAAAGTTAACCCCAATCCAAAAAATAGTGATCAATAGTGGAGAAAATAGGATGTAAATATGAACTAATGATGAGAATGTGCATGCGTGTGTCATTTAAAATTATGTAAAAATACAATATTAAGCAAAAAAATGCAGAATAAAGTTTGAAAAAGTGGTCATCTTTAAACCCTTGTAAAAACCAGAATGTAGTAAATATGGGTTTAATTGTATTTGCCAAACATAGACAGGTTAAACTACTTCACATGACAAAAAAACGCATTTGTTTTACTGGAAACGAAGACTAGATAAGATTTGACAAGATATGAAAAATTGTGGCTTGCTTTGGGCTGTTTTGCAGCTGGCTGCCTAGGTCTCAGAAGAAAGGGCTATCATTCTGCCAAATAATTTCCTTTCTTGTTTAAACAAGTACAGATATAAAGACTGCAGCACATGAGAATGTTGGAGACTAAATATATTCTCTTAAAAAGGAAAGGAAAAGGAAAAAAGTAAAGTGCGTGCTGGGCGGTTGGCCAAGATAGATCGCGCTGCTGAAAAGTGGACGGTATTTGCTTAAAGGATCAGGAGATAACAGCCAACGCAGTTAAGCGACGTAATTTATGTTCACAGTAAACAGTCTTTTGAGTAAAATGCAGTTCAGACAGTGTGCGCATAAAGACATGGCAATGAATAATGGTGCAATTAACAGATGAGAGGGAAGCCCTTGTCTGTGAACGGAGCAAGTTAACTCCTTAGTGATCGATATGTTGAAGAAATTGATGTTTCAAATTGAAGGGTTGAAAGTTTTGTTTTATATTATTTGAACACTTTTTAGGAGTATTTGGGTGGTGTCCCACTATGAGAAAAGTGTTTTGGTTATATTAGTTGGGTGTTGATGAATGCTTTGGATGGGTGCACCTTGATAAATGCCCCAAAGTTATTGATGTTAAGTGTGTAAAAAACCTGGGACTTTTAGAAATGCCCATAGGTTATTGAGTCATGCACAGATTGGCTGTGCAAAAATGAGAAGACTATGAGGCATCTATTCTTTTGAATAAAATGTGTTTTTACTGTGCCATGAAGAATAAAGGAGATAGATTTACAACAGGAGGGTTCTTTAGGCAACCAGAATGAGGAGAAGACTGGGAGTTGGGAATCTAGAAAAATTGCACTGCAATGGTAGGATGAAGTGTAAACATGCAAGTTTAAAAAGTGCATCAAACAAATGTGTAACACAGTAGACAAGTGCCGAGCAGGGGAGCAATGTTTCCAGTGCTGTACATTATGTCTGTAAAATTTGAGGACATTTGGAGACAAAATCAGAAGTAATGTTTCCATGATCACAGGTGTAGCGGAGATTCAAAATGTACTTTTGAGTGCAAATTGCGGCAGTAAGCAGACCAATGTGCTAGGTAGATGGTATTTGAACTAGGCACAGAAAATAGTTCTGGGAAATGACAGAAATAAATGAGGAAACATTTTATTTTTCTTGAAAACTTTTTTGAGATACATGACAAAAATGGAATAATGTTGTAATTAGCTTAAGGAAGCAGTAAGCATTGAAGAAAGTGCTAGCAAGCTGTACCGACATGGGAAGGCATTTATGTAGATGCACTGACCTGAGAGAGAACACAAACACACACACTCGTGCACACATACAAGCACACACACACACATGTACACACATGATTTTATGGAAGTATAGGAGACTAGTATACTACATACAATGCATCCTTGCACACATGCACAACACACGCACACAGGAGGCTTTTGTTTTTACAGTTAGCATGACAGCTGATGTCAAAAATACGAACAGTATCTTTAGAGAAAGATAGGAAGGGCAGAAATGCGCGTGTGTCTAAATATTGAGATGTTTTTTTCAAAAATAAAACGCGAGAACAGGAAAAGTAATTATATTTTACTGCGGACATAAGCAAAGACTGTTTGGAGAAGATATCAAAACTGTTTGGGAACAAGTGGGAGTACCAGTGAGATCACCAAAGAAAGATGCAGTAGTTATCGGACATTCTGGGCAGCCTTGAGGAAAATCTGCAAAAGTCAAGGCTGGCTAGTGATGAAGAAAGTTTGGGAATGCGGCAATCAGTAGGCACACCATGGGCAAATAATTAAGTGCCAGATGGGTTAAGGAAGGCATGGGTGTATGCTCAAAAGCAAAGGGAACAGATTTCAAAGGAAGAGATGGTTTGCCGAAAAAACCAAGATAGATTTAAAAAATATGCATAATGATGAATGTGTAAACAGGGCTAATCAGAATAACTCCTCCTGTGCATTAAATATATGAGACGGCATTTTTTACACATATATGAAAACCAAGAATATGCAGGACGGACAGGTCTAAACATAGGAGGCTTGTTTTGTCTCAAGCATAGAGCCTTGTCTGTGGGCAGGATGATTTAACACAGAGACTAGAAAGAGGATAGCCATATAAGTTGGGGACAGGATATGTCAGACAAAGACAGAGAAACCTTCCATGGGGAGGAGGGAAGTAACACATGTGGTTCTGAAGAATGTTCTCCAATGGACAGAGAAATAAGATGGTTGGATCTAGACCTACCTAAATCTCGGGCGTCAGAATCTCTGGTGCGGCTAGATCAACCCAAATGGTGATCTCATAGTGAGAGGAGAACTCGCCACCTTATGTGAGCAGGTTAAGGTCACTGCCAGGAAGAAGGCGTTGTGGAACCATTGTCCCTGCTATGGACAGACACACGATAGGGGACGAATGTGAGTTTGGGGTCTCGCAGTTTCTTTTGTTAAAGAAAGGAGGAGCTAGGCCACAATATATACATTGGTGTAATGGTTTCCTCCATTACATCACGCCAGAAGTACGGCGAGAGTGTATCTCCCGAGTTTCAGGAGGTTTGGACTATCGGCAGCAGTGACAGTCTAGTGGTTACGGTGCCCGTACCGTAAGCAGTAATCCGCCGAGAAGGTATGGCCCCGCCCTTGAAGGGAAGGAGCTACACTTTAAAAGCAGGAAGAACGGACAAGTCGTCGCGTTGCTACTCTCTCAGAGATTGCGAAACACTTCGTAAGTACGCTGTAGGGATATTCTGACGTGTGCTTACTTGTGCTAGTATTGTATTCCTTACAGACTGTGTATACTTATTTGGGAACCTTTTTTCCTTCTTTTCGTCTTGTTAGATCAGCATGCCTTTCTTTACGGTAGCGTACCATCCAGCATTCACTTGGGGTCGGCAGCTTCTTTGTCATTTCGGTGCAACCTATGTTCTTTGCCAGCAGGTAGGTGCCGATACAGTCCTTTGGTCTCCTTTGGTTTCTTCCGAGTCCGGGATAGGAAAACACATAATTATTAATCTTGCTGTTATTTGTTTAGGAAACAAAACTGATTTAGGAGGTACAACTTCAAATTTCTTTTACCGGAACTACCGGTCCCAGAATCCTCTCCAGAATTCTTTTCAAACCACCCGCAAGTTTGAATACTTGTCAGCCTTTGTACAGCCAGGTTGGGGATCCTCTTATTTTAGGAATCTATTAGTATACACTGATTGTTATCATTTCCACTCTGATATATTTTTATTGTTTGGTGTAGTGTTAAGTACAGTACTTGAAGGCCCTTTGGTCTGGGACCTTATTCTTCTCCACTGAGCGCTCAACAGTTTAGCACTCTTGGTAAGGGTTGAGGATTAGTCCTTTTTCTATTACCTTTCTGATTTTCCACTTCCTTCTAAAACTAATCTCTCTTGTTTAACACATCTATAGTTGGACTGTTTGGGAACAATCCACTACCTTCAGATTCCGGGAGGCAAGAGTGAGTCATACGGCACCGGAGGAGGAAGAACATTTATCTACGCTCTCTAGCAGCGCAGCCCAGGGTTTTTTCCCCTCATGAGGGTTTCCCTGGGACTCATTCCGGGGTTAGCCTTATTTGAGCTGACTGCCCAAGGGATACCAGGGGTATTCCTTTTATCTTCCGAATCCAGACCAGGCTCCACTCCTTGGTGTCTTTCCGAGATGGATCTTTGCAAAGAGAAGGCAGGAACTACCAGCATATTGTGGTTGTTTATTTGTTGTTGGCTACCAGGGGAAGTCCTTTAGGGGCTTCCCACAAGTTGGGCTGGTTTCATAGATTACAATTGGACACAGATGGATACAGATAATTTAAGGTGTAAAATCCTGAGTTTAATTTCTGGCGCTGGGAAATGGATACATGAGTTAGAAAAAATGACAAGGGAAATACGTTAGCCATAGGAGACATTAAAGGTCTTCTAGTTGCTCTCCTTGGGGAGAGAGATGATGGTGTTTGGTCAAAAGCGGGATATTCGAGTATTACCGTGTTGAGCACAGCTCATGATGAAGCAGTGTTTAACAATTGTAGGGCCGGAGTCTAAAAAGCGCTTAGAGTGCTGTATCCAGAAACGTCAGATATGGGAGCTATAATGACGAAAAAGATGCAGGATTCGGATGATCCCCTTATTTACATTCAGAATTTTCAGGAGGAATGGAGCTTGGAGACTCGCGAACTTTGGGGCGAATCTATACCTGTGTTCAACCATATATTATGTCTGTAACGCTCACCTTGTTGGTCCACGCGGGTGCCTCTGGAATAGCTGGGATGCTCTCTGGAACCCTTCGCCTGTCCTGGAATCCAGGTAACTGAGGGGCAACTCTAGAAGATAGGAGAGGGAGATAGGCTACGGTTCTTTCCTGGCAACCCACCTCCCGAGTTCCCAATGCAGTTCCACAGAGAATGTCTCTCACCTTGTTTTCTATAAGGGTGCGCTCTCCATCCTGCCGCGCTGGGCAGGGGTGCATCGAATGATGGCACCGTACCGCCGAGTTTCTTCACTGGCGAGGGCCGGAGTTCAGACTGGCTGCAACTCCTTCTTTCAGGTAAGTCTTTCAGGCGAAAGCAATGTCTTTTAGATGCAAGCAAAGTCTTTAGTTGAATTTGCAATGATGAGTTTCTTGCTTCTTGTTGCAGGTGGCGAGTGCTGCGGTAGAAGCCGAAGCCCAGTTCGAAAAGGTAAGAAGAACGCCAAGCGGCGCTGAGAGCGTCCTAGCAAGATGCTAACCTGTGGTTTTGTTTTGTTCTGTAGGTCGCGACAACCTGGAGAAGAACGGCCCCCGGGAATCCGACGGGATGAAAGAGATCTTGAAGATGTTGGCCCTCCAGGCGACCAGTGGAGCTGGTAAGGATGGCGATGGTTCTTGCGTTGGATGACTTCGAAGCCAAGAGGTGCTGCAGAGCAGGTAAAGATGGCGATGGTTCTTGCCTTGGATGACTTCAAAGCCGAGGGGTGCTGCAGCGCAGGTAAGGATGGCGATGGTTCTTGCCTTGGATGACTTCGGAGCTGATGGATGCTGCAGAACAAGTAAGGATGGCAGGGCAGGATCTGATGAGCGTCACGCTGCAAAGGCAGAATAACGCGAAGCGCGTGCCCTTAGTCGAGCGTGGTTTAAATAGCAAGGCGGTATCCCAGGTGTCTTTAGGGCGGGCCCCACCCTGAAGGCTAGACCACAGAATGCAGTTCTCAATGCTTGTCCTCTGTCCATAGAAACCCCATCCCAGCAAGCGTCTCCTATGCCAACAGTGCCAGGACTGGCTCCAAGGCATCCAAGGGGACCCAAATAAGGTCCTTAGGGCCCCGTGAGCCCTTGGTGGGGATAAGGTTGTGACATGTCAGGGATTGCCAGAGCCAGTACAGAAGCAACTTGAAGAAAATTGGTCAGCGTGGAAGCAAAGCCATGGTCAGAAATACAGCTGACCATCGCGCATTATTGCAGATTACTGAAGGAGAAGAATCGAGAGAAAGATGATGTTAGGGAAGGTGAAGAAGTGAAATTGGTGTAGGGTCAGGTTCATAGCAAACTACTGGCATGCCACAGGTGAATAACCAAAGGCAGTTTGATCAAAGTAATAATGGATTCATACCACAAGGTAGGGGAGGCTTCTGAGGTAGAGGCTTCCAGGATAATCAGGGACATTTCCAGAATAATCAAAGTGGATTTTTAAAAAGATGCAGAAAGATAGTCAAGGCATGCAGGAAAGGCAAGTTAGGAGACCTCCTGTATGTTGAACATGTGGAATGACAGAACAGATTGCAAGTATGTGCAGAAGTCAAGGGTTTGTGTAAAACGGGCAGTTCTCAAGAGGGGTTGCCCAGGATCAGACATTATATCAGATATGAGCGCTGGGAGTGCAGCAAGTAAAGCAGTTTAGGAAAAGTGCAAAATGGATTTACTGCAGAAGGGCCAATGTAGTGAGCCCACATGCAGACTCAGCAATATGCAAACATGGAATAAATAGTGACACACAGGAGTGAAGGTGTTGTTACGAAAGGGAGAAATGCTCTTCAAGGACAAGGTTATGCATGCACACACAGTGGGACAGCCTCACAGGGCAACTTGATATGCTCAGAATTGTTAGTGGCAGTAAGCTTCAAGGAGTGCAGAATATTAGTATGACAAAGAGAGAACAATTCTTGTTCTAGTGGTAGACAGTAGGACTGTATGTCCATACAGCAAAGACAGAAAAGTGTTGAATGAATATTAGAAGATTGAGGGTTTTCATTGAAGACTATAAAAGCAGTTGTTTTGTCTAGTGATGAATTAGTCTCTGGAGGAGAGTGTGTTATGTTGAAATGTTGTTATATGTGCGACGGACATGTGTTAATGTTTTAAGAAAGGGATTGGATGATAGAAGCCTAAACATGATGATTTTTGTTTAGTGAATTAGGGATAGGGTGTTCCACTTTTTGGAATGCACCATTTGAATGTGGATGAATTTATGATGGTTTGCACAGGGCAAGAGGCCCTGCAAGGTGTTTTTTGGTGAGACCAAAGCTTTTGGTGTTATAAAATAAGCATAGTGTTGTGCATGCCTATGTGGCCTAGTGGAGGAAAGAGGTGAGAATATTTGATTAATTCAGTAAAACGCAGCATTCAGTGTAATTTTAGGAAAACTTGGAGGGAGTGCCAAAATGTCAGGTAGACTATGGGCCTTGTTGGCATGGTCCAGAAAAATGAATTGGGAGAAGATGAAAATAAATAATTCACTTTAAACAGTAAAGGGATAAGGAGCTCATTTTAAAAAATGTACGTCATTTGGATAAAATAAATAAATACATAAATAAATAAATCAAAAACGAATGAAAGGAAAAATGAAGAAATTATTGGATGAATGAATGATTGGACATTAAAAGGATAAAAGCATAAAATAAGCACAAAATTCTGATTTTGAAAAATTAAATGGCACCAATGAAGGTTGATGACCAAAACTGAAATAAATATTTGGGAATTTATAATAAAAAAGAATGATGGAATTAATAAAGGACCAAAATGGTGTGGTTGACCAAAATTGAATTAACCATACAAGGAAAGTTGTGCACAGAGTCAGGAGAACATACAAGCGTAAGTAAAATACCATTGTTTAAGTGTATGTAATGATGTTGGTTTAATTTATAGATGAAGATCATGGACCATTCTTGAACATAGGAGGAATGTCTACATGGCCTTAAATCACAACACAGGTAAGTGTTAGTGAATAGGGAGAGAAAAAAGAGGTTAATACTGGTTCACACCACAGGGTGTGAACACACTGATGATCATTATTAGGAGTAAGAAGACCCAGGTGAGTAACAGAAAAAGAAGCAGTTAGAGACACAGTGTTCCAATTATGTAGCCATTTTCTCCCAGGATAGGTGCAAATAGGAGTAAATAGAGAAGCATATAGATGCAAGTATGGCCACCTCAGACAATGCAGGACATTGAAGACGCCTAATGAAAGGTGAGTAACCTTTTTATTTTTGTTGATAGTTGGCAAGAAGCCAACAAGGTTAGATTTGGAAAACCTATAGGAAATGTTTAGAATAGGCAAACAATATAGTTTCATGATAAAATGGGAAGGCACATAGTAAGAATCTGTGCCATATTCTAGGAAAATAGGGGTAGGCTAGATTAGTGCAGCACAGTAAGATGTTTATTATGTCTCGAACAGGATGAAAACACAGCACAGAAAGGAAATGACCACGGTCCTACGCGATCGAAAGGAAGATGGCGAAGGAAAGATGAAGCACATGCAGCAAAGCAGATGAAGCACATACAGCAAAGCAGATGAAGCATTTACAGCAGAGCAGACGAAGACCGTTCAGCTGAGCTGGGAAAAATTTAAGAACAGGTTCAACTGTTTGATAGGTCCAAAGAAAATTATTTTAATTCTTATGTGCACCAACGAGTCAGGGAAAGCCTATAAGTTAAATGGGCTGAAAAAAGCCAGAAACAAGTCTAGTAAACATTTTTTGTTAGCAGCAAGGAGAAAGGGATTGGGTTAGGAGGAAAAACTTGACCCCCTTCCAGTCCTCGAATGACTTTGTCTCTATTTCAATTTTCTACAGAGAACAGGGATCCCTGCCAGCAATGTCCGTTTCTGCTATGGATGCACCTAGAAGACAGAAGAAGACGTCTAATTTTGTTATATTTGTTTCTATTTGTTTGACTGTTGTTCATTATTTTTTCTCTCCTTGGTCTGAAAGTGTCAGCCTTAGGAAAAGACAGGCAAATGTATTTATTGCCTAGAAATTGGACACAGGTGAATGTGTTCATTGAATGCAAACTTGGTCCCAGCAAGCAGACAGCATATAGTAAGAAAAAGGTAAATATGTACGAAAAAGGGAGAGGATTAGTAACTTTGGTGTATAAAGAACCAAGATAAATGATGAAGATTTTTTATAGGAGGCAGGGATGTTCAAAAGGTGATATAATGGAGTTTGTTTAGAAGGCAGGAGGGGGTCACAGACACACTAGAGTAGATTTTTTAAGGGTTGTGTAAAGAAGAAAAGGTATCGATGATGGACATACTTATTTTTCAAAGGAAACTCATTCAGCTTTCTATTACAGGTGGACAGGAGAGGAGGTGTATACATTAAGAGATTGATGGCACACGAACCTATGACCAAAAAGTATGGTCAAGGAACCCAACCAAAATGCCCAATCAGAGACACTACCGCCAAACTCCCCTTCTTTGTTTCCCCCAGGAAAAACTAACAATTGCTGTTCCAATCGACTGTTCCTTGATGACATAAATCAAATGTATTACTGCTAGATAAAGACAATGGACTTCTGGCCAAGGCATTGAAAGGGCTTGGAAGACTTGCTGCAAAGCAGCCCAACTGACAAAAATGATCAGATCAGGAAAAAGATCTGTGCACATGACAAACTAAGATGAATCGGGTGGAAGATGAACCAATGAAAGAAGAATGAACATTAAGAATGTGCATGGGGTGGATAATGAAGGAACAAGGCACTGAATGTCGTTAAGGTGTGGGAGTAATACAGACGTGTGCAGTAAAAATCACATGTGATCAAACTTGTGAAAATGGGCTGGTGGGTTTCCTCAAATTAGATACACATTTTTGATTCTCATAGTGGCCGTAAATGACCTAATGTATAAATTATTTTAAAAATAAACCAAGTTATAGAGGTGAGACTCACATAAAAGTAAACAAAGATATTCTTTAGGGGTATATACATGTTTAGACTAGGAGAATATAATGTGTTAGTACTGACGCTGTAGAAATGTTTTAGGATACCTCCCAGATTGAAATAAAATTGTTTTACAGAAAAGGGTGAGTAGGACTAAGATGTAGAACCCCCCTCCCCCTCAAACTGAATGTAGAGGAAATAGATCCCACCCCCTCAAACTGAATATAGATAGCTTATCAGGATGATCAACAGTCCTGAGTGTGGAAAAAACAGATTTGTTGGGCTTTAAAAGGCAAGAAACACATTTCTTAGGGTGACGTATGTTGTTTGGGGTCATAATGTCTTGTGTGATAGAAAGTATGTCAAGTAGTGCATGCTCATTATAAGTTATTAAAAATCTAGATTCAAATTGGAGCACGTACCAAGTCCTGATCAAGAATAGGTTGATCCACCATTTTGTGATAAGCCAGACATGGTCAGGCAATTTCTAAGATAGTGGATTTGTGCTAGTCATGATGAGGTCAGTGGATAACTTTTTTTATTGAGGTTCATGGAGAGTCCACTGGTGTAGAATGAGGCAGATGAGAATTGTTCAAAGACTGTGAGTGGCAGGTAGGCCAACTAATCACAGGCAGGAAAAGGGGTTATACATTGATCATTGCATTACCTCACATTATAAGATTGCAAATAAGGGGCTGAATGCAAAGGGAAGTTGGCAGTTTTCTTTGGTGTGCTGTATGCTGTATCCTGGTCTGCTGAAAAGAATAAACTGATGTCTTTTGAAAACCAGCCTGAGTGTCCTGATGTGTTTAAGCGTGCCTTTCCTGACCATGGGGTGCCAAGGCCCCGGTGAGAGGGTGATGGGACCTTCTCTTCACCAACATCTTCCTCTGTGACTTCAACATCCCTGGGAACCCAGAAACCAAGTCAATGAAAGAAGATCTCTACTGCCTACTCAACACACTAAACCTCACGCAGCACACGCAAGACCCAGCTCACAAAAAAGGTAATATCCTTGACCTTATCATCACTGCCCTGCCCACCGGCCATCACAGCTCTCCAACCCCTCACAAACTCAAAACACCACCTGGCAATGCCCTTTTACATAAGCCACACTACACCAGTCAAACAAACTCATCGGAAACCCTGCAAACAAGCCTTCAGATCATTCAAGAATGTCCCAGTGGAGGCTCTCACTGAAGACCTCGTCAACCTCCATTTCACCCAGGCTGATGCACCTCTGATGAACCAGGACTGTGACTCACTCCTCTAAGAACTAACATCCCTCCACACCCAACATCAACCGCTATGCCCCAGTGAAACAACGCACCATCAAGCCTAAACCTTCTGCACCCAGATACACTCAAGAACTCAACTTCAATATACAAACCATCAGAAAACAAGACAGGACAAGGCAAAAATCCTGCAGCGCATCTGACCTTGCCCTGCTCAAGGAACTACACGCAGATGACTGAACACCACTGCCGAGGCCAACTACTACCAAAACACCAAAGCTAAGGCCAACAATAAAAGCAGAGCCCTCTTCAAAGCCATCAAGTACTGCCTCATCCCTCTACCTACCCACCCGTACCACACTCCATTGAGAAATCCACCACCATGAACTCTTTCTTCATCAATAAGATCCACCAACACATAGACACCAACGCTACAACTGAAAGTACACTACACATCCCATCTCGCAAAACCACAACTACCTGGACACTCAGTATGGAAGACATCAATGCCATTCTAGCATCACTCAAGGCCACATAGTATGTGGATGACATCCTCTCTGCCTCCCCACTCAAGACACTTCAGAAGGAAGTCCTCCTCCTTTACCTGACAATCATCAACAGCTCTCTTACTCAAGACATCTTCCACTCAACCCTTGAGACCGGACAAATCCTCCCACTTCTCAAGAAACCAACACTGAACACTGAGGACCTCAGCAACTACCACCCCATCACTGATCTTCCCTTTGCTTAAGAATGCAGTTTCCATGCAACTCCTCCAACACATCGAAGTCAGCAACCTCGTTCAGTCCTACTAATCTGGGTGCAGACGCAGTGTCATGATCTCTGCTTCCAAAAGGTCAGGGTTTTCCCAACTCCCTTGGAAGCAGATCCATAACCCAGGTTCCGAGTGCCAACCAGTCCCAATTGGGACCTTTTGGACCCAGTCCTGGCGCCAGTGGCACCAGGCTCATAAATATGCCCAGTCCCAGCGCTGGAAGCGCCGGGCTCATAATGCTTGGGTGGACTTACCTGCAGCAGACCATGCTGCTTACTTGCCTGCCAGTTGAGTCTCTGATCCTCTTCTGTTTGGAACTACTTTTCCTGTTGGGTGGGGCAGGAGCCACTCCCTAGATTCCGAACACTGGAACTCTTCTGGAAAGCAGGAACTCTTTTCTTACCTAGGCGTGGCTGTGGAAGGAGACACCTAAGCACTACAGGAGGCTATTTAAACCACACCCGATGGATGAATCTTGCTTTGCGTTATTCTGCATCCTCAGCAGCAGAACGCTCATCATGTCTTCTGCATCTGATCCTGGGCCTAAGGAAAAAGGCTTACCATCCTGAATCCAGTCTTCAGCAACACCTATAAAGACAAGAAAGAACAGGTTAGCATTACGGTCTTCAGTGACAGATCTTCACTTACCTGGTCCATCGGCTGTCACCAACGCCTCGCGCTGCATTCCGGCATCTGAAAGACAAAGGCTTACCTACTCTTCGTGCGCTCCGGAGGTCTTCACACTGCATTCCGGCATCTGAAAGACAAAAGCTTACCAACTCTTCGCACGCTCCGGAGGCCTTTGGCGCTGCATCCCGCATCTGAAAGACAAAACAAGGTGCGTTTAAAGACATTGGGGAACTTTAATACTCACGTGCCATTACTCCTTTCCACATCTAACCCAGTGGGTATTCCGGCACCCTGCAGCCGCCCCGAACTTGTACCTGCAAAATAAAAAGACAGTTAGAGCGCATCGTGAAGCAGGCAACAAGCGCTTACTTACGTGCTTCCAGGCGCTTCTATTCATCACACGGGCTCCATCTTCAACTCACTTCAGCCCGCCATCCGCCATCGCCGGAACCCTGCAAAACAAGAGACATCATTACTAAAGACTTTAAAGACATTAGAATTACTCGAAACTTACCGTTCGTGCAGTAAACGACGGACAGCAGTCCTCTGAAGTCAAGAGGCCTGCTCCCCTTATCCAGTGAAGAAACTGGTTACAGCACCCTGCCTCGAGGCAGATGGAGAGCACGGCGTTCACTTACCCAAGGTGAGAGCGTTAACCTTTGGGGTTCTACAGGAGAAGAGAAAGGGAAGAAGAGAGAGACATTCAATAACCCAGTTCATTAATCCCACATTTTCTATCTGCAGACATCTTAACCTTCGAGCCAGACATACAGTGCACAGAGGTCCAGCCCAAAGAGCCAGCCGTGGGTTACACATCACCTTTGAAGATACGGTATACGCCCAGTCAAGACCGGCGCCTCTACGGGAATCAGGTGAGCGTTACACGCAGGTGCAGCACAGAAACGGCTACCATCAAGGTTATTGGTGATGCTCGTAAAATCCTTGATGATGGCCATCCTTACCTCCTGGTAGTCCTTGTCATCTCAGCAGCATTTAACACAGTAGACCACCAGACACTCACCGACAATCATTGCCAAATGGGGATCAGTGAAATTGTCCTCTGCTGGATCAAATCATACCCTGCTAATTGTGACTAGTTTGTACAAATGAATTCCACCAGATCACCAACTCTACCCATCTCCTGTGGAGTCCCGCAAGGATCCATCCTCTCTCCCGTGATCATCGATCTTTACATGGAACCACTTGGAAACCTCCTCGCTCCACACAGCATCCATATCCACCAATACACAGATGACACGCAGCTTATCCTCAAGATATTCTCCATTGAAGACATCAACAGGCTCAAGGCCTGCCACTCATTGATCCAGTCGTGGATGTCCAGTGCTTACCTGAAGCTCAAGGCCTCCAAGACTGAATTCCTACTGCTGACCAACAACACTGAACACCTGCACATGGACATCCAGGCCTGGCTCTCTGCTATGTACCTCGAAGGCTTCACAGCCTAGCTGACCACCTGTCCCTTGGGTATGGCATCGACAGATACCTCTCCATCAAACAACACATAGCAAGGAACATACAAAAGGCTTGGTACCATCTTTCTCTCATGCGTAAAAGCAAGCCCTTCATCCCAGAAAACAATTTCAGATCTGCTGTCCAAGCCTTGGTCCTCTCCCACCTGAATGGTGGCAATGCCCTTTTTCCAGTGAAAACCCTGGCTCCTCTGAGATGTATCCTAGATGTTGCAGCAGGCCTCATCAAAGGACTCAGCAAATTTGACCACATCACCCATTCCTCATTGAAGTACACTGACTTCTACAACAAGCCTGTTTCATCTTCAGATGCTGCTGCATCAACTACAAGCTACAGTTGCCAAGCAACTCACTGAGAAACTCAGCATCTCTGGAGGCCTGCGATCCACCAGATGTAAGGATATGTGGAGACTTGAACTCCACTGGTGCAAAACAGAAGACAGGCCTTCTCTGTCTATGCCTCAAGACTATGGAATCTCCTCCCAATCAACATCGCCCCCTTGCTTCTACAGCTGAGGAAGGAGCTCAAGACCCTCCTCTTCATGGAATGGCTCCTCCCTAACACCTGGGTCCATACACGGTCCACTCCCCACCATACCTGAGACTATGTGATCTGATCCCCACTGTTTCCTCCCGTAGTTACTTGTAGATCCATTGCTGACAATTGCCCTTCCTTCCCTATTGTTAGATTCCCACTCCCTTGTTTCTCTGCTCCCTAACCTTGTTCATCCCCCTATGATTGTAAAGTGCTCCATTGCTTCCCAAAGCTAGGTCTGTGCTCAATAAATACCCTAATAAAATTAATAATAAAAACAAAACTAGGTGACAAATTCAAGTGCCATCAGATCTAGGGAGAACAGCTTAGGTGACAGTGGGAGGCAAATGCACGTGACTTTTGCTTTTGTGTGGCAGCATAGAAGCCAGAAGAAAACACTTGAGATTGTGAGAGGCAGGAAATACCAGGAATTCAGTGTCTTTAAGGGACTATAAACAACAAGCATGGCACAAGAAAAAAAACCTGTCCCGCTTGTGCTACTGACTAAGGGGAGGAGGAGGATTCCCACTGGGTAGATTGGGCAAGACACATTCTCATGCAATATTTGTGGGGGAAAGTAGCTTGAGAGTCAGTGAGGTGGGAGTAACCATTCAGTATCTGCCTTTTCAAGTGATTGAATGGCACGCTTGCTATCAGGTGACATTTACTGGGAGGAGTTGAAGCTGGAGGAGCAGAGAATTCCCGAGGATACTTTGTGCAGGACAAACGCTCAGGCAACGCTCAGTCAATATTTCTGAGAGAAAGTAGAAGAGAGTGAATGAGTGAGTGAATGACACATATGCCTTGAGGTGGTACTCGGGTGGAGGGAGAGGAGCAGAAAGAGCAGGGGATCCTTTAGGGCAGCTTGTGCTAGACCAACGCTCACAAGATATGTGTAGGAAAATGTAGCAGATATTCAGGGATGCAGGGAATAACATTCATTGAAGGAATGTCACAGGTGGACTCCCTTTCTGAAGCGACGAAACAAGCCAGAGGCAGGGGGAGACATCCTACTCATCCATCGTCTTCTCACATCAGCAACAGCACCTGCTGGGTGCACGCGGGATCCGATAGTTGCTTGTGGGCTATTGCCTGTATCATCCATCCCACATTCAACACCACCATCATAAATCACTCTGCGTTACGTTACATGCATAAGTCAGACAGTAATGATGATGATGATGACATGGATGATGATCAAGATAGTGATTATGGTCCATCAGGGTCCATACAGGACCACGTGCTGCTGCTGGAAATGAGTGTTACTTGGAGGGCCGGGGAAAGAATGCCACCACAGATACAGAGGCAGAGCAGTGAAAGAAGCTGGCCCCATCTAGGTACAGTCTCTTCGAGAAAAAGCCTACCTGTTACAGATCAGAAAGTTCAACAGAGCATCATGTGGCAGCTGGAATGTTGGACCATCCCTATCCCAGATGAGCCCAGCCTGCGTGCTGTTAGTCCACAATGAAAATCAAATTTGTGTCAGTACTTTACAAACAATAAACAGGAACCAAATGTGGTGAATTGTACACTCTGCTGGGACACGGTGTGCCGACGAATGTCAGTTACCAACTTAGGTACCACATCTTTGCGGTCCTATATGATGGAGCATCATGCGCAACCATGGTAAGATGCCATAAGACCTGAAGTGCAGCCCTCCCCATACCACCAGACATGCAGCATACCACCACCAGTCTGCACAATTACCCAATGACATATTTCCACTACGGCGAATAGGACGAGGCCTAAGCCGGCAGATTAAATTTGGAGCGGCACGTTTTATACCTTCATTGATCATAAAACATTCACTTTGTATTTGGCATTTGTATGAATTGAAAGACAGTCAATTATGCTGCTTCTCTTCTTAGAGTTGGGTGGGCTGCTGCTGCGCAAGGTAATTTGGCTGCCGATCCACTGAGTGGCGTGCCGCGTCGTCACGGCAGTGGGACGCACACAGAAGTACCGGCAACGAGAAGTGGTATCTGCCCACGGGGAGATGCCGCTTCTGCTCTGGCTGGCTTTCAGCCCTGTTTCTGGGGGCGGAAGGGAGATGACGGATGATCGGGGCGGGGGGGGGGCATGCGCATCATGCAAATTCTCTCTGCATCCACCCTTCAGCGGCACTGGTATAAAGCTTTGTCGGGATTTACCTCGCAGTGCTGCTGTGTAATGGACAATGCACTGAAAGTTCGTGTCTTTTAGGAACCACAATGACCACCACACAGATTTATGTCAAGAGACAGAGAAAGCCAGAATATAATAAATCACCAGTTATGCTTCTAGGAAAGGTTGTTGTTGGAGAAACGATAGAGCATTGTTTCTTTTCAGGCTTGACGGCTTTGCCATTTGGGCTCCGGGACATGGCGTTTTGTGCATCACCAGCACTGTATAACTTATAAACAATCTGGACTGGATTTAATACTCTAAACTAGCGGCCATGATGTGCAGCTAATTTGCCTCATGTGCTGAGTAATGCTTGTTTACACTGCAGTCAAACCAGTTGTAGGGTAAACAGTGACTTGTTCCAGAAACATCTGTGCCGCTAATGTGACGATTGAATGGTGCACGCATGCCAAGTACTGTGTGGTATGTATCCTCGTCCCCAAACAGCAGGAAAAGGGTGCTTTTTTGATGTGTAAAACACAGAAGTCTGTCTCCTTGAAATCCAAAAAAGAGGGTTGGTGTTTTTAGATACTGTAGGTTAGCACTAACGAGGGCTTTCAAGTAAGGAAGCCCAGCTATGGGAAAAGTGGGGAAAGCCATAGCTTGGCGTCACAATGCCTAGGTCATTCCCCAAGTCTGTGCCATGGGTTTTCCCCCCAAGGGCCAGGCCCTTTTTTGGTGATTTCGGTATTTCGCCATTCAATGCTTTCTAACGTTTTCTCCTTCATGAAATCTTATCTTTTATTATTGGCCTATGGCAGACAAGTGTGGATTGAGGGGTGCTAATGGCCCCTTTCCCCGACAAGTCACAGCTCTCTGGGAAGGGGCCAGGAGCATTCCAAAGGCCCTCATTCTGCCTAGTCTCCACAGTAAATGGCTGCACCACAGGAGCCTGAAACTGTGTAATGCCTCACACTTGCACATTTCTTGCAGAAGGTGCTTGTGCAAAACAATTCTGTGATGTGAATGGTTGTCTTCTGCAGAAAAGACATTTTCAAGCATCCGGGTGTCTTATTGTTCGCAGACTCCTGGATTTCGAGAATAAGGGGTGTTTAAAATGAAGGCCGAAAACAAGGAAAGGCGGTGTTTAAAAAAATGGTGCCGAGCATGGTTACATCTTTAAACTGAGAAGAGCACCGCCACCGGGAGTAACTGAGGTATGGAATGATGGACTCGCCCTGACTTTTCAACTCCAATGTATTCGGTCTTGCAGTTGTATTTGTGTGACTTTGTAACTGCAGGGTACTCATGCCAGAAAGCAACAACGAATATTACGTGGAATGTCCCAACTGGCTAAGGGGCTCATGACCCCACACCCGACGTTTGGTAATGTGCATATGTTATCCTGATGAATGCTTTATTGTTTCATGTTTTCTTGCTCACTTTTTAAGGTCTGCATTCTATATGGGAGATTTCTTGCTGGTACACGTTTCTCACCGAGTGCTTCAATACAGTTATACTTTTTATATAGAAATAATAAAGGGGCGGCTGAGTGATCATTGTTATTGGGGTATTATTGAGCGCCGACCTAGCTTCAGGAAGCAACCAAGCACTTTACTAATCATAGGGGGGTGCACAGGGCAGGGAAAGCAGATGGCTCCTTCCTGAAATGTCGATGCAAGGGGGAGAATCGGCTGTTGATGGGGAGGAGGTTCTCAGTTTGGGGCACAAACAGAAATGGCCTCTCTTTGGGTTATTGCCTTCCTAAAATGGAAGAGTTCAAGTCTGCATGATGCAAAGTAAATGGAAGCCCCATATAAAAGCGCTGCTTTGTGCGCATTCCAAGCAAGCAGACATCATGGAAACAAACTATGCAGTTTAAAAAGGGGTTAATTTGAGCCTCGGTTTAATTCTATCAGAAGAAAGAAAAATACACCCATCCAATTAGGACAATGTTCACACTTGAGAGCTTGCCACGGACAATGGTCCATTCCCAACTCATCACTACTGTGCAACTACAAAGCTTCCGATTTCAGTGCTCTTCTTGAAAGCAAGACGATGCAGAGCAACACAGCTTCGATCCCTGGGTCCGCGCTTAGAAAAATAGCAACAGGTGCTTAAGTGTTCCTATATTATTATGGCCGGCTGTACAAAATCTACATGTTGAGTGCTTTACGCCACGTGTCTTCCTGGCGAATAGAACTTCTTTGGTTTAGTACAAATGCTTCCGAAAACAGAGAAATTGGGTGCGATAATCGTTGTTTGTTAACTTGGCCAAGGGTCTTGGAAAAGTGTTCTATGGTCTAAAATCGAGACTGCAGGGGAAGAGTCTATATTCTTTCCTTGTATCTTGCGTTGCAGCCCAGTCCATCTTCAACAGCTGGATTTTCACTCCAGCTGGGTGGATCTTTAGTTCAGTTCCCGATGACATCAATACAAACCTGCTTCGATTCATTTAAAATGAGTTCATTCTTGTTGATCACCACTCTGCCCCCTGATCATTTGAAACATAATCAGGCCCTCTTCAATCATCCATTTTCGATATAATGATAAATGTTTCCATAGCACCAACACATACAAAGTTAAAAGACCCAACTCATATCTAGTAACATGAATCGGAACCCCTTTTGGCAATGCGAGCACTCTCCTCCAGAACAGGCCTTCAAACACCGGCCATATTTTGACCGGGAGTACGAGCGAAGCCTCAGTGCCATAGGTTAGAATGGCCATTACTTTCATCTTATAAAAATTCACAACTGCAACTAACGAGAACCAACCATACTTCCTCAACAGTACACGACGCTGAGCCGCCAGATTTTTCGCTTTGATTCTTAAAATTGTTGCCCTTGGAGCGTCCACTGCACTATTGTTCACACACATACCCAAATATGTAAAAGTTTCCACTTTTTGAAAGGCCTCTCGATTTAAATGGCTAGAGGGGGGCACAGAATTAAAACTCTCGACTTGGCCACATTTACCCTGAGGCCATTTTAGTCGGCATATGCTTACAAGGCGTCGAGTCAGTGCTGCAGACCTATTGATGTCTGGTCCAAGAGGACCAAGTCATCTGCATCGAGCAGCCAGCTCAACAACCTCCCGTCCAGTCGAGGCGGACAAGATCTAGCCTTTTCCACGGTCACACCCAGGTCAGAGATGAACACGTTGAACAGGACTGGGGCCAAAGGACAGCCTGGCTTTAGGCCTTTATTCGTTTTTATAGATCTTGAAAGGCGGCCCGGACCGTCCAATATAATTCTCAACGAAGTTCAGGAATATAGGGCTTTGATTGCTCCCAACAAATCACCTGGGCATCCCCATGTTGTTAGTTTGGCCCACAGCAGATTTCTGTCTATGCTGTCAAATGCTTGGGCCAGGTCGATGAACGCTAGGTATATTGGTGAATTTATTATACTCGTTCTGGCTTTCATGATGTTAAGTAAAGATGTTTGAGGACGTACCAACTCCCTTTATGAAGCTCGCTTGAAAGATGTCATTCCATTCTACAGCTTCTGCCCATTTAATCAAACCTTCCAAGATAATTGTGGCAAAAATCTTGCCCATGACATCCAAAAGGGCAATAGGGCGGTAGTTTTTGGGATCTGCCCTATTGCCTTTTTTAAATATAAGGGCGATAACCGCTGACTTCCAAGACAACGGCACTTCGCTTAACTTCATCATCTGTCTAAACAGTAATACCAGAAAATCGGCCATAGCTCAGGTTCTTCCTTCATCATTAAATGTGTTAGGCCTTTAGGGTCTGGGGCTCTGGAGCAGCCAGCCTTCTATATCATGGCTGCAATGTCCTGTTTCTACACCTGAAAATACCATTCAGGGGGTAAGGGGTGTTCATTTACAACTTCTTTTTTCTCAGGGACCCAAAAGAGTTTTGTGAAATGGGAGACTGCATTTATTTGAAGTGCATGTTGCGGGGCCTCCAAGGAGTTTATCAATTGCCACATCTCACCCGTTGGTTTCTTTGCGATCGTTTCTAGCATGCTTTCTGCATCATGCTGAATCATAGTGGCTCTAGGTGATCTTACCCAGTTTTTATAATGAGCTGGCTTTTATATGCCTGACTTTCCTTTGAAGGTTTTTTTTTAGGATATATGTTGTTTGCCCTACAACACTTGACTTACTGCCCATTTGACCTAATTTATTTGACCTAATTCTTTTTGACCTACTGTGGAGGGAGACCCCCCGCAACCCCCACTAATGCGGGAGAAGACTCCCCACGCCCCCCCCAACTTCCCCCACCTCAACCTATTCCCTTACCCCACCCCAAAACTATTTATTCATTAAAGTGTACCATTTGACCTACCAAATTAGGGCAAACATATGCGGTCAAATAGGAGTAGGTCAAATTGGCATTAGGTCAAATTGGACAATACCTTTTTTTCTTCTCTGCTGTTAGTATGTCAAAGATGTGCTTAGATTTATATACCTGCTTGATACCCCTGTTTGTGACTTCTTTAAAGTCTACAAGGATTGGAGAGTAATCAAGCAGAGTTGATGTGGTTTGGCACTGCCCAATTCTTATATGCTCGCTGTACCTCTCGGTGAATACAGTGATCTCATTATATGGCATTTTACTCTATTTCCACTCTGAGTGCTCTCTAATTGATTCTCATAAACTGGCACAATTGGGTCACTAGGGTGCCCCATGTCATTTTTAAATGTTATGATAGCTTTTATAGGATGTTACCACCTCGAAATTTATCGTCAACGTGAGGGCATTTTTTGACATGGACATATAGTCCAATATTTCTGACTACAACCCCATGTGCCAAGTCGGGTGCCCTGGTAGATCGCCTTGCGTCTGACCAATGAGGATTTGCAGGTAGGTGCGCCTGAGGCCATCTCCCTTAACCATCAGAGACCCCTTTTTTCAGATTGCTTGGGTAGGGTTCTCTCTTTCTTAAGGGGCTGGCCATTTTTGTCCAGGCAGGTGATATTTAAGTCCCCACAAATTAAAATAGCCAGATTTTCTAACTTGGCGTAATATTGATCACTCTGATCCATAACGCCCTCCACAAAAGCGTCACCCTCTATTCCTGCGGGGTTCCAGTACAAGTTTATAATTATGTATCATGCAAAGCTGGTGCATTGACTGCTGTTAGACATGAATTTTAGACTCCCAACATAGGAGATTTGATCAGCATTCTGATGATATACCGAAGGTGTACTTTTAACATTGCTGTGTAAAGTGAATAATAAAATATGTTTATTTTTCTACAATTTTTTGCCTAAATAGTAGTCTGTTTTCTCTTGCCGATAAATAAATACGGTACGAGAATAGAACCCACCTAGGGAAGGCAGTGATGAGTAGCGCCAGCTTGGTTGTTGTAATGTTTTAAGGGTCAATCCCTTTATGCAGAGGGTACGCTGGTGTTATATATACCCCTCTATCTCTCTTTGTGTTGAAATCATGCAGAGCCAGGCCAGGTCACACTGTAGTATTACATTCTATGTACATAGATTTGGATTTTGCACCTCTTTAACTTCTATTTCTATCCCACTTTTCAAAGCTGTCCAGAGACCGGACGCCCTCTCCGTCCTTTTACTGCCGAGTTCAGATAGATGGAGTAACGGTCTAAACACAGGGGTGTAGCAAGCCAAGTTTCCTGCAGACAGAGATTGTCAAACATCCTGAATTTGAACTCATCTTTGCCAAACAAGTGGGAGAAATCACTTGTGTTCCATGAGCCTATTGTGATGGGTCTAAAATGTGTTCCTGTATTTAGTTATTCTAGCCATGCCCATGAGCCCTCATTGGATTCCTCATTAAATCCCGCCTCCCCACACCCCTGCATTATAATGTTTCTATCTGGGCTTTCATGGCCTTTGAAAGTCACACCAAACAGAGGTCGTGAGTTGGAGGTACAATCCAATTTCTCATCTACTCTCACCACAGTCTCCTCCCAAGTACCAAAATGAATCTCTCTGAGTTCCTTGGTTTCTTGTTACAATCGTGTTTGGTGGGCTACCCCATCACCCCCCCCCTGCCAATTTTATAGCATGTAGGCTTTCCCAGGACACTTCAATTAATTAAAACCCCAAGGCAGCAGACAATGTGCTGCTTCCCGTATGGATTACCTAATCAACATTGAGTTTAGATAGATCAGTACTCGATCGAGCTTGTACTCATTCAGGAACTCAACCAATGCTATGTCCTCGGTCCTGATTGTTCTCAACCTTGGTATACAATGTAGCAGCTTAAGGACATGTGTATGATTCATAGTCAGTGCCTCGTCCTTATGGAGCACTCTTGCTAATGGCAGACATCTGTCGACAATCTTTTCGCTGGTGTTTCTCTTGTGTATTAAGTCAGCTGCTTTTCTTTTTTGTTGCAATGTTGTGAAAATCAGGGAGGCATTTGGTTCATCCGACAATCGTAGACACTCAACTGTCCACTGTATTGTAAGTCCATCTTAAGGATTCAGTCTGTGTGGTTTATAAGAGGGGAATTGATTCAGAGGTCTCTTATTCAGGACAATTGAGTTATCCTCAAGCACAAAGATATGTCCATGAGGTCCTCAATGAGTTCACCTTGAGAGTTCCTTACTTCTTCTTGAACGCTTGTGGGCTGATTTTCATGAGAGGCCAATTGCACAGGATCTTTTCTCGTGTTGCAGCCAGGGGTTTTAGCCAATCTTATTTGAAGTTTAGATGAATCATTTTTATATGATGTAATTTCTAAATTTCTTAAAAATGTTCTGGAGGACAATGTTCTGACCTAAGTATTTTGATTGCTTTTGCTGGGCCTTTTGGTCTCATTTCTTTCTTTTTTACGGAAAAGATACCATAATCTCTTTGTGGGGACGCACCCTCTTCTTTGGCGATATGAGGTTCAGATTCCTCCTCGTTTACATGCTCCAAATCACCGAAAGAAATGTCCTCCACATCAACCACTGGCTCTAGGATTACATCTTGCTGAAGCATAATGAGAATTGGCTCTGGAGCCAGGCCAGTCCCCTCAGTTTCACTAGGGGTTTCATTCTCAGGTGGTGTCCGCATGCCATTTGCCACCTCAGTTGTCACAACGGATCATTTATTTTCAATGTTTCTTTTGTGAACTGAAGTTGGTATGGATTTTGTTATCTCTCCTTGCCGCCCTTTCATTTATTATCGTATGATGTAAAAGAACTGTCTGACTTTTTTGGCGGTTTTCTTTTACTGATGTTACGAACCACTCGATAAAGATCATTTACGAATGTCACATTGCCAGTAAGTTGGCGTGGTCTTTTGGGTTAATATTTATACTTTCACATAATTTTCGAAAATGTGCCAGCGTGATGGTTAATGCAGACATTGGGCCGCATTATAAGTTTGCCGGTCCGGGACCTATGGTACCAGTAATATGCCAATATCGTAGGTCGGACCTGGCGGGCAGAAAGGCACCCGCAAGCACAGCATGTCGGATGCACCGGCACTGTTATAAACGGTGCCGGTGCATCCGACCTCCCTCATTCCCATTCAGCCCTATGGCGCCGAATGGGAATAGGGAGCATCTTTTTTCCGGCACCCACAAATGGACAATTACCGGGTCCGGCAGGGTCGTAATGACCCAGTAATTGCCCATTCGCGGGCACCAGAAATTTTCAGAAGTTTGGCCGCAGCCTGCCGGTTTTACCAGACAGGCTACCGCCAAACTTCTAATGAGGCCCATTATGTTAAAGTTATCTCTTCCCATCGAATTGTAACTTTCATGACTTAGTCCTCTAGGAGGTCTACTCCTGGGCTTGGGGGTTGAACTTTCTGAGGACTCTGCACTGGATGAGCTTTCTAAAACTTGCACGTGTTTGATGGGGGTTCGTGGTCGCGCTCCTTTTGTTACAGGTTCTACCTGTTCTATGTCATCCTCAGACAGAGCGCGCCCAGATGCAGTTTCAGTACAGATTTCCAAGCACTTTTCAGGTGCTCTGGGTAGACTTTGCCCATAGTGCCCATAGTGGGGGTAGAGGTTGTCCCCCCCTCACACAGAGCCCACAGACGTTCTCTTGATTTCCCTTGTCTCTGGAGTATTGCCTCTCTTTCATCATGGGATATCATGCTCGAGATTCGTGCAATAGCCCGTGTCAGAAGGTCTGACAAATTGGATGGTGCTGGTGGTCTCCTTATTGGTTCCCTAAATGTAGTGTCTGCCGTGACTGCTGAGGTGCTAGCCACCGGTGAGCGCTGCTGAGATTCAATCATGGCCGTACTTTCAAACAGCTCTTCGTCGGCTATTTCGTGTCCTTCCCCATTTTTTCATTTACAACCATTGCAGATGATCTTGAAAAGTAGGCTTGAGTCTCGTCGGCTCTTTATGTATCATTACTACTTCCCAGAGCATTTTGGGAAATTCTGTTGGATCTTTTGTTTTTGCCGAAAACAGAGTAAGAGGTTTTCCCAGTTTGTCAAGCGGGTGCCGGCTGCTACAGCTGGTCAACTCCTGTTCATTTAGCAACTGAGCTGGAGGGGGTAAATAAGATCCTGATCTCCACCAGGTGCACTCACCACCTCTCTTCACTCTGTTGGCTCTTGCTAGGTCATTCGATGACACTTTCTCCTCATATTATTTACTCTGCCCCCTAGTCCTCACAGGGTAGCACTGTGACATTGTTTCTGTCTTAAAACTTTGCGTTACTATTCCACGATTGTAGGTTGTTATAAGTTGTTGATGCGGGAGCCTCTACAATAGTTTTCTTTTTATTTCCTTTCCTTAGCGGAAAGATGGTGCAGTGATTTAGTAATTGCTGATTGTAAAAGCTGATTGTGAAACCAAATTCAAATACTTGCTGTTTTCCATAAAAACCGAATGCCTCTGGGACCCCGCAGGAAAATGCAGGCAACTGCCGACTACGCTGACGCTACAGGACGGGTGCCTTTTCTGCTTCTCCCCTGCATCGCGCTACGGCTTCATGGCTTCACGTCGGCTGTCTGCCTTGCACACTGCTTCCCCCTGGCAGGCAACTGCCGACTACACTGCCGCTATAATCTTTAAAAGCTCTTTCATGGTTATGGAGCAACTGGATTATGTACGCCTATTTGGAATGTATAATTCACATTGAGGGCCACTCACCAAAATGTATACTTACTACCATACAGAAAAATCTCATTTTTAGCCAGTTGATGACAAAAGGCAATTTAATCTGTACACTAACAAGCTCGAAATTGTCAGAAGATGTCCCTAAGCAAGCATCGTTAACCTCACTAATTTGATACAGGGGTTCAAGATAAGTGAATGTGAAAGCAGGTACTGCAATATAAATGCCCCAATAAATGGGCAAATAACCTGGACTTGGCTTGTATTATAATTACAACCAGAAATTATACCTACCACACTTGAACCATGCACCTAATTAATCTGATTGATTGAAACTGTCCCACTACCCCTGCAAGTGATACCCAGAAGGCCCGAATAGTTTGTTTGTTTTGTTTGTTTATTTATTTGATAAGGCACACCAAACCCTCAGGTAGCTGGGTGCAGCGTTACAAGTATACTTAAAGCTTGGTTACAAAGTAAATAGGGTACGTACATACGGGAAATACACAGAATCATTGCCACATAGTTTACACAGAGACTAGTGGTCACACAAAGGTATTACAAGATTCCAGTCGACAGGTGCAGTAGTAGCAGATACATTGAGAACGGTAAGGCCTGACAAACTTAAATTAGGTAGCAAGTGCAGTCATGGTGAGTACAGGAAGAGATGAGTTTAGGAGTAGAACGCAGTAAGTTTAGGAGTCGTTCGTTCATATCCAGGTGAGGACTTTCCGTCTAAATCTGGAGTAAGGTTGGTCCGTTCTGAGATCTAAGGGGAGAGCATTCCAGGATTGCGCGTCTATGACCAGGAAACTCGAGCCGCCAGCTATAGTGCGTTTAAATCTAGGGATCTCTAGAGTGTGGGCATTGGCAGATCTCATGGGGCGGGCAGTGAGTCTCTTGTTTACTCTTTCTACAAGATAGGGTGGAGCTATGTTGTTCAGACATTTGGACGTGAGAGAGAGTGTTTTAAGGAGGATCCTGTTGTTAATCTTAAACCAGTGGACGTCTCTTCTGAATGTGGAGATGTGGTCTCTGTAGGGGATATTTAGAGCTTCTCTAAGGGCATTGTTTTGAAGTCTTTGCAATTTGTCAATGATATACTTATTGGCTCCCGCGTACAGGGCATTGCAATAATCCAATCTGGATATTATGAGGGCATTGGCTAGGGTAATGCAGCTCGTTTCAGAGAGGAATGGTCTGCAGGCTCGGATCAGTTTGCATGTATATGCTGTTGATGATGCTAGTGAGTTGACTTGCTTCTTAAGAGTAAGAGCAGAGTCCGGGTAGAAGCCTAATGTTTTAACTGAGGGCATCACTTTGATGACGTTATTGTCAATGTTGAAGGCGGCGTAGCTTGGATTAAGTTTTTTAATAGCCGTCTCTGAGCCTAGGATCAGTAACTCTGTTTTGTCGTCATTCAGGCATAGGCCATGGGATGCCATACATGCCTGAATGAGGAGGTATATCTTATTGACCATGAGGATCTGGGTGTCATCTGTGTTATTAGTGTAGTTGACGCCCAGTCTATCCAACTGTCAAACAGCGGCTTAGTAAAGATGTTATACATGGTGGGAGAAACGCATGATCCCTGGGGTTCTCCGCAGGAGACATTTATGGGATCAGCAGCTGCTGATTGGGAGAAGACTCTCATTGTACGGTTAGCTAGGAAGGACTGAACCCAGGTTATGGCATCACTTGAAAAATGGGCAGCCGACCTAAGGTGATTGCATAAGACTGCATGATCCACCAGGTCAAAGGCTGCAGATAGGTCAAGGAGGAGTAGCATATCTGATTTCCCATTGTCCTTCAACTCGTCAATTTGGGTCTTGATGTCTATTAGGGCTGAGGGCCGGTCTTGATGTCTATTAGGGCTGCCATGGAGAGGGCGGAAGCCAGACTGATGTGATCCTAGTAGGTGGTTGACTTCCAGATAGTCCTGTATTTTTAAGTAAGCTACTCTATCGATAATTTTAAGTAAGAAGGGGACTGTGGTGATGGGACTATAGTTGGTCGGGATGGAAGGATCTAGTGCAGAGGGAGCACCCAAGATTCTTTGAGATTATTAGGCACTGAGTTCGTCTTGAATGAGGCATTGATGAGCTTCAAGATAAAAGGGGCTAAATCTCTAGCTGCATCCTTTATAATTTGAGCCGGGCAGTTGTCTCCTTTGCAGTTTGAAGGTTTTAGAGGAAGTATGGTTTTTTCTGTCTCAGCTATGGACATTTTCCTGAAGCAGAAAGGTGGGGTGGTGCTGTCCTGTGTGACTAGTGGGGGTTGCTGCTCAGGTAGGGGCAGTGAAGCTTTCTTATTAGCTATTTTAAGTTGGAGGGAGGTGATTTTATTTGATAGGGGATTTTGTATGTCTGTACACCAAGACTTATCTTTGGAAGTGTTGTCGACCTGTGGTATCAGTGATTCCATTTTCCGAAGGATAGAAAATAGTTACTTGGTGTCGGACTTTGTTTTGGATATTCTGTCGTTAAATATATTCTTTTTTGTACAAATTATTTCATTCTTGTACAGTTTGTAGAGGTTTGTAAGCTTGGCTTTATTCTCGTCAGTGGGGGAGTGGCGCCAGGTTGATTGAAGCTTTCTTTTTTGGAATCTTAATTCTTTAAGTTGGGGCATGAACCAAGCATTGAGGTGAGATTTCTGTGTGCCATTATGGGTTTTGACAGGTGCAATAGTGTCCAAGGCCTTAGTCATAGCGCTATTAAAGACCTCCACTAGCAAGTTAGGGTCTGTAATAGTGCAGCAATCCACACAGAAACCAAAACAAGGTGTGTGACTATATTTTCTGTTGTTTTGATGCTCACTATAGGGGACTCGTCTGACTCTTTCTGCATTTGTATTCGGTCCCACTACAGTTCCACAAATGACAAATCCTTTCTTTTAAAAAAGGTGGGGTGTTGTGTAGTGTTGACAGGCAACCTGGATGCCTGAGTGGATGGAGGCCGATGGAAGCCAAAGGCTAGCACAGGTTTTGATATTCTATACATTGGCAAAAATATCACAAAACAACGTTGCAGTACTGTTATAGCAACGACCAATGGCGGTGTATGTATATTATAGACCCACAGGGTGGCATGATCCCACCTTTTATGCTAAAGAGTGTAGTCTGGGGAAGGGGCAAAGTAAAGTTGGGCGAGGGCACAAAATGATGTTGGGACTAGTTCAGTAGAAAGCCTAAATACGCCACTGCCATTCCCCCTAAATATACTGCATCTGTGTCATGGCTTCAAACACCAAGCTTACCTGTAGTGCCACAGCAATGCATATAAGTGATCCTCCACTGCATCAGATCAGTGTTATGCGAAAGTGTTTGAGTGTGGACAAAAATATCACATGTCAAATGAGAGGCAGTTCTTCTCAAGACCAACATCACTATAATATTGGCAGCAGACCTCTTGCCCTACTCTTCTGTTGAAAAGCATGGATTCTGGAAGCTTCTGGGAGCAGAAAATCACATCCTGGGAGCCGCTGGAAGCCATTATTCTACAAGGCAGTACCGGGATTGTACAACAAGGTTATCGCGACAGAGGGGAGGGTACTACAGCAGTCCGAGTGTCAAAAAGTCAATTTCCCAATCAAGCTGTAGACCAATGGTCAGAACACCAGGTGGCCTTCCCCCATTTACCAGACAGGTGGGAGCCCCGAGTGATGCAAGGGTGCAGCAGGTGTTTGCAGTTGGGAACCAGGCAATGTTATGCATGCAAGGATTTACAGTCAAAAGCCACAGGAGAGTTGGCATCTGGGAGAAGATGGAAAAGGTGGATGCAAAGTGGCTATGGGCTCGTAATTTGCATGGGGGCTTTGTTATGGCAGTCAAAGGGTCAAGACCCCTTGCAACTTTACAAATGGACAGTTCATGTCACCTGCTTTGTGCATGTCCTTCTCCTTGTCATCATGAGCTTTGACAGAAATTGTTATCATGTGAAACAAATGCTTGCTGTGGCCTGGAATATCATCTCAAATTGTATCAGGATTTACCATGCCAATAATATACTGTGTCAATTGCTGGTCCACCACCATTTTCCACAGAAGAGCCTAAAGGTCTCAGTGGCCAACCGTTGGAACTCTACTTTGCACGTGTTGGACAGGCTATGTGAGCAGTGCAGTGCCATCACAGATTACTGTAACAATCACAGCAGAGCTCTATATGGGACATTTCTTATACCAAGCATGTGACAGCTGCGATCTAATGCCTGCATTAGGGTACAACCTTTTCAGGAGGCCACCAAGCAGTTTTGCTGTCAAAATGCATCCCCTATCCAGGTTATCCCTCAGGTGTATCTTTGTGAGCTTAACCTGTCCAACATGATGAGTGTCTGTGGCTTGGCAGGTGATGCTGCAGTGGCACAGCTGCCGAGGAGCTGCTTTTGACCTTCCGTGGTGATCCAAGGAAAGCCGGATTCAAAGGTAACATTGAATATCTGCTGGCTTCCATTTTGGATCCCTTGTTTCAAGGTAAAAGGGGACACTTCATCTGCATGTGTTGGGTGATGAGAACTGGTATCAAACATCACAAGGTAGAGACGTTCTGCAAATATTCAAGGAGGCACTGCTCCGGCGTTTGCAACATCAATTGAAGGAGGAACACGAGCAGCAAAAAGATCAAACAGAAGCCAAAATTGTGCCAACTCCCCAACTCCAATGGGGATGTTGAGCTGAAGATTGATGGAATCAACAAGAAATACATGACTGAAACCTGTTGAATGTTTTATGAGCAGTGCAGTGTGGATGAAGCCTGCAGGGAGGAGAGGCTGTGCGACACCCTTCTCACTAACTCAGGCCTCTTGAAAACAGGAAGGTCATCAATGAGAGGAGACAGAGGACCGTCAACTGAGCAGTTTCTTCATGCCTACCTATTGGACATCTCACCCATGTGAAGGGGTGACCCATTACAATACTTGTAAAGCAAGAGGCCCATCTTTTCCTGATTGGTTAAGTTTGCAGTCAGAGTTTTTAGTGTGGCCGGGGGTTAGTGTCCCTGACCAAAGGAAAAACAGCTAAGTGCCACATATTGAACAATTGACATTTATATAAATTAACAAGCACTTATTTTTTCAAAGACATCTATCCATAGCCAATACATCAGCTTGGATGCTGACGAGGACTTTTTACCCAGCGATTGTCAGCCGTCAAAAAGTGGATCAGAGTTGTTGCTTGATGGTGTGTGTGATTGGGGAATGGATAGCGCTAGTAGTGACTGATAGGCTCTGGCCATTTTCTGACAACATGCCATTACCTTTTGTGCCAGTACTATTTTTGAGTCCTTCTATTGTCACAACTGGCCCCTTGACAAAGGTTCTCATGCTCTGCCACAGAACCCACAACAAGAAAGTCTGTACTGCTTTTAATACAAATCTCAATAGGTTTAGTTTCAATTATTTCCCTGAGCGTACCATTACGATATCACACATTTTAGGATTCTCTTAAAGCAATCGAAGCAGCGCCAAGTTTGTGAAAAAATTCTTTGAATGTTTATTTCACAAGAAACAGGTATGCATGAACATTTAGTGACAAAATAAAAAACATAAATAGTTTGTAAACAGTGAAAGATATAATACAAAAACCAACTGAATATAATAACATGTGATTTCAAAATTGGTGAATAACGAGCTGCAATAGAAAATTAATTATCAATTTCTTGGAACAAATGAAATACTAAAGGAAACTAGACATACAGACTGCCAATCGTGGAGAGTTACTAATTATAAATCCACATACATAGTTTAGTGGCTTAGTGAGAGGCCACTATAGGGCTTATTTTCATAAACGAAGGGCAGAGTCTGAATTCGTTCTGTATCCTGTATTTCGTTGACAGGTCTGCCACAGAACCCAGCCACTGCCTCAAATTCCCAGACTTCACAGGAGCCACAATTTCTGTGCATTACCCCTCACCCCAAGAAGCACGAGGCAATGCAAGCACCATATGCCAGCAAGCACCATATGCCAGCAAGCCTTTTGAGCTGGTACTGCCAATCCTGCCCAAATGTCCGCACTGCCAGTGGCATGCTACCACCAACCATTTGTTGGGACTGAGCAAGCAACAGAGGCCTGCTTTTTCCGAAGTCAATGGTTCCCCTGGTACTGATTGGGCAGGCTTGGCATTGTTCGTGTTTGCGTGCTGCTTGACATATTGTGCCCAACAAACTGGTGCTGCATCCGCACCTGCATTGTTATTACCGCTGGTGGAGAGTGTGGCGGCATGATTGCTGGTGGAATCAGTGTTGGCAGGGGTCTCTTTCAACCTGTCAATGTCTTGGTCCAGTGCAAATGTGATTACTCGTGGCTGTGTCTCACTGGGGCGGGGCCCTGGCTTCTCTATTCCTGGTTCACGCTCTTGCCACAGCTCTCCAAGGATCAGAGGACATGGCACTCCTTACGTCCGGCAGTCTTTGCCCCACCCAAGACCATGAGGGCTGTGTGAAGAGCAAAGATCTTTGATCACTACTCCAGTTTAGCTGGGAACCCATTCGCTTGCCTCTCCCCCCAGGCAATGGCAGGCTCCTCCTCATCCGCCTCCTCCATCTCTGCTTGCTGAGGAACCACCACAATCTGATTATCCCCCCGAGGCTCCTCACTGACTGACGCTCCTCCAGGACCTCTCCTGATTTGCACCCTCAGTCTCCTCAAGTCCACTTCCTCCTCTGCAATGGCACCCAGCCAGAAGAGAACCGTCACTCAAACCGTATCCTGGGTACTTTCAGCAACTGTCCACTTCTGAGAAGACGCCATGATCTCTCCCTACACTGCTAGCTGCCTCATGCCCTCTTGCCCACCATAGGATCTGCTGCCTTTCCTCTGTGCTGAAGGCATCCTCCAGCATATGCCCCACACCCCTGCCTCCTGTGGGCTTGCACAACAGGCCTTGCCCCCACCTTGATCCTCAGACGGTCCTTCACCACAAGCCCCGCTTCCGCTACATCCACGATCAAGGCCCTGCCTTCTCGTTCGACCGCTTCCTCCTTCTCACAGGGACTCTTCTCAGGGCCGCCGGCTGCCATTCCCCTTCTTATTCCAGCAATTGATTAGAAACAAGGAACTCCCAGAGATCCACTGAAACACCCAAAGAATCACCCCCAAAGAACAATACAAAACAACATTACATGGCAACCAAAGCCAGTTAGATTACAGGTACACTCAAAAGAATGGCAAACAAACACAACAAACATGTGGAGAGATGACAAAAAACACGCAGAGGGAAAACGGGAAAGGGTAAACAAATGTTTGTTTTTTACTTGTTTCTGTTTTTTGGGGAAATGTAAAGGGGCAGAAACATTTTTTATCATCGGGAAACAAACCACGCACTGAATAAACACAAAACAGACCATGGGTGCAAAAACACCAAACATACAACAAAACGTTCTAAACAACACAAAACTACATAAAGTACATAAAAGCAAGCACCAAAGTTGTCAAAACCTTTGAGAATGTGCCTCACTCGCACCAATTGTCAACCTGCCCTTTGTCACCCCTTCCCCTACTGTCTAACAAACAGCACAAATGACCAGAAAGTGAGCCGGACCTTTTATAGCGCATCAGACTTGGTTTAGAAGATTTGAGGCCTCTGATT
This sequence comes from Ambystoma mexicanum, assembly GCF_040938575.1. Taxonomy (NCBI): domain Eukaryota; kingdom Metazoa; phylum Chordata; class Amphibia; order Caudata; family Ambystomatidae; genus Ambystoma; species Ambystoma mexicanum. The sequence continues at coordinate 652,235,415 of NC_090935.1, read as the reverse complement.
GGCTCAACGAACTTGACAAATCAAAACGAGATGTGACCTGACATTTGAGGCGCCTGATGGAAGCTCCAATTCAATGTCCCACTCGAATCCCGCTATGAGATCCCACCCTGCAATCGACCTTGTGAAACACTGACAGATCACTCGTGGATTGGACGTATCTCCCGAAAGGGAGTCAAGGCAAGGGACATGTGAGACCTGGTCTAACAAGCTCGTCCAGCATTAATCATGGGTCATCATTCAATGAGAATCGAGCTGGACAAAAGGTGGTTTACGCAGCAAAAAAGGAGGCAAATTCCCAGGCGCGTGCCCCTGGCGGGAAATTGTACATGTGAAAGTGAACTGTGGAATACCTGCTATGTGATTTCCTTGAGAATACATTTTTTTGTAGGACATTTTACTGCAAATATATGAGGGGGAGACCTCTAGTCCCACACCACCCATCTCTACCTTTTCTATTACCCTAACCCACCCTCCCACATACACTTGCGGTCAAATTAGTTGAAAAATATTCGATGATTTCTCCCTCGACGGAAAAACCCGGGATGGAATCTAACCATCCCAACTGCAATTACACATGCAGTGGTAAAGTGGAGTCAAACAGAGCCGGGAAAGTGAAACTCTTTCAGGAAGCATTACTTAAGAAGCATGAATTAGTCCCTGCAAGGTTTCCTATGTTCCTGCAAGGCTGGGGACAGGCAAACGTTGCTACTTGGTTGGGAAGGATCAAGTATTTTCCTTTTTCAGGAATCGTCGTGTTTTAGCTGGCCTGGCAGGTGTGCTCTTCATTTTATTTCCTTTGCCTGTTAATGGCTGTTGTGGAGAGAATCACAAGGAGCCCACCTTTACTCGGGAACGACCTTAAGGGAGGGGAGAAAGTACTGAGGACACAAGGGGCGTCTGGAGTTAGAGGAGGAGCTACTAGAGCCCGGGGCAGAAGTTTGGAAAGGGAATAAAGAATGGTTGTTAGCTCCCTGGCTCCGTTGTTGTCCGTTAGTAAAGGCAGTGTGCATGAAGGGAGTATGAACAAGCGGGTCCACCGTATGTGCACAACGGAACAACTGGCGATGAGGGGAAACGTCCCCCACGCACACTGGACAGCAGCAAGGAGGACACGTGAAACAGCATGGGCAAGCAGCAGAGGCCCCGGCTCTACGACGACAGTTCGCCGAAAGGGGTACACAAGTGGAGTGGCAACTCCGCCATGTTGGATGATAGGAGGAAATCCGCTGCTCTGTCATTGGAAAAAAAGAGACGGACCAAACAAGTCGGATATCCGCCGCAAGAGACGGCGTCCTGACATTACACAAAGGAGACACACAAGTGAGGAAAAGGCAATCCGCTTGGTCACATTCCTTCCCGCTGGGGGAAGGGATGTGACCAAGCAGTTTGTGCTGCACTGCCCCCTTTGGGGTGGTACCCAGCCTGATTTTCATATGGTCTTTCCCCATTCTGTAATGGCTTGGCAGGCGAAGAACGATGGTCTGGAGGGCTGCCCAGAGCAATGCCAGAGGTTAAGATTGTTTCTAAACCTTCCAGCCATCACCTCTTTTGTTTAGCTGTTGAGGGTCCAGGTCCATCTCCTCCCCACCCACCAGACACCTGTTAGATTACACACATGCAGGACAAACATGTCTGCCAGTGCATTTTCTTCCATGACACTTTTGTGAATCTGATGAAAATTCTGCTTTCTAGAAGCCCAACTGCACTTCCGCTCCCAAAAAGCTTTGCGAATCGGGCCTGTTCTCTGCAGGGTTCTCGGTAGGGATAAAGAAGGAGCTTCCGTTGATCACTGCTTGTCATCGCACAGACAGCACACATCTTAATCTCTGCTTATTCCATCTTTCCAGTGCACTTATTAGACATATTGGAAAGGCTGGAGGCACAGATTCACTCCCCTGGCATACAAGGACGCAAAGTAGTAATAGGGCCCTTGCCCAAGATCACAAGACTGCACTGCAAGCCCACAACATCTCAGTTATCACTGCTTTCTCTTCCTATGGGCTATGGACCTGGGCCTCATTATGACTCAGGCGGTAGCTGTGCCAGTAAAACCGCCACGACTGCCGCCGGAGTCATTTCTTTTCCGGCGCACGGGAATGGGCAATTACCGGGGCATTACAGCTGCGGCAGACCCGTTAATTGCCCATTCCCGGGCGCCGGAAAATATTACTCCCAATTCCCATTTGAGTCTCACTGGACTCAATGAGAATGGGGAGGTCGGATGCACCGGCACCATTCGTGAATTGTGCCGATGCTTCCGACATGGTCTGCTCGTGGAAGCTGGACCGCCCGCCAGTCAGACCTGGTGGGAGAAAAAGGCAGCCACTCGCAGACCTCGCAGTTTGCCAGTCCGGTAACAACGGTACCGGCAAGCTTACTGGTACCATTGTTACTGGACCAGCAAACATATAATGTGTGGGGTTATAGACAGAAACAAAGATGGGGTATGCAGCAATGACGGCTTAATTTATTTTGATTACTTTACTTAGTCCAGCCCTTTGGGTCACCATATGAAAATACTGGGGAGGTTCTAGTCCTTTTAACCCACAGAGGCTAGTTCCCATGCCCCTCACATCTCCCGGGGCAGAGGCCGTCTGGGAGACTAGGGCCGAGTTGTGTGGGAGTGTAGGACGTGCGACCTAAACTATATTCTGCTACAGTTCAATCTGCGTTCACCCATCCCCCAAACCAAGAAAGGTGCCCTTTCCAAACCTATTCAGGTGCAACTGGAAGGAGGCTTGAAAGTCTTGAGAGGTGGGTCCGGGTCCCAGAGGCAGGGTCGATCAAATTTCTCTTGGCCTAGGGAAGTCAAAATCCCTTCGTCAAATCAGGACGCCCAGGCTCCACCACTATTCTCAAGTGGGCCTGGGCATCCTCGTAGTGCACGACAGTGCGCCTTCAGCATTGCACCTGTTTTTGGCTTAACCGGCGCAATCTTGAAATCTCTTCAGCATTTTTGTAAAATAACGACATATTGGTATTTTACAAAACTGCTGGCGAGAACAATGGTGCAAATGAACAGTTTTATATACACCAAAGCAAGCAGCTTCAATGTTGCAGGATACAACATGGAAGCTGCTTACTTTGGTGTATATGAAAGTGTTCATATACTCCCTGCACTGCAACAAGGCATCTTGTGGCACACCTCCACAATACCGGCAACAAAATGGCACCGTACATGTGCACCACTTTAGCACACATTTAAAAGTGGAGGAGTGCCACAAGAATACCTGTCTTAAGTGGCAGGTTACGAATGTGATGGTTGCTAGGTCGGTTTCCCACCCATCCAAGCAACCGCCACATATATTCCGAAAGTGGCGCATTCATTCCGGCTTCGGAAGAATGCACCACCTTCAGAATAGGTCCTTAGTACTGAAAAGATCGTCAACGATTTTATGTACCTTTTCGGTACTTAAGACCCAGTTGAGAGTCGGGCTCTCACTGTCTGAAATTCAACTCTTGACACTTCTTACCTAGGGGCTCGTTTTTCTAACTCCTGATAAGTATAACTTTTTATTGTCTGCTTTTATTGACAGCAAAAGGATTAACTTGGAGGGTCACACCTTAGTAGAAGTCCCTGGTCTATTCAGACCACGAGATTGGTAGGAAGACACCACACTCAATAGCAACTCCATTGTTCTTCAAGCAAATATTTGGACAGCGGAGCGGCTCAGTGCAGGGATCCTTGCTATGGAATGCTTTTGCAGCCACGGTTCTAAAATCATCTTGATGAGCTAACTTTCTGGAGAAGCTCAAGAAATATCCTGCATGCATGCTTCATTCAGCTTAAAAATATATAGCAACAGCACATAGAAGATTGAAACAGGTGTATTTCCGACTTATAAAGTAGGTCTTCCACAGAAATTAATAAGACAGTGATGACTGGAACATTGAAAGTTCAAATGAGATTTGTGTTCAAATGCAGGTCCAGGCATCTGTGGAGTCATCCCACCTAATACCAGGGTGCCACAGTCTAATTTATTGTAAAGAGACCTGGAGCAAGCAAGGGAGTAGTGCGGATCCAAACCCCTAACAGCTGAGCACCAGGGTTCCAGAGTCAGGTCACAGGGCTTTCCTAGGCAGGAGGAAGCAGGGGGTTAGGAAATGTCTGGAAAGACTCTGCTTTTAGGCAAAGTAATACTTTCATGTTTCTCGTCACCTCACCACATACTTTTTTTGTTTTGTTTTTTATTAACCCAGTCAGATAGAAGTATTTTTCAACAGCTTTTTGACACAATTCAAATGAGAAATTTAAGAAGATGCCTATTTACATCATCAACCAGGAAAAAAGGTTAAAAGAAGAAACTTCCCAGTAAAATTGCAACACCCTCCCCATAACGGCCTACAATGAATTCTCCAAAAGGCAGGCGACTTTTTTCCAAAAGGTCGTAAAATATATAATACATGGTTCATTATTTCCTCCCATAATAGTGTCCCAAAGTTCCTCTGCGGTAAGATCTTGGCTCAACCCAGCCACGGCGAGTGCCGCCCATCCTAAAAACCAACAATGGTGTACAGTGGGTCAGCAGATGCTGGACCGATTCAAGGGCACCACAACCACAAATTCGGCTCATACGCGCAGGCCTTGGGATATTTGACCAAGCACCCGTAATTTCGAATGTTTTAACAGAATTGATTTTTAATATTAAATAATCCCAGACCAGTGTGTTCCCCACAAATTGGCCAACATATCTCGGGGCCCCTACCCGTGCAAGAATGTACTTAGTGAAAAGACGACTATTTGACAAAGAAGCCAGTTGTGTAATATACTGTTCACGATAGTGGTTATAGACACTCCTTGTGAGCACGGTTTTAAACCGTGGGAGAGACCAGCTCATAGCTTCGCCCAGAAACAGGCCGCGCAGCCATCCATTTCCAATAGTGAACAAGCAATGAATGGCACTACCCAGCATAAGGTGAGCCATAGTCAAGCCAACACTTAGAATGAGGAAGTTCAAGGTGCCAGCCTCTGAGTTGGCAAGTTGACAATACATATTCAGGAGCGATAACTGTAGTCTTGCCCTACACGAGAAGATACCAAATTCAAGGAAAATGGTCTGGACTGGGGTACAAGTGGGGAGCAGAAACAACCTCTTAAGGCGGAATACTTGCATTTTTGCCACTTCCTCTAAGTTGCCCAAATGCCAGAGTGCCGATCCATGCATTAGGATCGGACCTATCTTAGCTACGTAAAGTTTAACAAGGACTCACCACAATCAGAACACTAGTAACACACCAATGCACATGTATATTATTAAATACCTGCTATAGAAGGTGATACACTGTTAAATCAAATGGGAGTTCTGTCATCAGATCTCTTTGGTTTTTTAATGAAAATGTTCTCTTTGAAAACTCTCCATTATCCATGTCTTTTTCACTACAGGGATATCAACAAGACCACATAATATTATGCTATGTTAATAGGCTTTGTATCACAATCCGCTGCCATTTCTATGGTCTCTGTGCACTTTGGCGGATCTGAAAAAGAGTGGGATGGGTGTGTTGGCGGGGTGGGGAGAAAATGCAAAATAGCCGTCCTGTTGTGTTGATGCATGGAGTTCGAAATACCCCGGCACTGTGTGTGGGCCTGTTTCTAGGTGGTTTGTCTAGCTAGAAAGCACTTCGGGAATGTGTGTCCAGAGAGTGACTGGTCTGCCCGTGGTGTGAGTATGCATTGGTTGGGGCCGTGATGCACACATTGGTTGGAGAAGTGTTGCATTCTGCTGTGTGCCATCTGCTGGGAGGATTGTTCAATTGACATATGTGGGTGGCTTAGTTGGTGTGTGTATTGTGTCTTGGAACATAGAATGTGACAGTGTTAGTGTGGGAGCAGTCCTTGGAGCCCTCGTGGGATTTTGAAGCACCCAACTGTTTGGGCCACATTGAGATTCTTGTAGTGTTGCACCTCTGATAAGTGAATCGCGAGGAGAATTCCGGTGGTAACCTACAGTAGAACAGTTCCTGGCAGAGAACAGCATGATGTTCCTGGTCCTATATCACAGTGGCGATAGATGGGGAAGACATACACGGGCGCAGGTGGCCATGGGTGCCAAGTGAACCATGAAGTGAAATTGCAGCAGGGGACAATTACAGTGGGACGTTTCTGAGAAAACAAGAGCGGGTGAAATTACAGTGTGACACAGGAGTAAAATCACATCAGGGACCCTGGGGACAAAATCACAGTGGGCCAAATTAGATTAAGGCATGGGAGACATAGGAGCAAAATTACAGTAGCACAAAATTGCAGTCAAGCACATGGGAGCAAAATTACAGAATGGCTAAAAGGTACAGTGGAACACCCTGAACCAAAGTACGGCTCCTGGCCCGGGAGCAAAATCACAGCAGGCATAATTATAGAATGACTCATAGCTGCTAAATGAGCTGACCATAATGACAGCAAGACACATTGGAGCAAATGACAGTGGCGTACCTGGGGGCACAATCACAGCGGGAGAAATTATAGACTATCTGGGATACTGCTCTTAAAACTAAAGTCGAGACTTCTGTATGAGAGGGCAAAATGGTCAAGTTTCCAGGCCCCCTACCTTGGATGATGTCAGTGCGCATTTTTTAGAAAACATAATTAACACATGTTACAATAGTACATAGTGGGCTGCTGAGGTTTCCAGCTAGATGCTGGCTGCTGTTGAGAGAAGTTCTTTCGGAACTGACCAATTAATCCTGTAATGGGTTCTGTGATCACAAGTACATACAGTGTGTCTGTTCACTAGAACACAACTCGTATACAAGTTTCACCTTTCTATGGGGAATGTATTGTCCGTGTGCAATAACCAAAGCTGAGATGCATATTGATAACTTTTAGTTTCTAGATGGTTCAGAACATAGCTCAGTATGTTGAGCACTTGTGGCAGAGAGCTGTGTTCCTATGCCAGATCACAGCACCACCTTTACGCCCTCTATCACAGCATAAGCATGGTGTATGTCTGGAGTACTGTTCCTCCAAACAAGGGTCATACAATCTGGGCAGCCATCTCAAATAAAGAGCAAAGAATGTTAGTCAGGAGGGGGCGATTCGGTAGTCAAATTTGAGACTGTGGAAGTACAGAAGCCCAGATCGCAGCTTTTCTACTGAACTATCCTGGACAGATCATTTGATCTCGTTGAATAGTCCTGCACTGTCTTCTGTGAAAACGTTTGCCTTTTCCAATTGTGGTGGCATTGTTTCCTCATCTTTCTTTCCATGTAATATGATTGAGTTGAAGTGGTCCTAGCCAGAAGAGTGCCAAACAAATGTCACAGGTCTCTGGTGACTTTATTTTCACAATTGCATATTTCACTTACAAAAAGTTTGCTTTCTTGTACAATTACAAATGTTCTTATGCACCAAGTGAATAGCAATCTACAAGTCTGTTTGTTGGGCATGTATTATGCTTTAAAATACAGTCAAAACATCCAAATGTTGTTTAGGCTCACATGTATTATATTGGAACTTGCATTCCTGTTTGGATGATGGAGAACATTCAGCTAGATTCGTTCTGCTTTCGCATAACATGCTTTTACCCAGTTTATAAAGAAAATATTGTCATGTCGGGTTATTATGTGAAGTGTGTCCTTTCCAAGGCAGCTCTTCAAAACAGGGTATTCATTTAGATCATGAAAGTCAACCATTTGCAATTAATTACACCTTGCTGTACAAAAAGAACTGGAAAACAATGTGGTCAAGTGCAGTCATTCAGATTGGGCTCAAACCCCAGCTGCTCCGCTAACCAAAGTTTGATTTCCTGGGCAATTTATCGAATCTCAAAGTGAATAACCTGTCAAAATTGCCAGTCCCTCCATTTTATTTTTGAAATTGTCAGGTTGTAACACTGATTTAGTTATTTGGGTAAGCGCTTCAGAAAAGCCTCACTTATAGTTGAACTGGCTATCATTTCCCTTGCTTCATGTATAATGATAGTGAACTTTGATACAGTACTGTACACCACACAATCAAGTGTTTCTTTGCTAATGGCAACATAGCATGAAAACCGTGAGCTCCTTCTAACCTCAGTCTATGGGCCTCATTACGAGTTTGGAGGCAGCCATTTAGCTATTAGCTCCATGGCTGCCTCCAAACCGGGCTCCTTTAACAGGTTCCTGCAATGGGGATTTACCGGGTCATTCCGACATTGGAGGACACCCTAAGTCCTCCTTGCAGGAACCATTCCGCATTCCCATTTGAGCCCTCATAGGGCTCAATGGGAATGGGGATGGAGGTAACAACGGGCACATTATAAGTGTCCCGTTGTTAACTCCCTCTTCCCCTCGCGGGACCCGGAAAAGACATCTGGTTTTACCAGACGTCTGATCCGGGTCCCGCGAAGGGAACCTCGTAATACTCGCTCCCGGAATGAAGGGGGCCGGTCCCATACCGGCCCCCTTCATTCCGGGGGCGCAAGGGTCGTAATGATGCCCTATGTATTGAAAGGAGCACCTTGCAGGTGCTTCTAATCCATATCCAATATCTCTGCTATGATGTGTGGTACGCGTCCCTTTCTCGTTGCTTCCAGTTGGCCTCCTCTGTTCATGCTTGAGCACTTTTACATTCTGGGAGGATGCTGATCTGAGCTCTGTGTCTATGCTGGGGTATGTGCACCTTTTTCATACAGGTACTGATCTGTATCCTGTAGCGCTTCCTCATGACTGCTACTGTTATCATCTTACTAGTGGACTGCTAGGTGCCCTTGAACTGCCACTTGTTTATTATTGTGACACCAGTACGGGGGCTTCAAGGGAGTATCTGTGCTTATGGTGATCACTGCCAGGGCAGCATATCACGCTTTAGGTTGTGATTAGGGCATCGGGGACACGGCCTGCGATTCTGGGTCCCTTTTATTTCATTGGTTCGGGTCGAGCCCCAAATGTGTCTGTTTCCACCAGCCTCTAAATCCCTAAGGACGGCCCTGAACTAAGAGGAACTAAGCACACGTTTTGCAAACATCTAAACTTTAGTTTCTACAAACAAACACTGAAGTACAGAAATGTGGAATGAATTGCCACGTCCAAAGTGACTGGCAGCTTCCGCCTAGAAGATCATGAGGGATGGCTCACCTGTACTAAGTAGCTTTGTCCACTAGGGGTCTCACTTTACTCTCTGACTCACTGTTAAGGAGTTTTCCTGTTACCCTTCTAGGGACATGCAAGTAGAACTCTAAGCTCTCGAGCAAAGCTAGTTCATCACCCAATCACGGCTGCCAATGGCATCCAAAGCATGCAGGGAAATGTAGTTTATTTTTCTCTACACCTACATAATCCTTATTTTACTTCTTGTTTTGGGGCATACCAAAGTTTGGCAGTCCCGGGTTCTTCCAAAACCAGTTGCATCAACTGTAGCAATGCCCAATCTGTTTTTGTGACCTTTATCTGGTTGTATATTTGACATGGCTCCTACACATTCTTGGCCCCTGACTAGCGTGTGTCTAATTTCATTGTATTAAAAAGTCGCGTCCTTCCATCTATTAATCTATCAGAGGAAACGAGAGAGCAGCTGAGGTAGCAGGACCTTTAGGGGACATGACACAAAAGCAGCAGAGCTCACACGTTTCCCATTTCCATGCGTGAGGAAGCGACCCAATCCAGTTTTTCTTGGCGTTCTGGGATTTGTAGTCCTACATTTAAAATGAAAAACAAAACTACAGGTCCCAGAATTCCGAGAAAATACCAAGGACTGGGTGGCATTCTCAGACATGGACCTGGGAAGCTTGAGGGCTCCTGAAAAGCTGAAGTGCAAGCACACGATGACCCAACCAGAGACATCTCATGAAGGGATATCTTTTTTTTTTTTTTTACCAGGGTACTCACCGTCAATTACATGATATTTTAGTCACTCTTTAAGGAAAACTGAAATATGAGGCTTATTAGGAAATAGTGATTAGAATTAGGTACCAACAGCTGCTGATACAAGCAAAAGCTTGAGTGTTTCTTTTTAATGTATGTTGGAGGGGTTTCAAAGCAGTCTAATGGGTTCACAGCACTAATACAGGTGCAGAGCTCTCGCACTTCCGGTTACCATGCATGAAAAGGCCACCCAGTCCTGTGTTTTTCCATTTAGGATTATGTTGCAGTTTTTTCTTCCCCATTCCAAATGTATCAAAACTACAATTCCCAGAATTTCAGGCAAAAACAAGACTGGGTGGCTTTTATGCAAGGTCACTCGAAACTTGAGAGCTCGGCACCTCCCACTCCTTGGAATTCTAGGTAATGTTGACTCGACCTCTCTCACCTACGTAGTTATTGTAAAGGACGGTGCTGTTAACTAAGGTACTTATGTAAAGCATTTCATTGTTATCAGCTGCGCTTTTCGCATGCATGGATTTTTGGGCAATTGAAATGCACATGGGATGTTAGCACTTGCATGTCAGGGGAGGAGTGCTTGGAATGGTAAGAGAGAGAGGACAGGAATACATCTCATCCAGACGTGATGGGGAGAGTTACCTGCTTTTAACACCGAAGCCCCAGCAGAAGTGTCTCACTAGAATGTGCAAAGACGCTAGATGCCCTAAGCACCACATTTGGTCAAGCGAGAATGCCCACAGAAAGAAAGTGACTCACAAAATCAAGTTACTTTTTAAAAGCAGAGTTTTTATCCACGAGGTCTAATCAGTGCAGGGCATGGCCATTATTTACTGGGGATCTCACATGCGTCCTGCAGGGGAACCTGGTTGGGGTAGGGATGTTTCTCAAATCCCACCCCCAAACACAAATGCCTATCAGGAGAGGTTAATCATGAGCCCCTGGAAAATAACCTGAGAGGAGCATTTCATTTCCTGTATTATTGCAAGCAAAGTTTAAACAGACTCCCAGAACCCCCCTTGTTTTGCATATTAAGTAACTTTGGGTCTCACCCCAAGTTACCAGGGGCATCCAAACGTGGACCCCTTGCTCACTGTTATTACAGAGGCACAGCTCCACCTCACTGATGAGGCTTGACTAGGCCGAAACACGTGTCTGGGCTTGCTGTTGGTACTCTTGTTCAGAGGAGAATTGCCTAGCATTTTGGTGCTGGACTGCCCATAGGCAGTACAAAGACTGATATGCAGGGATATATTTTCTTTGTGAAAGGGACAGTGAGCTAAAGACTTGGTTGAGACTCTCCTGGTGGACCACCACCCAAGAACAGGTCAATGGCCATGTTCATGCCATAGCGAGACTCCCAGAACCCCCCTTGTTTTGCAAAGTTTAAACAGTGCACACCTTTTAAATATAAAAGGGCTGTAGTTAAATATTTTCTGCAGATTACTGAAAACAAGACATTTCACATGAATCTTGTCCCGATGTGCAAGCTGGCTTGTGGTTTAGTGTCTCGACCCTAGACCTAACATCTAGGGTTCAAATCCCGTCTTGGCAGCCTCTAAGCAGGTCCAGAACACTGAAACACTTGGGTGCAAATAGGTTTCCCGGATCTGAGATCCAGGGAGACTTTCTTTGCCAGATCCCAGCTTCAGGAAAATCTGGCCCAAAGACCACCACTGGGTCTACTAATTTAACGAGAAATCTCCAACTGTATCAACGGTGCAACCTAAATGGGATTACACTACAATGCAGCTGAACCTTCACAATGAACTAGCAGCTGACAAGCCATCCACACGCCACATCCCAAGCAGTGCATTACCATGATGGCCAGTACCAATATGTCCTTCATTCCTATCATCTTTAGAGGCCGCGTCACTGGCCTGATATGCTCTAAACTTCACAATTTGCTGCTAACCTGACACTAGTTCCCACAAACATGCCTTGGTGGAGAACGCACCAACACACGTAAGCTTGCCCCTCCCCCACCGTCCCAAAAGTTAACCCCTCTCCAAACATTTGAAGGATTAGCTCCCTCCAAAGTTTTATCTACTGTTTCCCACAAGCATGCTTTGGCAGAGAATGTCCATACAGCAGTAAGATATCCCCTGCCCCAACCCCTGGGTATGGTTACTGCTCCCCCTGCAACGCCTCCCGTGGCATGCCCAAGCATCTAGCTCTTTCCCTGAGTCAAAAGCAGAGAGCAGGGGGTCAGAAAAGCACTGTATCTCCCGGGCACTGCTAGCATCCATGTGGCAGTGTGTCAGGACCGTCCAGAATGTAACAGCCAATGTTGAAACGGTGCCATAGGGTAGAAATGTACTTCTAATGCCTGCCAGAAAGCAACGCACCCGTAAATGGCCCTCTAAGGAGGACCGACCACCAGTTGTACTCACGTCGTCACGTCTTAGAAAAACAAATAAATTAGTATGCGCCACACATGAGCGAGGCTTCATGCAGCGCGAGGCGTGGGCGGGAAAGGAGCCATCGCGCAATTATTCAGCAAATGTTGGCTATAAATAGCAGCAGATACAAATATAACCGGGCACCTCTGGAAACAAAGGCGAAACGGCGTGAGCACGTGAGCAGCTAAGCTGTGGAAAAATCAAACTTTCTGCAGAAGCAAGCTCCATGCTCCATGCTCCACGCTCCACGCTCCACGCTCCAAGCTCCATGCTCCATGCTCCATGCTCCAAGCTCCATGCTGCATGCTCCATGCTCCATGCTCCATGCTCCATGCTCCATGCTCCATGCTCCAAGCTCCATGGATCTTGTCTGTCACGAGAAGGAACTGAAAAAGAAGATGATTGCTGGGAATAAATCTCCTTCGGGGTTTTTCACACCTGGGAGTAGAAATCGTTGTGATTTGCATTGCTCAAAATACCTTTATGAATTTCCGCCCACAGGTGTAATACTGGTCAGAAGAGTTTACCCTAGAAGTTTTGGAAGTTATGTTATGATAGACCAATATGTCCACATACCCGACACGTCTCTTTACACCAGGGCCCTTAAACATGTATTGTCTTAAATTGTTTACTACTGGATTTAGTAGCTCTCATTAGGAAACTTTAAGAAACGTATTGAGCTATTTACCTTGAAGATAAAACACTTCAGTATTCAGGAATTAATTAATCACAACCACCAAACTAACCAACCAACAACCTGACTAACTGCCTCATCAATGCATAATGTTCTCCACACGTGCAAACGGGCACTTAACTGATTGAAGTCGCCAGACCCGTTGTCCATTCAGTAGCCAACGACCTCAAGATGGTGCTGCATGGTGGCGGTGATGGAACATTGGTTATTTTGTACTTTTCTGGAAGTGTCCTCATTGTCAAATGTAACGTCTTTCTTCAGAGTGTACACCTCATTTGTGTAACAGGTCTCACTGTATCCTGGCTGAGTAACTGCTCTCAAGCAAGTTGCAGTCAGAGCCATTGACAGCCTCCACTCTAAGACACACGGGCACCACGATGCTGGTTCCACGCGGATGCAGCCCACCCGTCCTCCATCTTTGATGCCTGTAATCTGCATTCTATCGCGTTATAACTATGCTGATGACGTGCAAATCCTGGTCCAAATCAGTAAAGATTCCCCATGAGCATTGGCCAATCCGCCCAACTGCTACTTCAGAAAAGGCCTCTGGAAGTCTGAGAATGATCTTGCTCTAAAGTCTAAATGATGCAAGACACAAGGGGAATGGTTTACGGGGTTAGCACTGAGGTTTTGACCATAGACGTGTGGATTCAATCCCTGGGCCCATACCTCACTGTCATTATTCATCTGGATTTGCAAGTTTGCATACTTAATAGCACTAACGATTCTTATATTTGTATATCATTTTTCAGCTTCTGGGATATTGCCATTGGGTAACCCCAGTTTCCTGGCGTCTGTATTAGGCAGGTGATCTCTTCCCAGGTGATCCAGAATGCTGCCGATAGACCCCGCCTGCATTGCTTTTATGGGGACCGCATTAGTCCTGTATTTCTCCTGCTCCCAGTCATAGAAAGAATTGCCTTTAGGGCTAGAAATATGGCCCTCAGGATGAACTAGGCTAATAAAATATCTGTGCATAAAAGATGCCCTTATTGTGGTTATGGCTCCCATACAAAAAGGCCAGATTGTGCAATAGGGTTCGGTCAGTCCAAGGAGCCTCTCCAGACCATTCTGTAATCCTCTTTCTATCGCACAATGAAGCCAGGTCCATGGTATACGTATCCTCATGAACTGCTTTTACAATAAAATAACACATCTTAGCATAACAGCATATGTTAAAATAACATCACATAGCATATGTTAACGTAGCATAGAATAGGTAACAAGTGTATATGCCTACATCAAAATGGATCCATTTTGAAACTCCCGCTGCGCTCTGTTCTTTGCACAAGAGGAGCTTTTTCTTTTTTTTTACTGATGGCTGGTGTCTAATATATAGCTTTTATTTTTGTGGACCTTTTTTGCTTAATAGACTTTGCTTTTGTTAACTGTAATCCACACTAATCCCACCTCCTCCTCAGTCTAAGCCTAACTGCTCAGCTGTGTTGCCATCGAGAGGGAAAGAGGCCTGTAAATAGTAAAAGGCATCTGGAACCCTATCTCTGACTTGCAAGACCACAGACTCCAGGGGGCCAGCAATATGTGGGAGCAAACAGGCTCCCCCAGTCTTTGCTGTAGGTGGCACACTGGCTGCAGGCTTGCAGCTTCCAGCAATGGTTAGGGCAGGCTCAGGCAGAGATCCCAGTGCAGGGTGCAGACTGCCGGAGCTCAGTAGCAGCAGCACGGGAGAGCCTGTCAGGAGCAGCAGGCAGGAGTAGACATTGGTGTGACCCAGGACTGTGTTGGCAGGCACTTGGGACCAGAGAGTCAGGATATGGGTTCCAGCAGGCTCTTCCTCGTCATAAGGTTGATGAGTTCCCAGCAGAGCTGTGAGAATGCTAGTAAAGTTTCCAGTAATGACCCAGCAAGGAGCGCATGCAAAGGTGCAGTCCAGTTTTCGGTCAGGTACAGGCGTCGACTACTCCAACCTTGAGGTAGAGAAGGATGTAAAGGAGGGCTTCAGACTGGTTGGTCCCGCCAGACAAGAGGAGGAAGGCACCAGATCAGATCTACCCAGTTGAGTTGAAGGCAGAGGTCTGAAAGGATGTGGTTGACTTGGCCAAAGTTTATCACAGCATCAGCCCTCCAGTGGGTCTCTGGTGGGCCTTCGGCTTCAGATGTTTGGATCTTGTGGTAGACGATCTTATGGTGTCCATGTGAAGTGAATGTTTTTTATCCTAACAATTGAAAAGATAATAAAAAATGAGCCATTAACAGTTTTCTTGAGAGGCATTCAGATATTGAACCATAATCCAAAGTTATACCAAATCATGTAATATATATATATATATATATATATATATATATATATATATATATATATATATTCAGTAAAAAAACATTGTTAAAGGGGCTTATGGTTAAGTTGCGCTACTAAAAACCTATGAAATTCAGTGAAAAAACTTTGTTAAAGGGACGTTATGCTTAAATTGCACTATGAAAAACCTATGAAATTCAGTAAAAAAACGTTTTTAAAGGGACGTTATGGTTCAAAGTACAACCGAAAAAACCCTGAAATTCGGCAGTTATGGTAAGATAAGCACCCATAACTCGCGCCACCGTGCACTGCTAACACTAACACCCAGGACATCAAAGATGACATCACAAATGTCATTGATAAATCACTGATGACATCACATGTCTGGCTCTCTCTTTTTTCCCTTTACTGACATATCTAGGCCACATAGTTTTCTTCAGTAACAATCAGGAAGTAAAAATTGAAAAGGTACTATATTTGTAGACTTAGGGTCAAGTCACAGCATATGAAACATATACATAGCGGAAGACACAGGCTTGAAAGAGAGCAATCCTTTCTGCGCATGAAGATAATCATTAGAGTTATCAGCACTTTCTCATAGTTTTATTTGTATTACTCTACCTTCCATGTATATGCTCATATTTGTATACATTGTACTCACTCTCCTTTCCTTTGGGTGCAGTCACATCATGTGATACACATACATATGGTAAGTAGCAGCTTTGAAACAGAGCAATAGTTTCTCCGCATAAAGACAATCAGTTAGGTTATGAACTCTTTCTGCTACTACTTCGTCTTTTTTGTTTACTTCACTGTCCCTGTATATACTCATATTTGTATGTGTTGTTGTCTCTTTGTGTTTTGTCTGTAATAATTATGTATTAAATGGGTTTTAGTATCTACTTATTACATGTTTCACAGTATGCAAAACTCTAATAAGAAAGCAGTTATCATTTCACTATTCAACATGACAAGATTATGAATATTGCACCTTCATCATGTATGCTGCCTATGTTTCTGCATGAGTAGCTTAGTATACTGTATAGAACTTCATAACAGAATGCTATTTATATCAATGCATTGCTTAATGCACTAATTAGCTCATGATATTTATCCCAATGATCCTTGACAGTTTTTGGTCAGCATTATAAGACTCCCTTGTACAGAGTTTTCATGAAAAGTAAGTTCACATGTGATGTCATCAGTGATGTCATCAATGACATTTGTGATGTCATCTTTGATGTCCTGGGTGTTAGTGTTAGCAGTGCATGGTGGCGCGAGTTATGGTTGCTTATCTTACCATAACTGACGAATTTCAGGGGTTTTTCGGTTTTACTTTGAACCATAACGTCCCTTTAACAACGTTTTTTTACTGAATTTCATAGGTTTTTCGTAGTGCAACTTAACCATAACGTCCCTTTAACAAAGTTTTTTCACTGAATTTCATAGGTTTTTAGTAGCGCAACTTAACCATAACGTCCCTTTAACAAAGTTTTTTTACTGAATTTCATAGTTTTTTAGTAGCACAACTTAACAATAATAACTTTGACTTTATGTACATATAATATGGAACATACTGAACCCTTTCTACTGAATTTGACGGTCCGCAGACATGTTCGGACAACAGTACCACCACCTAAACACTCTGGGGGGCTATGTGTAATAGTTATATCATAACATAGGAAGATTTAACAAATTCACAAAACAGCACACATACAAAGTATATGTAGTAATACTTAAAAAATGTAACCCATATATGTAACACACTAACCATTCACTTAAATACAATATGTTTTAAAATGGAATATACCAAAAGAAGATAAAGTGGCTTCCACCATAATTACCTCACAGACGCTCCACAACCAACAGCAAGACCAGACGTATAGACTACTGATTACATATCTCACCAGACATAGTAAGTGCACTTCTTGTTACTCATATATTTATAAACTTTCTATATTAGAACATTTAAAAAAAACACATTACTTTTTTGTTTTCTCACAGAAATGTGTAGTACTCTCGACTGGCTAGAGGAGCATTTCCCACGAGAGGAAACGTTAGAAGATAGTCCACCTAATGATACACACTTTACTATATAAACCAATTAATAAATATTATTTTGTATACATTTAACATATACATTTTTTTTATTACAGACCATACAAAAATTCCAAGCATCTCACAACAACAATCAGAGGATATCACTCTACAACAGATTAATCAAAAAATGGACGACCTTATGCAAAATTTTATGGATTTGAAAAACTTTGTGGAAAATCATGTGAAACCACCAACAGCACACCAATGTCCAACCTGCACTTGTCCCCCCTCACCCTATCCCACTCAGTTAACCCCAAACCCTGTCTATGGACCAATGTGTTTCGATGAGCTTTCCTTCCCTTCTTCACCTGATCCCAGTTATCTAGAAATCCCTAATTCTCCTGTTTTTGTTTCCGTTTCTGCCCCACCTTCCCAGTCATAATTGTATATATATATGAAATAAAGTTACTTTTCTTATATTCTGTTGTAATTACTTTCAGTTCTTTGTGATGAAACCAATTTAGGTGGCCACGGACAGCGCGGTTGTTCGGAAATGTTCGTAAAGAAACGAAAATGTAACTGTCCTGAGGACACTACATCTGTCCGTAATGTTCTCATGCAAGTTGAAAATGTTCTAAGAACACTCGTATTGTCCTGAAATGTTCGTAAATAAACGAAAATGGAGGTGTCCTTAAGAACACTATGCCTGTTCGTAGTGTTCGCTAGCAAGCAGAAACTGTTCTAAGAACACTTGTGGTGTCCTGAATTGTTCGTAAATAAACGAAAATGGAGGTGTGCTTGAAATGCTATGTCTGTCCATATTGTTAGCAAATAAATTAAACTGTGCTAAGAACAAACGGCTGTCCGTAACTGTTCGTTTTACATGTGACGCACTTTTAATTAGTTCAGGCCCGAACACTGTCCGTAGAACATCAACACGCATGCGCAAAACAATGTCCGTACATTGGGTGTCCTGCGGACGGCCGCTACCTTAGCGAACATGCTCACAAAACAATCATGTGACCGCGCCCACGCTCATCTCGTGCTCTAAATGCGGACAGTTTAAAAGTACATTTCCAAGTAATCCACAATATTTCTCATTAAAAAATCACCATACCACAAATCCCACATACTACTCCTAACTTTCCACATAGTTTTTGTGACTTTTTGAACCTTTTTTGATGTTCGATCTGTCTTGCGACCCGCGCACAAGCACCCCTATATAAGACCACGCCCTAGAGTGCATTCTCATTATGTTTCTGCATACTTTGCAGATTTTGAGATTTCCATCTCCAAGCCTATGACATCCATGGCTCAACTATTACCACATGGTGCTACATCTGCCTCAGCACCACCCCCACCACCACCATTTCCCCAAGGGCCTGAAGAGGGGAACAGGAGTGAGGATACAGAGGAGGAAGAAGAGGATGACGAGAATGAGGTAGAGGAAATCCCTACTAGCCGCCCGCGGCGTGATTCTTGGGTGTGGCGGTTGTTTACCGTTCATGGGAATGGTCCTAAGGCTCGTGCGAAACCGTGTTACCTGCAACGAGTGCAAAATGGTACTCAGTCACAGGAGGCATGGTTCGTATAGCTTTGGGACTACGACCATGAAGCGACACCTGAACTCATTCCACGCTGGGGCCATTCGCAAGGTTGTACCTTGCGAAGAGCGTAGTAGGTTGATTGCCTCTACTTCATCCTCCGTTTCTGATCCTGTCATCACAAGGAACACCTCTGTGGGACAGCGTCTTCCTCAAGCTGCCTCACAGGCCATACAGAATTCTGATGACCCTTACCTTTCGAGGGTCACAGTTGTATGTATGTACTGTGACACAGTACTCTGTAGGGGGGAGCGACTTCGGAGTGCTTTTGAGACTATCGTCTCAGAGCACGAGAAGACCTGCTCACTACCCAAATAAAACCCACTCTACATCTTCCTCTCTCAGCTCGCCCTTTCTTATCCCTGTGGTTGGTGACCCCCCTTTACCCTCCTTTCCCCTCCTCTCCTAGTGTGTCGTGTGTAAAAAGCCAAAAAAATACAAAATAACAAAAATCAAAAAATAATAAGGCTCTTTTCAGAGCCGCCTTTCACAGTTAAAAAATAGAAGTAACGATAAAGAATGCAGGGCCCTTTCTATTTCTTGAAAGTCCGCGGACAGTTCGCGAAAATAAAAAAAATTGGGGTGCTGCCCTATTGTAACCATTGCTTTTTTCTCTGGGAGGAAGTGGTGGCTCTGAAAAAAGCCTTTGGGAGGTGTTTGTATGTCAAAAATTATAAATACTTAACACCTACTTCAAAATAGATGCTGCATTTCTAAAAAAGGTCGCACTGCATTTTGTACATTTCTCAGAAAAATCTGATTGCCAGCATAAGTAAGATGGACTCCATCTCTGCGAAAAATGTATGTACTACGAAACATAATATTTTCATTGTGAAAAGAGAACATGCCAAAATCTCTTAGGAAAGCACAAACAGCCTTATTGACATTACGCCTTGCTTTCTCCATTTGTGGACCACATGAGAAAGAACGAAGCCACATTGTCTCTGCTCAATCCGTGAAAAAATTACTTTGGAGTTTGGAAACATATCCATGATCTTCTGAAGTCCTTCTTTCATTGCAAATTGCAAAGAAATTCCAGACACATGTCCTAAACTGTTCCCTCCACAATGAATTACAATTATGTCTGGATGTTCCTCTATCTTCAAAGTTGCACAGAGAGGTAGCAAGTCCAGCCACTTCATTCCACGCACTCCATGCCAGTGCACTTCCACATGTGGTAATCCAAGATCTATAGATACTCCACAGCTTTCTGCATGCACCTTCAACCAATGTATCCACGAGTCTCCCAAAATCCGCACAATCTGTTTTTTGAAACACTGAGCCATAGCTATCTGTTCTTCTCTCACCAAAAAGAATATCAGAGAAAACCTCTCCTAGCACAACACACTCACTAAACTTTACTGACCAATCCCTTGCTACATTCAATCTCATTTGCATCCCTCCCCACCCCAAATTCCCCGGATGTAATACGCAATGTCCTGGAACTACCACCATGTCCGCATTGCAGAACACCCCAGCCCATACCTTCTGTATTTTTTTTCAACAGACCCTAAAGAATGCCTACCAAAAAGCAACTCCGTAGAAAGGGATGCAGAAGTAGAGCAAATGAAAAGAAAAGTCTCCAACATAAACATCCATCTATAGCAGAATTTGTAAAAAAAAGTTGAAACACAACAGCTAATACAGTCATGTAGTGAAACAGAAGAAGTTTCTAGTACAAAAACTTTCCTTCCTCTATTAAAACGTATTAACAACCCAAAAAACAATTAACAGAAAATCAACTATCACTACAAATAAAACTTATTCTGTAAATCTAGATATAGTACAAAGTAAGCATACCAAGAAAAGTATTTTAGCCAAAATGTTCCGTCACAAAGTCCTTCAAAATCTTATGAAAACAGGAGAGAAACCAGGTTCAAGATTTCAAACCTATCGTAGGAAAGTAATCTTAGAAGCGTTGATAGACAGTGCACTTCTTCAAGTTATTTATTTTAGTGTTAAACAGAATGAAACCACTAACAAAACTAATAACTAAATTACAAAAAAATAACTAAATTACAAAAAAGACTTCTCAATAAACGAAATGTCAACAGAAATAACTTCTTAAATATCTGTGGAGGTGAATGGAGTCACACTACAACCACAGAACCATACTTTAATGAAGAAGACTACAAACAAAAGCAAACAAATACAATTGCCATACATAGCAGTGGTCGAGGTTATGAAAAAGTTAATAATACCATAATGGAACAAGAAGAACTCCTTACAAAAATATGCCCTGAAAACGTAGATTTACCCCTCCATTCAACTGAATCAGAACATCTAGTGTACAAATGGCCATGCACGTCAATGTGTAACATTCCCAAAAAAATGTTCAAGTCTTTATGCCAATTCCTCAATCAATATGTGAAAAGCAAAGACAAAATCAAAATTAAACTGCAAAATATGGATGCTTGTCCAATACGCAAGTACACAGGACTACAAGGACATTCCTTGGCCCGCATTACAGGACCTACTTGCAAAACACTCTTCCATGATATCAAAAGGATATCAACACATCATGCAAGTATAAGATATCTAGTTTATAAACTGTACTATGCTAAAAGTCCTGCTTTAGTACTAGCCAATTTAAATAACATTCTTCTATATGGTACAGCAAAAGACCTCCTAGAAGAAATCAACTATATCCAGACAAAATATTTTGGAAGTGAAACCCCCTTACAAGATGAATTAGCTGTCAACCAACTTCGTAACAATTCTGCACATGGCAACCTTTCACTACAGACATACAAAAAAGAAATACTAAAATTTGAAAGTACTTCAGCTGAAGTACCAAACCACGTGTGTGTATGTTGCCGCAGAACTTTATATAAAAGTAGCACAAAAACTATAGACCTATCATACAAAATAGAAGACAATGAAGATTCTAAATGGTTTGAATTAGCTCTCTACCTTATAGCAGAAAACAAATACGAAATAACTGACCCCATAATACTTTGCAGTTACTGCACTACAAAACTTGACAACAACCAAACTCCTTCACATGCTATCACAAATAACTTGGAATTGTATCCACTACCAAAACCCCTTCAACAACTTAATTTATATGAGAGCATCATAATTCAAACAGTGCACCCATTTCAAGCAATAATACACCTTAAACCAAAAACTGCAAAATTACCTCCCTCTGAATTAGTGAAAGGTATTCGTGGAAAAGTAGTGTATTTACCATTAGATCTAAAAGAAAATGTGCACACTCTTGGAGTGCAACGTCCAATGCAGCAATCTTTAATTATCTTGGTAAATGGAGTACCTACAAAAGACAAAAAAATTTGGCAACAACTGGTAGATTTACATAAAGTTAGAGAAGCCCTACAATATCTTAAAGAGAACAATGAATATTACAAAGAAGTTAATATTGAAGAAAACTTGCAAGATACAAGTGAAATAATTGTACAGACACAAGAAGCTGGTCAATTTGAGCTCCTAGATCCTGCTACAATATCAAACACTTTAGACCATTATACAATTCATCCATTGCACTCTAATGACACCATAGAAGATGCACTGGAAACGTACCAAATGCGTCAAACAAAAGGATCACCAATCAGCATATGGGAAAAAAGTATAGAAGCACATGCTTTTCCTCTACTCTTTCCTACTGGCAAAGGAGGAAGATACGATGATAGACCTATTCAAATATCAGCATCAGAATATCGCTCATTACGAATGTATTCTGAATATCCCAGATTTCGACAAAATGTGGAATACATATTCCACCTACTCTTTGAAAGTGAACTAGCAACTTTATGTTACGGAGTTGCACACATATTAAAATCAGGATCACACTTTCAAAATATGACAGCTACACAATTATTACAAAAAGTTCAACAAAAAGATGAGGTTTTACAAACAAATGTTACAAATCTATTAGCAAATATGTGTGGTACTAAAGAGTACTGGTTTTGACGTCATGGAGATGTACGTTGTATGATCAGAAACCTTGGCCCACCCACTTGGTTTGTTACATTAAGTTGCGCAGAATATGCATGGGAAGATTTACATGCTTTTCTACGCATATCAAACGAAAACAAAACAAACATAGATATACTAACACCTGGAGAACTTTGTTAACAGGATCCTGTTAATGTTTCACGATATTTTCACCATCGCTTCATTGCTATGCTACATTTTATTTGTAACAAAACTGTTCCTCCCCTTGGAGAAGTGCAACACTTCTTTTGGAGAAAAGAATACCAAGCCAGAGGAGCACCACATATCCACATGCTTTTATGGATTAAAGATGCTCCTAAATTTGGTCAAGACAGTGATGCCACTGTTTTACAGTTTATTGAAAAATATGTCACTTGTGAAATTCCATCAGAATCCACAAATAGTGATCTTCATGCAAAAATTTTACAATTCCAAAGACACAAATGTGGCAAATATTGGCGTCGCAAATACAAAAACAAAGGGAAATACTACACCAAATGCCGATTTGGTTTCCCTAGACCAGTCACAAATACAGGTCAAGTGAACAACCTCATGTCTTCAGTTAGACATAGTGTTAAAGGTAAGTCACCTAAAAATACATATTGCATAAAAAGAAAAGAAGAAGAAAAATATATCAATGATTACAATGCAATCATTGCCTACTTATGGAATACAAACATAGACGTGCAGTACATTGCAGACAATTCTACTGCAGTTGCACGATATGTCACAGCATACTTAACCAAATCAGAAAAGACAGAGCTCCAAGACCTCTGGAATGACCTGTCATCAGATAAAACAGTGTCTCAGACATTATACAGCTTGGGCATAAAAATGCTGTCCCATAGAGAATGTGGATCCTATGAAGCAGCTGATCGATTAACTAGTACTGCATTGTATGGTAAATCTGCAAATATAGTATGGCTAAGTCTTGGCCCCAGCTAAATCTAGAAAAATAGTTCTAAAATCATACTAAGATATACAATCAATAGCCAAACATGATCCCAACAGCCAAGACATTTTAAAAAACAATTTATTGGACACATACTACCCAAACAGGAGTACCACTTTGGAAACCATGAGTCTATACCACATAGCCCAAAACTACACAAACAAAAATAATATAAAACCTGATGACCAAAACCGTAAATACAAAGTGACAAACTGTGAAGGCAGCTTAGTAAAACTCACCAAACCAAATTTAATTAATCATATCAAATTGTTATTAAAGACTCCTCAACATAAAGAAGTATATTACATGTCCCTGCTACAACTCTTTAAACCATGGAGAAAAGAAGAAGAAATACTAGATAACTATGACTCATATGAAGACGCTTTCAAAGCAAATGAAAGCAGTATAACTGATGTAAACTTTGCACAGTACAAAACAATGTTGCACAATGAATAGCAACACGAAGAAGAACTCCCGGCCCAACTAGATAAGGACACTCCTGACAGTAGTCAACCATCTGTCACAGGAAGCCAAGAACCACTGGGAGTCCCACTAATAACAAATGAGGCAGAATTAGCTATGATAGAAGTACAAAACACCATGTGTCAGTATGAAGATAAAGAAGACAACTATACTAGAATCAAAGCTAAACAATGAGCAATGTAGCAGTTTTCAAGAAGTAACAAAAGAAATTGCACATGGTGTACAACATGAAAACAAAGAATGCACCTGTCAAAATTACAAACCTATACTATTGTATGTCAGTGGTGAAGCTGGTTCTGGCAAAACCTTCCTAATCAAAATCATCAGTAATTTCCTTCAAAAATTCACAAACAACAAACTGTCAGCTATTGTCACTGCCCCCACAGGTTTAGCTGCCTACAACATAGGTGGTGTCACTTTACACCGATTACTACTCCTGCCAGTAGAACACCAAAACAAATTAGATTATTACAAACTTTCTGCAGAATCTGCAATGGAACTACACAGATTATTAAAACAAATGAAAATGCTACTAATAGATGAAGTGAGCATGGTGTCCAACCTAATGTTGGCTTTGATTCACCTCAGATTACAGGAAGTACTCAAAACAAACTATGAAGAGCTCTTTGCAGGGAAACACATTATTGTTTTCGGAGATCTTCTTCAATTGACACCTGTAAAAGGTGAGCCTATTTTTAAAACATTAGGACACAAACTCTGTCGTAAAACTGTTGGCAGCATTGGAAATGTCAACCTTTGGTAACATTTCCAATACAGAGAATTAACACAAAACATGCGCCAATCTGCAGATCTCACTTATGCCAACATCTTAAAAAGTATCAGAGTTGGTATACTTTCTAGAGAAGCAGAAGCAATATTGAAAACCCGGCAGATTCATGCACTTTATGGTGATAATACATGTGCTACAGATGTTATGGACCAATTAGCCCACAACAATGTCAATTGTATGGCCTTAATGCCAACTCTTGCAAGCTGTTTCAAATTCAATGAAATCATGTTGAGTAAAGAAATGCAACCAATAATGGAAGTTAGCGCCACAGACAAACTAGATGTACATGGAATGACACTACCCAAGCCACAGCAAGACTAAACAGTTTAGAAAAATCAATCTCAAACACACCAGGCTTGGAAATGATATTCAAATTGTCCTTAAACTGCAGAGTAATGCTGATATGTAACCTTGACGTAGACCAAGGACTAGTTAATGGAGCACTGGGTACAGTTGTTGGCTTTCAAACATACCCACGTGACAACAAAATTCAGTTTGTCAATATTCTCTTTGACAAACTTTCAGAAGTTAAAAGAATAGGACGCTCAACAGCCCGATTCCTTCTCTTCAAAGACATGTATGTACGCAGAGAACAATTTTCTCTAACTCGTGCATATGCAGTCACCATTCATAAATCACAAGGTCTTACCTTAGACAAAGCAATGATAGACATTGGTAACACAGTCTTTAAAGAAGGCATGAGCTACGTAGCACTATCACGCTTACGTACACTTGACGGTCTATTTCTAATCAACTTTGATGCAAGTAAAATAAACGCTGATATTCCTTGCATTTTAGAATACAATAGACTTCGTTCACTATACACCCCTCATCTACAAACATATCCTGTTCCACAAAAAGGAAAATGTTTTAAAAGAAAACTAAATCAAACAGAAATGCAACAGGATGTCACTGCAAATCCTCCAAAAAGAGTAAAAGAAACTAAAACTTCATCAAGTACCACAATCAAAAAAGAATCAATTAGGGAAAGTAAACCAGGTACTTCTTCAAAGAAGGAAGACAAACTCCAAAAAAAGCAGTCAGATACAGAACTACATGGTCCATTTAAACTCTCAAATATAGTTGGTGTAAGTTGCTACGCAAATGTAGCAATGAATATTCTATTTCAATTACCACCAATTGTTGAGAACATTTACTTACACAGTGCAGACCCATTGGGGCCGATTCATGGAACAAACGTGCGCCGAAAATCTTCGCGCAAGCATGCGCAAGCGGAAAAAAACAGGCGCACGCGCACGCGTGCGATTCATGGAAGTCCCTGCGCGTGTTCACCGCGGGATGTGCGCCAAACCCATGCATGGCGCACAAGTCACTGCAACATCGCGAAAGGCGTGCGCGACGCGCACAGTGAAAGCGCACAACCTCAGCGCACACACCAGAAAGTGGGCGGGACATGGGGCGTAACGCGCGGAATGGGGAACAACACGGGAAAATAAGGGCGTAACTGGGGATGTACTGCAGGGAAGCAGACGGAACGCCCACACGCACTCGAACCACACGTATTCATGGAATCGAATAGGGCAAAGCCACGCACAGGCAAAGACACGCACAAGCTGAAACACGGCCGCCACACGAAGGCAGGCGGTAGAGTCCCAGCGCATCAAAAAAGTGGCGCGCGGGAAGTCAAATACGCGATTGAGCGGGGTACGTGGATTTCAGGGGTGCGCGAGAAATTCTACACGCGATTGGCCTGGGTACGTGTATTACAGGGGTGCGCGAGAAAATCTACACGTGATTGGTCTGGGTACGTGGATTTCAGGGGTGCGCGAGAAATGCTACACGCGATTGGCCTGGGTACGTCTATTACAGGGGTGCGCGAGAAAATGTACACGCGATTGGGCTGGGTACGTGGATTTGAGGGGTGCGCGAGGAATGCTACACGCGATTGGGCTGGGTACGTGTATTACAGGGGTGCGCGAGAAAATCTACACGCGAATGGGCTGGGTACGTGGATTTCAGGGGTGCGCGAGAAATGCTACACGCGATTGGGCCTGTGCGAGTGGGGCAGTGTATTACGTGGGTGTGCGGGAAGTTGAAGAGGTGAATTGCCAGTGTGGGTCCTCCCAGGTCTCCCCTCTACCCCCTCCACGACCTCTGCAGGCAGCCCACACCACAGGGGACTAGCCTGCACCCCTGGTCATGTCCCGCAGGCAGCCCATCCACCATGGGCATGCCCCCCAGCCAAGCCACATGTCCCCCTGCACCCCCACCCCCCAGCACTGTGGGGCACCTGCCAGCAGGCCCCCACTCATGTCCCCCTGCACCCCCACCCCCCAGCAGGCCCCCACTCATGTCCCCCTGCACCCCCACCCCCCAGCAGGCCCCCACTCATGTCCCCTTGCACCCCCACCCCCCAGCACTGTGGGGCACCTGCCAGCAGGCCCCCAACCATGTCCCACTCATGTCCCCCTGCACCCCCACCCCCCAGCAGGCCCCCACTCATGTCCCCCTGCACCCCCACCCCCCAGCACTGTGGGGCACCTGCCAGCAGGCCCCCAACCATGTCCCACTCATGTCCCCCTGCACCCCCACCCCCCAGCACTGTGGGGCACCTGCCAGCAGGCCCCCAACCATGTCCCACTCATGTCCCCCTGCACCCCCACCCCCCAGCAGGCCCCCACTCATGTCCCCTTGCACCCCCACCCCCCAGCACTGTGGGGCACCTGCCAGCAGGCCCCCAACCATATCCCCCTGCACCCCCACCCCCCAGCAGGCCCCCAACCATGTCCCCTTGCACCCCCACCCCCCAGCAGGCCCCCACACATGTCCCCTTGCACCCCCACCCCCCAGCAGGCCCCCACTCATGTCCCCCTGCACCCCCACCCCCCAGCAGGCCCCCACTCATGTCCCCTTGCACCCCCACCCCCCAGCACTGTGGGGCACCTGCCAGCAGGCCCCCAACCATGTCCCACTCATGTCCCCCTGCACCCCCACCCCCCAGCAGGCCCCCACTCATGTCCCCTTGCACCCCCACCCCCCAGCACTGTGGGGCACCTGCCAGCAGGCCCCCAACCATGTCCCACTCATGTCCCCCTGCACCCCCACCCCCCAGCACTGTGGGGCTCCTGCCAGCAGGCCCCCAACCATGTCCCACTCATGTCCCCCTGCCCCCCCACCCCCCAGCACTGTGGGGCACCTGCCAGCAGGCCCCCAACCATGTCCCCTTGCACCCCCACCCCCCAGCAGGCCCCCACTCATGTCCCCATGCCCCCAGGTCCTGACGAAACGCAATCATGGCAGTAATGGGCAGCATACCCAGCACAAACACCCAGCCAAGGATTGCATCCACCCACATAGTAGATGCAATTACATGATACAACCCCAATGGCAAGTATGTAAATGAACACATGTCCGTCACACACACATACACAATGGGTGCAAGTGAATGTCAAAACCCATATCATGACATGCATGAAACCAATGAGAAAATACCACAAATGTAAGTAATAAATATATGTATTAAAGATGAAAATGAAGTAAAGAAAAAAAACACACAACAATGGGGATGACAAAACTAATGGTCCATGTCCGAGAACTAATAGAAAAAATCAAAAAACAAAGGAATCCAAAAACTAATGTAGTCCAAAGCAAAATAATGGGGGGAAAAAATAAGGAAAAACCATTGCCTCATGGTGAACGGAAATATAAATCCAACAAATGTTTTCCAAACATCAAACTATGTACAAGAAGATCCCAGGGTCCATGAGCCCAACACCATAAATAAAACCTACTACTACTAACTAATGAAAAAAATATATACAGAAAAGTGGCCATTGTCCGAGCGGTCCAAAAAAAACTTAAAAACCTAGAAACCTAACACTAACTAACTAAAGAACTATATACAATGGCAGCGGGCAAGTCCTGCGGCTCACTCTGTGATGTTGCCGGCCAGGGCATCATCGAACTCCATGTCGATGTCCCGGAGGCGGGACTCTGTCCTGGCCCCGAGGTCTCGCAGGGACAACCCCGTGTCCACCTCAAACTCCCTGCGAGCTTAGGCACTCAGCCCGCCTCAACGCCCGACGCATGGAGAACTCCGCCCTGACCATGGTGAGCCGCTCCTCTTCCGCCCGCTGCCGCTCCGCACCTATCCGCTGGACCAACTGCTCCCACACGGAAGACACTGCCATCCCAGGGTTCACCTGCCCTCCGGCCGATGCCTGCCCCTCTGATCTTGATGGCCCCGAGCCATGATGCCTCCCACGTCGAGCCTGCTGCTGCCTCCGACGCCACTGCCTCTGCCAGCACGACGGCATCCAGGCTGATGGAATCCACCGATGCCGTCGTGCACGTGCCCTGCCAGATGATGCCGGCACATCCTCCATCTGCAGGGGGACAGTTGCTGGTGTGTCCACCCCTGCTGGACCTTCGACTCCCGACTGTGGCAGGGATGGGGTCCCCACCGAGCTGGCTGCGTTGGTCGGGGCAGGTCCACAGGGGGCCCTGGTGGCATCTGGGCCGGAAGACGGCATGGAGCACGACTGGCGCATAGCCCCCACAGAGGAGGAGAGGGTCGCCAGAAGGCCACACACATGTAGGAAACCCCCGACCATGGCGGCTCCCAAATGGTTCACGTACGCACGGTGCTCTTCGTGATGATGTGCATGCTCCTCCCGGGAAGCATGCACCTCATCACGAATGCCAGCCGTGCGCAACGCGACACCAATCAGGACCCTCTCCACACGGCCAGGGGTCCCCTCGTCCGCAGGTAGAGGAGTGTCAGATGACATGGACATCTCCCCTACCTGCGGACGGGCCTGGGATGGGGCATCCCTGCTGGTGCATGGTGGTGCAGTCACAGTGTCAGGGACAGTGACATGCACAGGCACCTCCACGGCGACCTGTGCTGCCTCCTGCCCCTGGCCCTGGACTGCACCACTTGCACCAGCGGGGATGCCCCCACCAGGCCCCATGTGTGGCTCAGTAGCGGCCTCCTCCCCCTCTGTGGAAACCACCAACCTGGATGTCTCCACGCCGTCTTCCGCCGGTGCAAGCCCCTGTGGGGGCTCACCCACCCCTTCCGCTGCAGCCGTGGCGGCATCCCCGCCGCTCTGCTCCACAGCGCCTTCTCCGCCCTCTTCTTCACTTGCCACTGTGTAGAGGGAGACATAGAACACAAGCATCAGGGTACTGTACAATGGTCCCCTAGACAGGAAGCAACAGCAGATGAGTGGCACTGTCATACATCACTCCCATCATGTCCCTCCACAACACATGGGTCAGTGCAGGCAAAACACATACAGTAACAGGCATGGGGCAGGCCATGGACATTGGCATACATGACCAAGGGACTCATGATTCATACAATGTTGGTTTCAAACTCACATGCATCATGGGTCTTTCCATCACATGCACACACCTCACCGTAGTTCCATCCATCTGGCCTCGTGCACCACAGACGCAGTGGATACAAGGATGACTAGGCTGCATCAGTGAATCTGAACATTGTCACAGACATGTGTCATGCATCCATGGCGGTGACAAGTCACAGACACGCAGGTCAGACACACACACATGGACACCATACGTGTACATGGGACCAGCACCCATCCCTCACCCCCACCCATGTCCAGGAACAGAGACTGCCATGCTTCCATGTGTCCATTCCGCACAGAGCCCCCCATGTTGCAATAGAACACATCACTGTACTCACATGCCTGACCATGATGTCCCTGCACACACACATACGTACATGGCCTATGTCACACATACAGGCAGGTATCAGACAACCAGCACACTGCAACATGCCCTGTCTCACACAGCAATGCTTGGCCACTTACCGGCCAACTCCAGATGGGTCTGCCTCCGAAGGATCTGGGCGTGGAGCGCTGGGTCTACGCGTTCCAGGACCCTCATCTGGATGTCACTCAGGCGTGCCCGGCCCCCCTCTGCGAGGCGCCGGGCCTTATTGAGGGTCCTGGACCTCAAGTCCTCCCAGCGCTTCTTGATGTGCTTGATGTCGCGGGTTGCCACCCCCTCCGCGTTGATGGCAACCACTACATCGTCCCAGATCCTCTCCCGTCCTTCCTTGTTGGCGCGTGGTCTTCCGAAGAGGGCATCATAATGCCCCAGGACATGCTCCACCAGGACACCAACTTCCTTCTCACTGAAGCTGGTGGCCCTCTGCCTCTCTGGCTGGGGGTCGCCACTGGTCTCAGATGGTGCTTGCCCCGACATGGCGACCCCCGAGGCAGGCGTGGGTGGGCAACTGGGTCCTGGGGCTGGGCTGTGGAGCGATGGTATCCCAGTCGGGAGTCTACTGTTCCAGCAGGGGTGGACACAGCAACTGGACCCCTGCAGATGGCTGATGTGCAGGCACCAAATGGCAGGGCACGGTGGCAGCAGGCAGGCAGGCAGGCAGCAGCAGATGGCACGTGGGAGGCTGCTCGGGGCACTGGGGGGGCAGTGATTCGGCCTTCTGGGCAGGAGCGTGGTCTTCCGTGTGTATTCGCGTGGCCAGCTTGATACGGAGTGATTTGGCACGTGAAAAATCTGCACGTCAGCGTGTAATTCGAGGAAAGGCCCTTAGCGCGTAAGCGCGTCTGCACGCATACGCATTTTCATTGGACCAAAGGCCCTCAGCGCGTGAGCGCGTCTGTGACGTGACGTGCGAGGGTGTATCCCTCATTGCACGTGATGACAGAACACACGTGGATTTCAACCAATCGCGTGTGAAAGTTCACGGCACCCCGGAACACACGTACCCAGGCCAATCGCGTGTAGAATTACTCGCGCACCCCTGTAATACACGTACCCAGCCCAATCGCGTGTAGAATTTCTCGCGCACCCCTGAAATACACGTACCCTGCTGAAATCGCGTGTGGAACTTCACGCGCACCCCTGAAATACACGCGCCCAGGCTATTCGCGTGTGGAACTTCACGCGCACCCCTGAAATACACGTACCCAGCCCAATTCCGTGTGGAACTACCCGCGCACCCGGAAACACACGTACCCAGGCTAATTGCGTGTGGAAAACTGCACGTCCGCGTGTAATGCGCGTAATCGCGTGAAAAACTGCACGTCCGCATGTGACGTGACGCGCGCGTGCGTTTCCCTCAGCACGGGTTAAAGGTGAGCGGGCCCAGCAGTTCGCTGTACGTGCCTTCCGTGGAGACCGACGTGTGTTGCTGCTTCCAGTTGTTTCGCGCGCCATCTACTTCACAGCTCTCAAGGACGTATCTCTTCTTTTGGCGGGGGTATTGGCTACGCGTGTTTTTCTGCGTCGCGCTAGTCAGACGGTGAGTCGCAAACGCTCCTTTTCCCACTGCGGGTGCCCCTGTGTATTGCACCCATTTTGGATGTCATCGTAGCCTGCGTGTCCCACGCGTATGCGTTATTCGTGTTACTGGGTGCCACCGCGTACTGCGGGAGGTTAAATCCACGCACGTAGGCTGCAGGGTTGCGTGCACGGTTTTACTGCAGTTTTGGGGTGCCTGAGCGTTGCGTGACCCGTCACCACATCACCGGGGTCACATACAGCCTTGCAGGTGCAGGGGGGCTGTTAACATCTTGCTTCCCACCCCCTTCACCCCAATTGCCCAGGTCAATTGTGCTGTACACCTCCCATTGGCACCACTCCATCTGTGCCAGCACTATTACATCTGTGCCATGGTTGGGAGGCCACCAAAGGTGAGGGGCGCCTCAGCTGGGCGTACTCCTCGTGGCGGGCGTGGTCGGGGACGTGGCTGTGGTGACCAGGGAGTAGGGGGACTCCAGGGTGTCCAGGGCAGCCACAGAGGGGGAAGAGGCAGGGGTGCGCCACTTGAGCACAATGTTGTGCCATGTGTTGGTGCAGCCATGCCACCACCCCCTGTGGTTCCGGGGGATGCAGCTCCTGCATCTGGCACTGGCACCCGTATGACCCGGCAGTCCGTTCCATCGACTGCCACGGGCCCAAGGGCAGCGGTAGCTGCAGGTGCAGCTGTGGACACCGCCACCCAGGCTCAGGGTCTGCCAGCGCAGGCTGCGTTGGCACTTGAAGAGCCCTTGGTAGATCTCCAACAGGCCAGGGGGGAAACCATAGGGGCACGCCGGGCTGCTCAGACCAAGACACGTGTCCCTGGGGCAGTCATGTCATCTGCTGCCCCGAACAGCCGGGTGTTGGCAAGTGCAGGGGCA
The DNA here is from genome assembly GCF_040938575.1 of Ambystoma mexicanum. Classification (NCBI taxonomy): domain Eukaryota; kingdom Metazoa; phylum Chordata; class Amphibia; order Caudata; family Ambystomatidae; genus Ambystoma; species Ambystoma mexicanum. The sequence continues at coordinate 652,202,306 of NC_090935.1, read as the reverse complement.
GATGCACCCAACAGCACCCCGGTTGTGAGTCTGCCAACCAGGACCGTTGCGGTCAATGACCCTGCCACAGCTGATGTTGCTGCGCAGGGTCCATTAGTGGGCACCCAGCTGCCACTGACACAAGTCAGGCCTTTGGTCATCCCTCCACCTGCCACTCCCTCGGCTCAATCCACCGAACCCACTGGCCATACTGGTCAGGGCGGCATTAGCCAGCCAGGGTCTGCGCCACTGTCCAAGAGGAGGAAGGTTGCACCTGCAGCACAGGCTGGGACCCCACACACAGCCACGACCTCCTGCACGTCGAGGAAGAAGCCTTTCTGTAAGCAGGAACTGGACTTCCTCGTGGACTACGTGCAGGGACACAGCCGTGGCATGCTAGTGGGTGCCAATAGTCAGACTACGGCTGCCCAACGTGACACCCACTGGAAGCATGTTGCGGAACATGTCAGTTCATTCGGCCATGAGGTGCGCACGGCGCAGGAGTGCAAAAAGCGCTGGAATGACATCAAGCGCAGCACTAAGGCTAAGCGTGCCTCAAATTACAACTTGACTCTGGTGACTGGCGGTGGGCCTGCACCAGAGGAGGAAGAACTCACTCCGCATGAGGCTCTCGTTGCGGAGTTCATACCACCAGAATTGGTCGAAGGTGTGGGATAGATGCTGGACTTTGATGCCCAGTCCAGTGAGTGTTGATGCGTAGTTGTTGAGGACGTGTGTGTTTCACTTGTGGGATGTGTTGTGCATGATTGCTGCTACATGTGACGTGTACATGGTTCTGATGTGTAAGTAATGCAATGCTACCGTCATGCATGTCTCCTCTGCCTGCATGCGGGACTCCATGTGGGCATGCTCCCTTGCCCCTCCTCCGCCACTCTGCACCCCAGTTCCACCTTTGCACTGGTCTGCTACATTCTTGCCAATGTGTAGTTTCTTGTTCATGTGTCCTGTGTAGATGCTAACTTGCAGCTCAGAAACTGCCAGACATATGCCGTGTGGTACAGCCTTAGTACTCGATGCAGGGTATCCCACTTGTACTGTGCATGGGTCAGATGTCCCGCAGGGACATGAGTGCCCATTCATGCTCCATGTGCATTGCACGCATGCCCCTATGTATCCTTGACTGGATGATCACTGTAATATGAGTCCTTGGTTACATACATTGCCTGCCATATTATCGGCCTCCCCATGTCAACTGTGGCTCAGTCCTGCGTTGCACACATGTTTAGGCTCTGACAATCTGTGTGGCTCACAGGCCTCAGCCTGTTCAATGGCCAATGACTCAGTCCAACTCTTGTCGTGTCTTCTTCACACGTGGCCGGCCTCCGGATCTTCCATCATGTGTCCTGCCCACTGTCCCAGCATCATTTGCAGTGTTGTAATTTGAATCACATTAAGCTGTTGATGCCAGTCAACACTGCTTGTCAATACACAGGTGTATGGGCAGCCTTTTGATACCATGCTAGGCATCCCTGCTTTGGTACTGGGGTGGAGGGGTGCTTGGCTGCTAGACATGGTACACATTGAATACACAATGCACGTGATGTCTGAATTTGACATTGCACTGCCTTCACATTTCCTGGCACACACCATGGAGTGCTTGTACATGTAGGTAGTGAGTGGCGTACACATTTTCAGCATTGCATAGACCCACTTCGATGCAAACTGCCACCTTTCAACAGGTCTGATCACAGTAGCTAATCAAAGTAGACCCAGCATGCATGCCAGGTCATATGTTGTGTGTCACATGTCTGCCGGATGCCTTTGCTGTCGGTGTGTGTGTGTGTGTTGTGTGCTTCTGACATGTGTAGTGACCTTTTCCTCTCTATTTTTCAGGTGATGACGCAATGGATGCAGAGGATGGTGTTGTCATGCCAGACACAGGGTTGGTAAGACCACATCAACCCGGCACTAGTGGGGGTCGTGGGGTGGTAGGCCACGAAAACCCCCAAGTGCTGCAGTCCATCCTGTCTCTGGCTGCCTATGAGTCCAGCCTTGATGACGACTCTGACGTCCATGTTGAGTTGGATGAGCATCAAGTCCATGTGTCAGGGGTGAGTGATTCTGATGTGGACACTCCTCTGTCTGCGACACCTGCACTGAGGGATCAGACAGTCTTGGTTCCTCCGCCCGTGGTGGATCGGGACGCAGGGTCACCCTCCACACCAGTCACTGATGTGCCTGGGACATCACGTCGACGGGGGCATGTAGTCGTGCAGCCGCAGGCGGTGCCAACACAGCGAGGACCCCCGGTCCTTGGGTCCCGCAGGGGTCAAGCCCGGCAACGCGGTCGCCGCGCGCAACCGCTGTATACTGAGTGGGAGCAAGACATGACTGCCAATTCCGAACGGCAGGGGGCAGCAATGGAGAACATCGCTGACAGCATGGAGCGTGTGGCCCGATCTGTGCTCCCCCCTGCTAGGCAGGTGCTTCTCCAGCAGCAGGCGGCACGGTCCACGGCCCGCTCGCTCAGGCTGGGCATGGCGGCCTCAGACAGGGCACGCCAGGCTGAAATGTCGTCTCTGCGTCAAGCAATTGCTGCTCACGCAGAGGCGCACATGGATGCCCTGAGGGAGGGGTATGCCTCCCTCAGATCCACTCTGGGTGTCCTTATGATGTCCCAGAGGCAGCAGGCAGAGGAGAGGTTTGCACAGCTTGAGCGCACCATCTCGGCTGAGCTACAGGCTTGCCGGGAGGTGCAGCGGTTGTCCAGCCAGGCCTTGCAGGAGGAACTCCGTGTTACACGTGCTACCTTGCAAGAGGAAGCACGTGTATCACGTGAGGTTCTGCATGCAGACCTATGTAACATCGCCACACAGAACCAGGCTCACCTGTCCGGCAGACTTGCTGCCGACGAGGGGCAAGCTGCGGCTAGGCGTGGCCAGGCTACTGTGCCACGTCCTCCTTTCCAGGATGAGCCAGACTCGGACGACCAACTATCTCCCACATAGGTCGTGCTGTGCAGGCGTTGAGCCCATGGAGGTATTTTTTTTTGGCTCAGCATCATCGCATGTGGATGTTGAGCAGCACCCTGTACCTCCCCCCTCCTGGGTGCCTCCCCTCCCCCCCGGGTCGTATGTGGCCATTTTTGATTTTTCTTTTAGTTTAGTTAGTTAAGTTTCTGTTTGATAGTTAGTTTAAATAGGTAATGTAGGTTTTCCATAGTCAGTGTAATTAGTTAATAGTTGAGTTAGTTTAAAATTTGTAGTCTATTGTGCTTTCATGTGACAGTGCGGTGCCTTGTGGTTTTTGAAGGCATCCACTGTCTGTTCCAGCTGGGCCCTTCATGGTTGTCTTGTGTATGTGTTTGCTGCTTGGGTTCCTTGACTCACATATGCCACTCCTGCCTCCCTTATCCATGGGCTCGCAAGGATGGTTCGGTGTTACAGAATTTTACACAAGGGCTTTGGACTGTCATATCTGTGGCATGTCTGGTGCTTTGTGACTTGTGTTGACACCCCTAGTGGGGATGATTTGGGTGTAATTGTCCACTGTTCAGCTTTTGCTAGATGGGGTGTGTCATGATTAATGTGGATATTGATTGCTATGCATTGTGTATTATGTCTCATATCTTTCCTGTACACGTGCCTGTTGCAATTCATGCTGTAGATAGTGTTCCACACTTTGGAAGTCAAAGACGGGCTGATGGTGTGATTTGTGATGTGACTCTCTGACATGGTCAAGTAATGAGATGCCTGATGAGACACACACAGATCACTTTGATGCATTAATCATTTGTTTCATGCACTTTCTGCAGGGGGATGAGGCACCAGAGCACCTTTGGCAGCAGACATGGCCCATTGGATGACGGAATTCCTGACCCGTTTCTTGGTGCCCACATGCACATGTGTGCACGAGCAGAGCCACAGTGATTGCAGACCCACATCCTAGAACTGCTGACATGTTCCAAGGAACTCCTGGCAAGGTGAGCAGCACAGGGGGGCCACGACACAGCAAAGCTTGCACCAGGCGACTTGCACATGGGGGCTTAGTCACAGCACTGAGGGTGAGCTTAGACGAATATTGGTGTTGAAGCACACAATGCAGCTCAGATGTGTTTGTGGACTGATGGCTGTTGATAGTAGGGTTGTCTGGGACACATGCAGGGGCAGTGGCACATACCCTGCGGTACAATAAGGTTCATTGAGGCACTTGTATCAACCATGTAGCCTTCCGAGACATGGAAAGGGGCAGCTCACAGGGACATACAGCAAGGGACATACTTGGGTGCAGTGCATGTCTATTCCACGTACTTCATGATAAATGCACTGCCAACTTTGTTTTGGTCATGGTGGTACGCAACTTGCTCTGTAGTCATGGCTTGCCATATGGGTCTGTCTGCTTACCCAGGGAACATTGCATGTTGTGTGAATTGTGACACATTGGTGTTCCATTTGCCACGCACCCACCAGCGCCTGACTTACTGCATTGACTGTGCATGACCCGTCACAGGGGTGATGTTATATATGGTTACGAAGCATCGAGCACTGATTGTCTGTTTGTAGAGTAGTTTGTTGCTATGGGGCATGTTTTGTGTTGTGTTTTAGTGTAATTGGCACATACAGGTTGTTGACTGTGTCTCTCTTTGCAGCATTGCAGTGCTCCTGTAACCGGCCCTGAGAGTGCGCAGGCAGGAGGCCAGCACTCAAAACCAGAGCTAAGTGTCTTGTTGTTTTCCTTACAAACTGCCCTGCATAGGCTTGCTGTGGAGTGTACTGATGCATGGATGTATGTGTGGTCCGATTTGGTATGTTTTTTTCCCTAATCACCCGTGATCCTATGCAATTATGAAACCTGTGCCCTCTACCCGGTGTTCCTGCTTCCCGTGCCTATCCAAGCAACGTTCCCTGACCCTCTTTCCCCACTGGGGTTGCGGATGCCTGTGTAAGCCCCGAACTTGCAGGCGCCAAAACCCTAGAGGGGGTGGTTGGTTCGTACCACTCCTGAGCCTGGACTACAGAAGGCCATGACAATGATGTCCAAGTTTGTTTGGATTGTGTATGTGTTCATGCAGGTTGTACATATTCGTGCATTCCCTAGTTTCATGTGTCATTCCTCCTCCCCTCACCTGCCACTCATTCCAGTCATCCAGTGTGTCTACACCTGTCCCGACTGCATATCCCTGAACCTCATTCCCCACCATGATCTCAGGGGCCTGTGTGAGTTTGACCTTGCAGGCACCCGGGACATGGTGTGGGTGGTTGTTTCATGAGACTCCCGCGCCTGTACAGGGGACCTGTAACAGTACACATCCATTCATGGTGCATCATCCTATGTCATGTACCACACATGTCTCACATCCTGTCGTGACATTGTTCTGCTGTGCTACCTTGGTTGTTGCATCATTGTGGTAGTACTTGGCGTTTGTGAGGTACTGCTTCGTCAAGTCATCTGCTGGAGGGTGTTTGGGTTCGTTTTCATGCCTTGGATTTTGTGATTTTGGAAATGGTTGTGGATTCTGAGGGTTCAGGCATCTTTTTACACACAAGGTGGGAGATGGACACGAAGGGTAAAGGTGATCCTGTGGCCGGGTGGAAATGAGGGTTGGAGGCTCCATGACCCAGGTGCAGTTGTTCAGTGGGCCATGGTCATTTGCGCGGGAGGGGGGGGTTGTTGTTGATAGTTGCATTGCCCTGCAGTGTGATGGGAACTCTGACATTGTAATGTTGTTGTCCTATGTACATGTTGTGTTCTGCTGATCAATGCCTGTTCATGTGTTGTGTTTTCCTTTCAGGTGCGAGGGGATAGTTGTGGTTTGACATGCTGGGGTGTACACATGGTGGATGTTCACATGTGATGTGTAGGGAACACTGATGGTCACTTGAGTGCACATGCATATGTGGAGTGTATGTCCCTGCAGAACCACACACTTGCACTCGGATGCACTCCATGTACTCCCACCCTTGCATATCCACGTGTACACTGTTTGCCTTCTGGTGCCCACTGTGTCCCGGCAGCACATGTTCTGTGACCGATTATGGTTCCAGTACATGCCTAATTTGATGTTTGATGTAGTCTGTCACTTAGATGTGATGCTCAGGGTGTGCATCACACGCAATGGCTGTTCACTGTGCTGTGCGCTGAGCAGTGTGATGCAGGAGTGGGACACTGCACACATGAGCTGCAGTGTTGATTTTGCAATGCATAATGTGCATATAGACAGGCATTCATTGTGATGTTACGTCTACGACTGTTGCAATGCATTTGGAAACAACTTATTTTGGGTGGGACATTTTGTTGGTCTGTCATTTCATCTGATTCCGGGTCAGGCATCATTGTCCGATGCCACTGTACATTTAGGACATGGCAATGTGTACCTTATCGTTACTGCGTCGGTGTATGGGTATTGCTTGCCATGTCATGTTGATGTTTGGGAGGGTTTGACTGACATGACAGTGATGGCCATGGCCTGTTTTGCAGGTGTGTGTGATGCACACCTTGCATGTCCAGGTCATCCGCTTCTCAGAGCAACTAGCTGGGGGTAGGTTTCTCTCCGCAGCAGGGCCCTCCCCCTGGAACAGACTTCCTGCCTGACTTGAACTTGAGGGGAACCATCTCCAGTTCTGGAAGCACCTCAAGACCTTCCTCTTTGCTTCTGCTTACTCTATGCCTCTCCCTTGCAGAATTCTTCACTGGAACTGCACAGGAGCTGCTACTGGGACACTCTCACCAACCTCGGTCCCTGGCCCAGCCACTGTCCACTTGCACTGCCACCCTGGCAACCCCTGCACTGCAGTACTGTCTCTCCATCCCTACAGCCTTCCCTTCCCAGCACTTTTCTGCACTTACCTTTGCAGTTGCCACCAGGCGACCTATGTATTATTTTTTTGGCCTACTTCCCCTGTACTGGACTCCCCCCCACCCTTCCTCTTGCACTTTTCCCTTCCCCCTACCGCTGCACTTGCACAATCTCAATGACACCTGGCCTAGTAGTACCGTTCTCTGTGTTCCCTTGTTCCCCCCCGCGCCTCATTGCGCCTTGGAATACTTGTGTATGGCCCATGTCATCTCACATGTCATATGTGTGCATTTTGGTTGCACAGGATAGCTTGTGTTTAAGTAGCTAGGGATGCAGACGATGTGGCACTTCCATGGCAACTATCTCAGGGTGGTAGGGTTGTGACAGTTGACTGTCACTTTGTCATCATCGATTGTCACCTGGTATGTGCCAGGCCTGTGTGCACACCGCAGGGGTGGGAGTTTAGGTGAAAAATGTGGCCACAAGCTGGGTCCGGGCTTCCTCGCCACGTGCCCTGTCCCCTCCCATGGGCAGCGCCTGTGCCTGTGGTTGGGGATGTGGGGGCACCACCATGTCCACCGGGACGCCCTGCCGTGTTGCAACATTGTGCAGGACACATGCTGCCACAATGATCCTGCACACTACTGGTGGTGCATAGAGTAGTTGCCCACCAGAGCGGTCAAGGGAGCGGAAACGTGACTTGAGCACTCCGAATGTGCGCTCCACTATGCCCCTGGTTGCAATATGGGCAGTGTTGTATCTTACCTGGGGTGGTGTGGTGGGGTTCCGGATTGGCGTCATCATGTGTTTGCTCAGAGGGTAGGCACTGTCCCCTGGGGAGGTGATAATAATTGAGATTATTAGGGTTTGGATATTTGTCTGTGTGTGACTTGCATGCATGTGCAAGGGCATTTGTACTCACCTAAGAGCCATGTGTCGCCATGCTGCCCAGCTTCCAGGGCCCGGCTCAGGGCGGACATTCTGTATATGAAACTGTCATGGGTGGAGCCAGGGTAGTTTGCATAGACACAGGTGATGATTCCCTTTGCATCGCATACCACCTGTACATTGATGGAATGCCAGTGCTTGCGGTTTCGGTAGATGTGCTCAGTGGCCCTAGGTGGACGTAGGGCCACATGGGTGCAATCTATGGCACCGAGCACTTTGGGGAAGTGTGCCACCCTGTAAAAATCCAGGACAACGGCCTGCCTTTCTGCGGGTGTTCTGGGCATGTATATGTGCCTGCGGACTGAGGGGTGCGCTGTCATGATTGCCAGTACCTGGTGTAGGCAGCGTGACTGCGTGGCCTGTGAGACCCCCCCCACTATGGCAGTGGTCCACTGAAACGACCCAGTGGCCAAAAAATGCAAGACATTGAGCACCTTCTCCAAGGGGCTCAATGCTTGGGAGCAAAGGGTGGGGGATGTGAGGTCATCTTCCCACTCCCTGACCAGGTCTAGGATGATATGGGGTGGAAACCTATACCTGCCGTAGACCTGGTCGTCAGGCATCCCAAAAAGGCTTGTCCGTGGTGCAAAAATGCGTGCCCTGGCTATTCTCCTCCTCCTGCGGTGTCCCACGATCAGTGCAGCAACAAATGGGGCATTCATCGTCGCTGTATATACGCGTTTGTTGTTTGCGCGCACTTTTATACTGTCCGCGGGACGCCTCCGTGTGGGTGGACTCGTTGACGCCTGTGCACGTCTTTTGCCGTGCACGTGTTTCCCGTATTCGGGTGTCATCGCGTGTGATTGGAGGGGAGCGAGCGTACACGCGATTGGCCTGGGTACGTGTATTACAGGGGTGCGCGAGAAAATCTACACGCGAATGGGCTGGGTACGTGTATTCCGGGGGTGCGCGTGAAGTTCCACACGCGAATAGCCTGGGCGCGTGTATTTCAGGGGTGCGCGTGAAGTTCCACACGCGATTTCAGCAGGGTACGTGTATTTCAGGGGTGCGCGAGAAATTCTACACGCGATTGGGCTGGGTACGTGTATTACAGGGGTGCGCGAGTAATTCTACAGGCGATTGGCCTGGGTACGTGTGTTCCGGGGTGCCGTGAACTTTCACACGCGATTGGTTGAAATCCACGTGTGTTCTGTCATCATGTGCAATGAGGGATACACCCTCGCACGTCACGTCACAGACGCGCTCACGCGCTGAGGGCCTTTGGTCCAATGAAAATGCGTATGCGTGCAGACGCGCTTACGCGCTAAGGGCCTTTCCTCGAATTACACGCTGACGTGCAGATTTTTCACGTGCCAAATCACTCCGTATCAAGCTGGCCACGCGAATACACACGGAAGACCACGCTCCTGCCCAGAAGGCCGAATCACTGCCCCCCCAGTGCCCCGAGCAGCCTCCCACGTGCCATCTGCTGCTGCCTGCCTGCCTGTCTGCCTGCTGCCACCGTGCCCTGCCATTTGGTGCCTGCACATCAGCCATCTGCAGGGGTCCAGTTGCTGTGTCCACCCCTGCTGGAACAGTAGACTCCCGACTGGGATACCATCGCTCCACAGCCCAGCCCCAGGACCCAGTTGCCCACCCACGCCTGCCTCGGGGGTCGCCATGTCGGGGCAAGCACCATCTGAGACCAGTGGCGACCCCCAGCCAGAGAGGCAGAGGGCCACCAGCTTCAGTGAGAAGGAAGTTGGTGTCCTGGTGGAGCATGTCCTGGGGCATTATGATGCCCTCTTCGGAAGACCACGCGCCAACAAGGAAGGACGGGAGAGGATCTGGGACGATGTAGTGGTTGCCATCAACGCGGAGGGGGTGGCAACCCGCGACATCAAGCACATCAAGAAGCGCTGGGAGGACTTGAGGTCCAGGACCCTAAATAAGGCCCGGCGCCTCGCGGAGGGGGGCCGGGCACGCCTGAGTGACATCCAGATGAGGGTCCTGGAACGCGTAGACCCAGCGCTCCACGCCCAGATCCTTCGGAGGCAGACCCATCTGGAGTTGGCCGGTAAGTGGCCAAGCATTGCTGTGTGAGACAGGGCATGTTGCAGTGTGCTGGTTGTCTGATACCTGCCTGTATGTGTGACAAAGGCCATGTACGTATGTGTGTGTGCAGGGACATCATGGTCAGGCATGTGAGTACAGTGATGTGTTCTATTGCAACATGGGGGGCTCTGTGCGGAATGGACACATGGAAGCATGGCAGTCTCTGTTCCTGGACATGGGTGGGGGTGAGGGATGGGTGCTGGTCCCATGTACACGTATGGTGTCCATGTGTGTGTGTCTGACCTGCGTGTCTGTGACTTGTCACCGCCATGGATGCATGACACATGTCTGTGACAATGTTCAGATTCACTGATGCAGCCTAGTCATCCTTGTATCCACTGCGTCTGTGGTGCACGAGGCCAGATGGATGGAACTACGGTGAGGTGTGTGCATGTGATGGAAAGACCCATGATGCATGTGAGTTTGAAACCAACATTGTATGAATCATGAGTCCCTTGGTCATGTATGCCAATGTCCATGGCCTGCCCCATGCCTGTTACTGTATGTGTTTTGCCTGCACTGACCCATGTGTTGTGGAGGGACATGATGGGAGTGATGTATGACAGTGCCACTCATCTGCTGTTGCTTCCTGTCTAGGGGACCATTGTACAGTACCCTGATGCTTGTGTTCTATGTCTCCCTCTACACAGTGGCAAGTGAAGAAGAGGGCGGAGAAGGCGCTGTGGAGCAGAGCGGCGGGGATGCCGCCACGGCTGCAGCGGAAGGGGTGGGTGAGCCCCCACAGGGGCTTGCACCGGCGGAAGACGGCGTGGAGACATCCAGGTTGGTGGTTTCCACAGAGGGGGAGGAGGCCGCTACTGAGCCACACATGGGGCCTGGTGGGGGCATCCCCGCTGGTGCAAGTGGTGCAGTCCAGGGCCAGGGGCAGGAGGCAGCACAGGTCGCCGTGGAGGTGCCTGTGCATGTCACTGTCCCTGACACTGTGACTGCACCACCATGCACCAGCAGGGATGCCCCATCCCAGGCCCGTCCGCAGGTAGGGGAGATGTCCATGTCATCTGACACTCCTCTACCTGCGGACGAGGGGACCCCTGGCCGTGTGGAGAGGGTCCTGATTGGTGTCGCGTTGCGCACGGCTGGCATTCGTGATGAGGTGCATGCTTCCCGGGAGGAGCATGCACATCATCACGAAGAGCACCGTGCGTACGTGAACCATTTGGGAGCCGCCATGGTCGGGGGTTTCCTACATGTGTGTGGCCTTCTGGCGACCCTCTCCTCCTCTGTGGGGGCTATGCGCCAGTCGTGCTCCATGCCGTCTTCCGGCCCAGATGCCACCAGGGCCCCCTGTGGACCTGCCCCGACCAACGCAGCCAGCTCGGTGGGGACCCCATCCCTGCCACAGTCGGGAGTCGAAGGTCCAGCAGGGGTGGACACACCAGCAACTGTCCCCCTGCAGATGGAGGATGTGCCGGCATCATCTGGCAGGGCACGTGCACGACGGCATCGGTGGATTCCATCAGCCTGGATGCCGTCGTGCTGGCAGAGGCAGTGGCGTCGGAGGCAGCAGCAGGCTCGACGTGGGAGGCATCATGGCTCGGGGCCATCAAGATCAGAGGGGCAGGCATCGGCCGGAGGGCAGGTGAACCCTGGGATGGCAGTGTCTTCCGTGTGGGAGCAGTTGGTCCAGCAGATAGGTGCGGAGCGGCAGCGGGCGGAAGAGGAGCGGCTCACCATGGTCAGGGCGGAGTTCTCCATGCGTCGGGCGTTGAGGCGGGCTGAGTGCCTCGAGGAAGCTCGCAGGGAGTTTGAGGTGGACACGGGGTTGTCCCTGCGAGACCTCGGGGCCAGGACAGAGTCCCGCCTCCGGGACATCGACATGGAGTTCGATGATGCCCTGGCCGGCAACATCACAGAGTGAGCCGCAGGACTTGCCCGCTGCCATTGTATATAGTTCTTTAGTTAGTTAGTGTTAGGTTTCCTTTATTTTTTAAGTTTTTTTTGGACCGCTCGGACAATGGCCACTTTTCTGTATATATTTTTTTCATTAGTTAGTAGTAGTAGGTTTCATTTATGGTGTTGGGCTCATGGACCCTGGGATATTCTTGTACATAGTTTGATGTTTGGAAAACATTTGTTGGATTTATTTTCAGTTCACCATGAGGCAATGGTTTTTCCTTATTTTTTCCCCCCATTATTTTTCTTTGGACTACATTAGTTTTTGGATTCCTTTGTTTTTTGGTTTTTTCTATTAGTTCTCGGACATGGACCATTAGTTTTGTCATCCCCATTGTTGTGTGTTTTATTTCTTTACTTCATTTTCATCTTTAATACATATATTTATAACTTACATTTGTGGTATTTTCTCATTGGTTTCATGCATGTCATGATATGGGTTTTGATATTCACTTGCACCCATTGTGTATGTGTGTGTGACGGACATGTGTTAATTTACATACTTGCCATTGGGGTTGTATCATGTAATTGCATCTACTATGTTGGTGGATGCAATCCTTGGCTGGGTGTTTGTGCTGGGTATGCTGGCCATTACTGCCATGATTGCGTTTCGTCAGGACCTGGGGGCAGGGGGACATGAGTGGGGGCCTGCTGGGGGGTGGGGGTGCAAGGGGACATGAGTGGGACATGGTTGGGGGCCTGCTGGCAGGTGCCCCACAGTGCTGGGGGGTGGGGGTGCAGGGGGACATGAGTGGGACATGGTTGGGGGCCTGCTGGCAGGTGCCCCACAGTGCTGGGGGGTGGGGGTGCAGGGGGACATGAGTGGGACATGGTTGGGGGCCTGCTGGCAGGTGCCCCACAGTGCTGGGGGGTGGGGGTGCAGGGGGACATGAGTGGGACATGGTTGGGGGCCTGCTGGCAGGTGCCCCACAGTGCTGGGGGGTGGGGGTGCAGGGGGACATGAGTGGGGGCCTGCTGGGGGGTGGGGGTGCAGGGGGACATGAGCGGGACATGGTTGGGGGCCTGCTGGCAGGTGCCCCACAGTGCTGGGGGGTGGGGGTGCAAGGGGACATGAGTGGGGGCCTGCTGGGGGGTGGGGGTGCAGGGGGACATGAGTGGGACATGGTTGGGGGCCTGCTGGCAGGTGCCCCACAGTGCTGGGGGGTGGGGGTGCAGGAAGACATGAGTGGGACATGGTTGGGGGCCTGCTGGCAGGTGCCCCACAGTGCTGGGGGGTGGGGGTGCAAGGGGACATGAGTGGGGGCCTGCTGGGGGGTGGGGGTGCAGGGGGACATGAGTGGGGGCCTGCTGGGGGTGGGGGTGCAGGGGGACATGAGTGGGGGCCTGCTGGGGGGTGGGGGTGCAAGGGGACATGAGTGGGGGCCTGCTGGGGGGTGAGGGTGCAGGGGGACATGAGTGGGGGCCTGCTGGGGGGTGGGGGTGAAGGGGACATGAGTGGGGGCCTGCTGGGGGGTGGGGGTGCAGGGGGACATGAGTGGGACATGGTTGGGGGCCTGCTGGCAGGTGCCCCACAGTGCTGGGGGGTGGGGGTGCAGGGGGACATGAGTGGGGGCCTGCTGGGGGGTGGGGGTGCAGGGGGACATGAGTGGGACATGGTTGGGGGCCTGCTGGCAGGTGCCCCACAGTGCTGGGGGGTGGGGGTGCAGGGGGACATGAGTGGGACATGGTTGGGGGCCTGCTGGCAGGTGCCCCACAGTGCTGGGGGGTGGGGGTGCAGGGGGACATGAGTGGGACATGGTTGGGGGCCTGCTGGCAGGTGCCCCACAGTGCTGGGGGGTGGGGGTGCAAGGGGACATGAGTGGGGGCCTGCTGGGGGGTGGGGGTGCAGGGGGACATGAGTGGGGGCCTGCTGGGGGGTGGGGGTGCAGGGGGACATGAGTGGGGGCCTGCTGGGGGGTGGGGGTGCAAGGGGACATGAGTGGGGGCCTGCTGGGGGGTGGGGGTGCAGGGGGACATGAGTGGGGGCCTGCTGGGGGGTGGGGGTGCAAGGGGACATGAGTGGGGGCCTGCTGGGGGGTGGGGGTGCAGGGGGACATGAGTGGGACATGGTTGGGGGCCTGCTGGCAGGTGCCCCACAGTGCTGGGGGGTGGGGGTGCAAGGGGACATGAGTGGGGGCCTGCTGGGGGGTGGGGGTGCAGGGGGACATGAGTGGGACATGGTTGGGGGCCTGCTGGCAGGTGCCCCACAGTGCTGGGGGGTGGGGGTGCAAGGGGATATGGTTGGGGGCCTGCTGGCAGGTGCCCCACAGTGCTGGGGGGTGGGGGTGCAAGGGGATATGGTTGGGGGCCTGCTGGCAGGTGCCCCACAGTGCTGGGGGGTGGGGGTGCAGGGGGACATGAGTGGGACATGGTTGGGGGCCTGCTGGCAGGTGCCCCACAGTGCTGGGGGGTGGGGGTGCAAGGGGACATGAGTGGGGGCCTGCTGGGGGGTGGGGGTGCAAGGGGACATGGTTGGGGGCCTGCTGGCAGGTGCCCCACAGTGCTGGGGGGTGGGGGTGCAGGGGGACATGAGTGGGGGCCTGCTGGGGGGTGGGGGTGCAAGGGGACATGAGTGGGGGCCTGCTGGGGGGTGGGGGTGCAAGGGGACATGTGGCTTGGCTGGGGGGCATGCCCATGGTGGATGTGCTGCCTGCGGGACATGACCAGGGGTGCAGGGTAGTCCCCTGTGGTGTGGGCTGCCTGCAGAGGCCGTGGAGGGGGTAGAGGGGAGACCTGGGAGGACCCACACTGGCAATTCACCTCTTCAACTTCCCGCACACCCACGTAATACACTGCCCCACTCGCACAGGCCCAATCGCGTGTAGAATTTCTCGCGCACCCCTGAAATACACGTACCCAGGCCAATCGCGTGTAGAATTTCTCGCGGACCCCTGAAATACACGTACCCTGCTGAAATCGCGTGTAGAATTTCTCGCGCACCCCTGAAATACACACGCCCAGGCTATTCGCGTGTAGAATTTCTCGCGCACCCCTGAAATACACGCGCCCAGGCTATTCGCGTGTAGAATTTCTCGCGCACCCCTGAAATCCACGTACCCAGGCCAATCGCGTGTAGAATTTCTCGCGCACCCCTGAAATACACGTACCCTGCTGAAATCACGTGTAGAATTTCTCGCGCACCCCTGAAATACACGCGCCCAGGCTATTCGCGTGTAGAATTTCTCGCGCACCCCTGAAATACACGTACCCTGCTGAAATCGCGTGTGGAACTTCACGCGCACCCCTGAAATACACGCGCCCAGGCTATTCGCGTGTGGATCTTCACGCGAACCCCTGAAATACACGTAGCCCGCTCCCCCAGGCCCGATCGTGTGAGTGACTTCACGTGAACCCCTGGAATACACGTAGCCCGCTTGCCGTGCTGGTACAGGGTTAGCGCAGCCCTTTGCGCTGGATTGGGGATTTTGATGGCTTTTCCCTGCGCGGAAGGCGTTCTTGGGGGCGTAACTGGCGCTGCTGCAAGGTCGCTGCGCCACTATGCGCCACGGCTGGTTTTGGTGGCTGGAATCCATGAATACGCTGTGCGCGGAAATGGGTTTTGGCGCACGCGGCTGGCGCAGGGATTCGCACGCGCACACTGTGCGCCAGCCGCGTGCGCCACTTGTGCGCCGAATTCTATGAATTGGCCCCATTGTGTTTGCAAATGTTAGTACTTCACAGAAATGCAGCAAACAATCCTAACAACACGTATAGTGTTTATGGAATAAGACAACAATTGGACTACTGTGCTGGAATGGTGAAATTCACTATAAACTCACAGGAAGATCCACAAGAATTTCTAATGTACTTACTACAAGTACTGGAAAACAAAAACATACCTATAAATGAAATCTTCCAGATTTCATACATGTGGAAACATACATGCACTCTCTGCAACAATGTGACACAAGAACAAATCCCCAATGAGCGCTTTGTGTATATATCAATACCTAATTGTGAATCCGTTCCATTTCAGCAACTTGTACAAAATGCAAACCACGGTAGATTATGTTCCACCTGCAATTCAGATAATCGCTCCACATTAGTAATACAAACACATAGTAAATACGTAATACTAATGCTTGAACGTTACAATGCAGATGGTACCAAAAACAACTGCAAGCTGACTGGATTCACACATGGTCAAATATCACTTGGTAGGAAAACATTCACAACAATAGGTATCATCTACCACGCAGGAGCCACAACCAACTCAGGACACTACACTGCATATATAAAAAAGAAATGTGGATGGTTTGAATGTAATGATAGTACCATTACTCTAAAGCAGGGATTACCAGCAAATCTTACAAACGCTTATTTAATGTTCTTAAAAATGAAATTTGATACCTAAACTGTACTTAAACCTTAAGTACACTTGTAGTAAAACATTATAAACTGTCACAATATTCCAAAAGCTATCTAACTGCCCAAAGATGCTACAACAACTAAACAGATAAATTAGGACTACTCAAATAAATAAAAAAATAGACAGTTAGAATACGCCAATTGGTATCTAACTGTCCCATAATTTAGAAATATTCAAACAGATAAATCAATACCACGAAATTATATAAAAAAATAAACAGTTAGAATACGCCTACTGGTATCTAACTGCTCCAACACTGTACAATATCCAAACAAATACCTAATATTTTACTGCTCCCAAAAACTGGAACAATCCAATGTATAAAGCATTAGCCAGAAACAACAAGTAAACACTGAAAACAAACAAACAAATAAACTGTAGCATAATAACAGAAAAAGTTTTTTTTTTAATCCAACATGGATTTTTTTTCTCCCACATACCCAATGATTTTAGCAACAAACACAGAAACTGAGCAAATTGCACAGTACTCTCGTTTGTCATCGACTAAATATGAGGGTAAAAAAAAAAGAAAAAATGTTGATTGTACAATGTAATAACTCTTTATAAAATACTAATACTAACATGCTATTTTCTTTTATCACAGAAATGAACAAGAAAAACATGGACTCCCGTTACTAAACCAAATAGTAAGTATAACATCATAAATACAACCATCGCAGCATATCACACCCATACTTGCTTATAACATCGTTCCTTATAAATTTGTTTTTGACCCAAAGTTATAAGCCACTCTGAGTGTGATATACTGCGGTGCTTCTGGCCAGGGCATACACTCTTGGGTGCATGGCATATGACTGTGATATGCTGCAGAGCTTCTGGCCAGGGCATAGATTCTTGGGTGCATGGCATATGACTATGTCACACCCATAGATTCAAGCATTGCAACCATTTTAATGTCCGCGGACACAAGGAAGGTCCTAGGACACATTCAACTTGCCAGAGGACAATACTGACTGCGTCCTCAGGACACCCCCATTTTCTTTGTGTACGAACATTTCAGGACACCGCGACTGTTCTTAGAACACTTTCAGCTTGCCAACGAACAATACAGACAACGTCTCCAGGACACCCACTGCGAACATTCCAACACCCCACGAGTGTTCTTTGCCACTATGAGTGTGATATGCTGCTATACTTGTGGCCAGGGCATAGACTCTTGGGTGCATGACATATGACTGTCATATGCTACGATACTTCTAGCCAGGGCATAGACTCTTGGGTGCATGGCATATGACTGTGATATGCAGCGGTGGTTGTGGCCAGGCCATAGAGTGTTGGGTACATGGCCAAATGGCCATGCACCCAACATATGTTAACTATTTATTTATGTATTTATATACAGGAGGAATAATGCTCTTTTGATCACAAAAGAATGTACAATAGATAAGAAATCAGATTGTATGGGGAGCAGTGAGCTACAATGGGATGAGTTTGAGGGACATTCTGACCAGGTTGTGGAGGGGCGTAAATGAGACAGTCTCTGGAGACAATACATAAGTGTACATAAATAGATTAAGGACTACCAAAATTGGACATTTTTAAGGTTAAGTAGGCAGTACGGCTAGCTGTGCTTGGGATGTGACTGTAGAGGAACAGCTGCATGTCTCTATAAAAAATCCCACCCCCTACCTCCTATATGTTGGAAGCCTGAGATTGTGCCGTGTTTCACACAAGCAATTGTGCCAACACCGCAGTGTATATTCGAAAGAAGATACCCATTGAGACAACCCTATCAAATGTATCCCCGAAGAGACGATAATCTGAGGGAGGAACTCCTCCCCAAAGGAATATAACAAGAGCAAGGAAAGAATCCTGTGATATCATAAGAGAGTATGAATGACATCTCAGAATACTGGGCAAAGAGGATGTATGGATCCTACAGAAACTAATGACAAAGTAAAGAATCAAGTGAACTCTTAAATATGAAAAAGAAGATTACACCTGCACAAAGTTTTGCAGCGAATCAGCTGTTCAATTTTTGTACAGATGCTGATACGCAAGGTAGACTAAATCATCATAGAAGCTGGCTATACATAGTGAATAGAATGCATGCAAAGTCGCCATTGTATAGGAGCTGGACATCGGTATCATGAATTTAGTAAGCCAATACCAATGAAGAGGAAAGGGAGAATTGTGTCGCAGCAAGAATAGGCTGAAATCGTGGAGCTGCATGACAAGGTTGTTTCGCTTGAAGTCAAGATTGATGCAGCCAAGGTCAGTTATCTATTCTAGAAAGGAGTGAAAGTGCGAAGAATGAATCATCCCTTGTTAAGGTGCAAAGAAAGAACACCAAGAGTGCCAAGTTGTATTCATTTAAGACATTTAAAACCTTCAAAATGGGCCAGATCGTGCTCTCCTGTACTGTGAGCCAAGGAGGAAAATAGAGTCAAACTTGGAGTCCTAGAACACGATAGTGAGTGCCCGCACTCCCAGGTATTCTCACAGACAAGGATACTTTACAAGGCTAAGTTCAAAGACAATCTTCATGGCAGAAGGCTTTGGTGATGAGAGATGCTGGGCTAATTCGGTGGGGAGGTAGAATCAAGCCCATCTCCTTGCACCCGGGTCTCAGCTTACGTGCTGCTATATGAACCGAATGTTCCAGACATGACACAAGCATGCCAACCAATTGTAGTGGTCCATATAATGAAGGACCTTATAGTTTGAAGACCAATGAGAAACCACGTATCTAATGGTTTTAAAGATGACATGTTTTAGAGGTGGGCATATATTTCCCACCTGACAGTGGGCAGCCAGTCACAATCCTAGTTCCTATACAATGTGCACTTAGATGTTCCTCTTAAATCTATCCCAATCTCCAGTAGGTTTTTTATTATTTGACATGTAGAATTACATCCCCTCTGATGTGTTTTTAGTATAAAATCTATGTTGTGTGAAAAAGTCGCTGAGAGAAATCGAGCGTACATCCGTTGATGTTCGTTATAACTCCCTATTTTAGATAATTGTTAATAAAACAGTACTTTTCCATCTTCCTGAGTTGGTCCGGTTATTTGGACTAAGAGTTATTCTGTGAATCCATCCATTGCATGCACGTTCCTAAAGGGCCATAAGCTCATGTGGTAGCAATGTGGATGGTTCAAAAAGATCCAAACTAGTCTGTCTCCAGTTTGTCAGATGATCGGGCATCCTCCACCATTAGCTGGAAGGTCACAGAGTGTCCTCTGAAAAACAGCTGATATAAATAAACTTGCAAAAAGAACCGAGATGTTGGACAGGTCCCCAATTTGACAAAATCCTTGTCCGGTTTCCACAGGCACTCTGTGGACGGAAGGCGAAGTGGTCGGATTGAAGGAGGAGTCGATACTGAAGGCCTCGAGTCAATTAACGAATGGTCAGTACACTAAGGGGAATGGCAAATAAAGGGGACGGGATTGTGATCATTTTTAATGTAACAGGAAATATTGTGAAGAGTAGAGGTAGCGCCTAGAAGTCCTGACTAAAGGGATTTAGAAGGAGACATCTGAAATCCCAGCGCGGTTAGAGTGAAATACAAAACGCGTCATCAGGATTATGTAAGGTGATTTATCAAACCCTGTATAGGGTATAAAGTAAAGGCGAGGGAAAAGGATCATGGTGCTTATAATGTGTAATGTTTGACTAGTCTGAATGTTGTTTGTTGAGTAAAACAATCAAAGAGTGATACAGATTGTGAAAAATTAAAAAAGTTGAAGAGCAACAGTGATTGAGTATAGCAAAGCGATTGGCGCCAATCAAGAGAATAGATAGACTGCTGAAATAAGAGTTTGAGCAGCAATTAATGGTGCTTGCTCATATTTGTTGATTTAAAACACTGAAAAGTGGTGATTTAAGCCAAAGTATAAAGTTCATTTAGCAACCTGGTAAGTATCGATTGTCTAGCGAGACATGTCATTATGGGGGATACTCCTCTCATGCACCTATGCAAGAAACTGCCAAAGCATATGCACAAGCTGAAACAGAATAGTGCGGAATGTGTAAAAGGCACGTCAGATAAAATGTTCATGCCATGGCCATGAGGGGAATCATTGTCAAAAGCGGTATTGAAACACATGACCACATACTTTCATGCTGCGTACACAGGGAAGAAATTAGAGAAAAGATTAGTGATTTTAGAGCTCTGGAAGATGTATCATGAGGAAAGAGAAGACCTGCCGCCTGAGGAGTGGATGCTTAATCAGCATTACCTCACCCAAAGCAAAGGGTGTTGCTACACAAGAAATTGGGGTGTATCCTTTAAAAGAACTGAGAGCAGCGATGGGGTATGGTAATCCGATATATGAACCCCCCGCTTATAGTAGTGACGATAGTCCAGAGGAGAATAAGAAAAAGGAAGAGATTTATAAGATCATATAAGACAAGGAAGAAAAGAGTGAGCGGTCAAATCTGTCCACACAAATAGGCAGGGAGATTATGAGATGGAAAGGAGAGAAGGATAAGGCTGACGAGATAGCTCTCGTACAAAACGAACGGATAGGGGGACAGATGTTACTTAAGATAGAGGGGAAAAGTATTGAGACAATTAGGCAAAGAGAAGATAAGGACGAACAAGAAAGAAAAGATAAGGAACGAGAGAAGAGATTGAAATAAAATGAGCAGAAAAGGTAAAGCAGGGAGCGATGAGAGCAGATATATCAGGAGGAACAAGAGAAAATAGAAGAACGGGCAGAAGAACAAAGAAAGTATGACAATAGACAGACAACGATAGAAGAAAGGGATAGAAAGTAAAGAAAGAGAGAGGAGGAAGAAGTACAAGGATTAAGGGACAAAAGATTACAGAGATGAAGGGAAGAAGAGGAAAGAAAGGAAGGAGTAAGGAGAGAAGAAGAACAAAGGCAAGAGGAAGAAAGAAATAGAAGGGATGCGAGAAATCGAAGGGAAGTAGATGAAGAAATATAATGGAAAAGGAGACAGCGAGGTCTTAACGCCAGTCTCATTCATAAAGAAAAAATGAGGAGGAGCCCAGAAATACGGTGGGACAGAGTGGAAGAGATTCTTCCAATAAAGGAAGTACCGCCAGCAGTATCTAGAGTAGCGTTAGACGAAGAAAGATTTGCTGCAGAAAGTATTGGAGAAAGGATTGATAAGGTCTATCAACAGTTAAAGCGAAGTAGCGAGTATCGAACTCGAGGAATGGTGATCGATCCCCAGTACCTCAATCACAAAGTGAGGAGGGCAACCTGTTCAGTGATGAACATTGAGCATTGTCTTTGAGCAGACTGAATTTAGACAACGGTGAAGGGGATGATAGTCACAGTAGTTGGGGACTAGACATGTCAGACGAGGAAAGAGAGTTTGAAGGAGGGAGCGTGTGCACCCCTGAAGGAAGTAAGCAAATGGATAAGGAAGTAAGATGGTTGGATTTGGAACAACCTAAGGATAGAACACCAAATCCCATAGAATATCCTGAGCGTCCCCCATGATGATCACATAGTGAGAAGGGAGAGTCGCCACCATATGTAAGCAGGTTAAGGTCATTACCCACAAAGAGACAGACAGGGACAATTATCCCTGCCATTGATAGACTAATAGTGGGATCCGATTATGGGATGGAGTTTACACAGTTTCCTTTTTTAGGAAAAGGGGGAGCAAGTCTGCAATATATTCCATTGCCACAGACGGACAAGGATAGCTTAAAATGCAAGCTCCCTAGTTTTATTTTGGGTGCTGAGAAATGGATATACAAATTAGAGAAGAGGATAGGAGGAAATACGTTGGCCATAGGGGACATAAAAGGTCTCCTGGAAGCCATTCTTGTCAGAGGGCTGATGACATATGGAGGAGGGCGGGATGTTCAAGTGTGACTGCACAAAACACAGCGCATGATGGGGCACCATTTAATAATTGCAGAGCAGATGTATGGAGGGCACTTAGGGTACAGTATCCTGAGATATCAGATATGGTTGTAATTATGAAATGTAAGATGAAGGAAGATGAAGACCCTATTGCTTACATCCAGGATATTCAGGAGAAATGTCAACTTGAAACTCGTGAGCCATGTGAAAAGACAGTGGCAGTATTTTACCAAATTTTATGTCAGGGGTTGCCTGAGCCAGTACTGAGGCGGATGAAGAAACAAGCAGGGATGGAAGCGAAGCTACGGACTGAGATACAGGTGACAATAGTACACCATTGTCGGTTATTACAAGAGAAATACAAAAAGAAAGATGACAATAGAAACATAGAGGAAGCCAAATTAGGTCTGACAAAATTGTCAAAATTTGCGACAGAAGGGGTGGTATTGACAAGCGGAGAATGTTTGGGAATGCAGGAATAAATGTGTGCATCGCAGGCAAATAATCTGTGCGCGATGGACCAAGGTGGATATGGATTTACACCACAAGGCAGCGGTATGGGTTATAGAGAAAGAGGAGGCGTATTTCATAATAATCAAGGTGGGTTTCAAGGTGCACAGAATGAGAACCTGAATGCTCAGGGAGGACATAACCAAGGGGTACTAATAGAAGTGTTCCTCCAGTATGTTGGAATTGTGGAATGACAGGACATATTGCGCGTGTATGTGGGAGCTAAGGGAATGTAGAGAATGGACAGTTCTCTAGAGGGGGGACAAATTACCCTCCACCATATAGCACACAGACCAGAGAAGGCTTTGCCCAGGATCACACATCTTATCAGACACAAGCGCCACAAGTACAACAGGTACCACAGCAGATGTAGAAGCCAAAATGGTTGCATATTCCCCAGAAATGTCGAGATTTGACACTGAGAGTATTAAAGAAAACTTAGTTACAACAATGCTTGTCAATGACCCAATTAATGGAGATTCAAGGAAGTGCACCACAGGAGGAGCACAAATTATGGAAATTAAGGGGTGTTCTTTATCCCCCATGGAAGCGTTATGGTGACAGGACAGCACTGGAAAGACAGTGATGCCAGTGAATTTATTGAAAGTCGTGCTCGAACAGCTGCATTACCCCACTCATGTAACTAGAGAGTGTCTTGCTGCTTGTATTGCAGAAGACTGGTTCTTTCCTAATTTGTTGGAACACGTTGCACTATTTATGGTGAACTGCATCGTGTGTCAAAGGTTTACTGCTGGCATACACTGAGAACAATTAGAGGAGTAATACCTCGACCGAATGGTCTGTTCAGCATTTACATATTGACTATATTGATATGCTGGAGGTATGTAATGTATATGGGTATCTTTTAGTGGTGGTGTGTCCCTTTTCTAGGTGGATCGAGGCAGGTCCTGTCACACTCACCTGTGTCTCTGCAGGAGCGATGGACGAGCCTCCCTTAACCCCGAGTCTTCACTTCCCCTGTTTCACCCGGAGGAATACCTGCCAAATACAAGGTGTACACTCAGCCCTGAATTCACCCGATTCCCCTGGGCCCTTCCCTTCTCTTTGCTGTGTGCTGTGATGTCCCCCTATGGGCTTACCTTAATCTTTAGTAGAGTGTGCACTCCATCCTGCATTTGCAGGGGCGTGATTCACTCATGTGATTGGTGCCAATGTCTGTAGTTCAGATTCCAAACGCTGTTTTATGTATTTACAGCAAGGCCGAGAGTCCAAGGCGCTAGTTTCTTCACTGGCCAGAAAGTCCTTCCCACAAGTGAACGTTGCGCAGAGAATGTTGAGTGTCCAAAATTGTCCATATAGTCTTTGTTTGCCGGTATTTTTGTGGGTGAGTAGCGATGCGTGAAGAAGCTAGCTGCTGGTAGGTTTGAGCAGCGCCTTCAATTTGAGTGCGCCTGGTAATGTCTCTCCCTTTCCCTTGCAGGAGAAACTTTGTGGTATTAGGGCCTCGAGTCCAGATTCAGCTCTACTGGAGACTTGGTGGTTAGGTAAATTTGCACAGAGGCTTTTGGTAAGTATGCACCGCTTAGAGAGAGAGAGAGCAGTGAAAATAGTTATTGGAGTGACTAACCTGGATTTCAACGTTGCGCGAAGATTCAGTGAATATGCACAGCGTTACTGATGTGCGCGTGTCAACTCTGTTCTTCTTTGTTCTTACAGGTGCCGGTGTAGAAGTCCCCTCTTTACTGGAGATAACTGCAGCGTGGAGTAAGAACCAGGTAAGCTGAAGCTGAATGATCCAGAGTGGGTAAGCACAAGTAGGATGATCCGGAGCAGGTAAGCAGAAGCAGGATGATCCGGAGCAGGTAAGCAGAAACAGGATGATCTGGAGCAGGTAAGCAGATGCTCGCTGATCCAGAGCACGGCAAGTGTGTTGCTGATACAGCTCACGGTAAGCAACACAAAGCATTGGAAGAATCTTGGGTGTGGCTTATATAGCCAGCCACAGCCAAACACTAGAGACTTCATGAGTTATCATGCACTTCCTGTTTGGCAACAGGAAGTGGTAACCAGGAAGTTACTACAAACAATAGGAAGGAATGAAAGGAGGGATTTGTTATGGGTTCTTTGTGTGCCTATGCCAGGCCTGCCACCCAGGTTGCCCCAACTACCTGCCTAATACCCATGACAGTCTTCCCCCTCAAGACCCCTCCCAATGGTGTGTATGAAAGCTTTGGTTTCTCATGATGGTCCCGATGGAATTTCCGCACCAATCGGGGGGCATGCACGTGCGTGCTGGGTTCCCATGATCTTTCCTGGGGTCCGTACCCCTTCCAGTCAATCAAATAATACAAGGTCTTTCGTACTTGTTTGGAATCTAATATGTTCTTTACTTCATATTCTGGCGCTTCTTCACCCACCTGTATGGGTGCGGGAGGTGTGGAAGTTCGGGTTCCTTGGTGTGCTGGTTTTAATAGTGACACATGAAATACGGGATGTATACGCATATGTTGAGGTAACGCCAGTTTCATGGCTGCTGGATTAGTTACTTTTTCTATTGTATACGGGCCGATGTATCTAGGCTGAAATTTATTGGGACACTTTAAAGCAATGTGTCTAGTTGCCAGCCAGACCGAGTCTCCCACCTGATAATCTGGGGCTTTTCGTCGATGGTGATAAGCGATTCTTGTCTGTGTTTCTTTGGCTTGCTGTAGGTTCCTGCTGGCTTCTCTGGCTGCTTTCATGATGCTGGCATGTAGATTCTTTACTGCAGGCATTTCAATCTTTTCTGGCGGATCGTAGACCGACGTTCTGGGGTTTCGACCATATATAGTAAAGAAGGGTGTTGCTTGGGTTGATGAACGCGTTGAGTTGTTGTAGGCATACTCTGCCATCCATAGAATTTCTGTCCAGCTTTGGCTAGTTTGGTGTAATAGACAGTGTAAATACTGTTCCATGGTCTAGTTCGTGCGCTCGGTTTGGCCGTCCGTTTGAGGGTGGTGACTAGAAGACAAACAGGACCTCATTACACGGACGGCGGTAACCATGGCGCTATTAGCGCCATGGTTGCCGCCGGTATTTTACCGATTCCACCGTGGTGAATGGGGGAATTACTGCCCCATTCCAAGGTTGGCGGGGTGGTAATTCCCCATTCACCAAGGCCCTTCCCCATTCCCATTTGAGCCCCCATAGGGCTCAATGGGAATGGGGAAGGAGCAAATAACGGTACCGCTATTAGCGGTACCGTTATTTGCCCTGAAGTCCCTCAGCGGGTTCCTTCCTTAACGTGTGGTCTGGCCACACGTTAAGGACGGGACCGGCTGAGGGACCTCGTAGTATGGCGCTAAGGGATTACCAGCACCGGAGCCCTTACCGGTGCCGGTAATCCCTTAGCGCCATCCGTGTAATGAGGCCCACAGACTTCTACTCTTGCCAGGGCACAACATTTTTTCCAAAAACGAGATACAAATTGGCTGCCTCTGTCAGAAACGATTATGGTAGGGAATCCATGTAACTTGATGATTCGGTCTAGAAAAATCTGCGCCAGGGTCTGAGCTGAGGGAATACCCTTTAGAGCTATGAAATGGGCCATTTTGGAGAAGAGGTCCACTACTACGAGGATGGTATTATAACCTGAGTTAGGAGGTAGATCAGTGACGAGGTCCATTGATACTGTGTGCCAGGGCGCTGGCGGAATGGTGATTGGCTGAAGGAGGCCGGCTGGTTTTTGCCCAAATGTTTTGTATTGTGCACACACCTCACAGGTGCCTATGTAGGTGGCAATATCTTCTCGCCAAGTTGGCCACCAATAAGATTTGCTTACTTTCTTCATGGTTTTGGCTATACCCGGATGGGCTTCTAACAGCGAGTCGTGGTAGTCTGATATGATTGCTTGTTGCAGATCCTTATTTGGAACGTAGAGGCGTTTTTGGTAGTATGGTAGTTTGTCTTGAATGGTGAACTGATCTCCCTTCGTGTCCCAAGCCAGTAGGTCTTCTTCAGACACATTTTCTTTAATTGTTTCCTGCAGAGTATTTAACGGAGATGGGCCGATGCAGAGGCCGATAATTTTATGGCTGGGTATGATCTCCACCGGGTTAGGGGCATTGTAGACTTCCTCTCCTGTGCCAAAGTGGGATAACGCATCCGCTTTCCTGTTCTTAACTCCGGGGCGGTAGGTGATTACAAAGTCATATTCAATTAAGGATAGGGCCCAACGGAGCTGCCTAGAAGACTGAGCTTTTACTGAGCGTAAGTATTACAAGTTCTGATGATCTGTTATTATTGTGATGGTGTGTTTTGCTCCTAGTAAGTAAGTAAGTAATGTCACCATTCAAACAGTGTGCTTTTGATTGCTAGGAGTTCTTTCTCAGAAATTGCATAGTTTAATTCTCCTGGGGAAAATTTCCTTGACCAAAAGGCAATGGGGTAAAGGCATCCGGTTTCAGGATTTTGTTGAGACAATACGGCCCCTATGGCAATGCTTGAAGCGTCCGTTTCCAGGATGTATGGTAAATTGGGCTGTGGGTGTTGCAGAATTGGGGCTGAGGTGAATTTTTCCTTGAGAGCTCGAAAAGCTTCTTCCGCCACTGGTGTCCATTCGAACTTTCGTTGTTTGCGCAGCAAGGACGTTATTGGATGTACAATATGTGAGAATCTTGGTATGAAGCGTCGATAAAAGTTTGCAAACCCTAGGAAACTATGTACTCCCTTTACAGACATGGGTGAGGACCAAGTGAGGATTGCCTCCACTTTTCTATTGTCCATCTTGATCCCCTGCGGTGTCAGTACATATCCCAGAAACTCCACCTCGGTGACGTGGAAAGAGCATTTTTCTAGCTTTGCGTACAGTTGGTTTTCACGCAGTTTGCGGAGTACAGCTCGCACGAGGGTTACATGCTCTTGGGGAGTGGTGGAGTAGATCAGTATGTCATCGATGTAGATGACTGCGCAGACATCGAGGAGTTCCCGTAACACATCATTCATAAAATGCTCGAACGCAGCGGGGCATTGCAAAGCCCAAAGGGCATGACCTGATATTCGTACAAGCCATAGAGGGTATGGAACGCAGTCTTCCACTCGTCCCCTTTCTTCATGCGTACAGGGTAATATGTGTCGCGTAAGTCTTGCTTGGTGAAAATCTTTGCTTGTCTCAGCTGGTCTATGAGTACTGGTATCAGAGGTAACGGGTACTTATTTTTTATGGTGACTTGATTTAGGGCCCGGTAATCAATACATGTTCTTAAGTCCCCCTCTTTCTTCAGTACGAAGAAGAGTGGGGAGGCGGCTGGTGACTTAGATGGTCTAATGAAGCCATTGGCCAGGTATTGATCCAAGTAGATCCATAGATGAGTGTTTTCTTCCTCGGTTAATGCATAAATGCGGCTGCATGGTACTTGTGCCCCTTGTTGCAGGTCAATCTGGCAGCCGTAAACTCGATGTGGTGGTAGTGTATTAGCTTGCTCCTTAGCTAACACATCCTGGAACTCCTGGTATTCCTCTGGTAAAGTGCCCACCAAGCCTAAACCTGCTATCTTTTCCTGTGAAGCTAACAATGGGCTTCCTTTAATCCCTCTGATGCCGTAACAAGAGGTGCATTCCGTGGAAAAGAGTAAGGTTCGAGTTCGCCAATCTATCTTTGGGTTGTGCGTCTCTAGCCACGGTATCCCAAGAATCAGCTGGAATTGGGGTGCAGCAATAAGGTTGAATCTAATACTTTCTCTGTGGCCATCTTGACAGATTAAGGTGATGGTGGTAGTACACTGGACCTCATTATGACCTTCCCGGTAAAGTCGGCACTTTACTGGCATGGCGGCAATAACGTGTCCAAGTTCCAACTATGTTGCAATTAGCGCCCAATTACGAGTGGTCGTGCACGCGCTTACCGCCATGCCGGTAACGTCCCGCACCGCCTACCCGGTAAGGTCCTAAAAAGCCCTTACTGGCAGCATGCTAAGCGTAAACCCCTCCTCCGTCTACCACTAAATAGCGGTCCCGCAAATAGCGGGGAACGGAAATAGCGTACCCGGCAATAGCGAGCACGTTAATGTCGGAAACGGAAATAGCATCATCGCTCCGGAACGGGAAATGCAACGGCGGCCATCTTGAAAAACACAATCCATTGCAATCCTCCATACATAGGACCTGCATCAGCAGAACAGCTGGCCCAACTGCACATACAACCACATCACCATGCCCAAGGCCCTGAAAAAAGGAGCTGCGCAAGGTGCGCTTCTCTGAAGAAGAGCTGAATATGCTCGCGGACACCCTGGCCGAAAATGGTGAGGTTGTGTTTGCTGCCGATCTGCGTTGACCTGCACAGTTGCGTAAGAAAGAGATCTGGGAGGAGGTGGCGCGCAAAGTGAGTGCTGTCAGCACCAACCCCCGCACGGTAAAGGACGTGCGCAAGCGCTGGGTTGACCTGCACCTACGCGTCCGGAACATCCTTTCAGCAAATCGTAGCCAGAGCATGGCAACAGGTGGCAGAGGTGCCTCACCCATTAAGATGACTCGCTGGGAGGAGACATGTGCAAGCAGAATTGGAATGAAGGCAATCAAGGGAGTCGGGGATATGGAGCGTGGAGCACCGTCATCGGCTGATGGAGGTAAGTGGCTTAAGAAACCACTGTAATGCAAAGTATGAAGATGTCCCCCAAAACTGACAGTGAAATGATCCAATGCTGGGGCTACCACACAAATGTACGCAACCCTGCTTACAGGTCGTGCACAGCACCATCACATACACATGCATGCTTCACCTCATACATGTGTCACCCAGACGCATACCTGCATGACCCACCCATATGGCAAGCAACCTGTATGTCACAACTCCAACGGCAAATACCCACCAATCCATAGAACTGCAGCAACCCAATACATGCATGATGCACGTAGACCCATCACTGATGCTGTCCCTCTCTTGGACCCCCACAGGCACACAATCTGACAGTGAGGCTCAGGACCCCACGGAGCAGCCCACAACACCTGTGAAGAAGGCCAGGGGCACAGAGGGAGCAAACAGGCCCTCAAGATCAAGGGGCACAGTGAAACCTGGACTTGCATACAAGCCCAAACCAACACAGGAACCTACTGCACTGATGCGCGAAAGGGCCACCACCACAGCACCCACACCAGCTACCACCACACAGGAGCCAGTGGCTGAAGGCTCTGTGTCCACTGCCAGCAGTACAGTTGGAGAAGCAGCTGCCATGGCACCCCTGTCGGATGATGATGCACACAGTCCGACACCCGGAACACCTGCCACAACAAGCCCGCAGCAGTCACCCCACCTCTCCCCACCCAGCACACACAATGCCAGCAGCCATGAGCTGTCTGCTGTTGAGTCATGGCCAGGGAGCTTCACCCCCACGCGGAGCATGCATGATGCAGCACCCTTGTCGCATGCTGCTTCGACATCCACCGGTGTCAGGGACAGGCACGAGGGTATCACCCTCATCCAACAGCGCCAGGAGGAGCTGACAGCGCTGGTAACCCAGCACATCAGTGAAGGTGCCCGGGTGAGGGAGGAGTTCCGGGAATATGCAATGTCCCTCAAAGTTGCTATTGAATCAAGTTCAACACGCATATGTAATGAATTGGCGGCTGTGAGGCAGGTCCTCACCCGCATGGTAGATGCCTTGGAGGCCCTGCGTTCCGCACAGGTGCTTGACCAACCAGGCACCTCCTCAAATGCCAGCTCCACACAGACCAGCCCCCTGTGTAGGTCTGCAGGTCGGACATGGGGCCACCCGATGCTGGCAGTGGACATGGGATGTAGGTGCAGCCTGCCAATCTGAACTATAGCAGACTAATGGTGCATGGAAGTGCACACCATGTGTGGGGGAGTTGTGGGGGAGAAGGAGGGGGGAAAGGGTGTGTGGGGGAGTTGTGGGGAGAGGCAGAGGGGGAGAGGGTGTGTGGGGGAGTTGTGAGGGGAGAGGGTGTGTGGGGGGGTGTAGGGGGAGCGGGAGAGGGTGTGTGGGGTGGAGGGTTTGAGCACATTCAATATTCTTAATGTTCAATACACCCATTGTGTCTAGAGAATTCACATGACTGGACATTGCTCATGTGTACATGTGCTTTATTGGTGAACAGTGCACAGTGTCCATGTCCCTCACACAACCAGTGCCCTGAGTCCCACCCCCATGGCACCCTACGCATCCATGTGTATTAGAAATATTGGTTAATCAAATTCTGGCACACAGCATGTCCCTCCTGTGCATTGCCACCTGCATGATGTACAGCTCCATCTTGTTCCTCTTCCTCAGCCTCACCTGGCGGTTGCAGTTCAATGTCAGGGGGCAGAGGCACGTTCCGTCGGATGCATATGTTGTGCAGTATGACACATGTCATGATGATCTTGGCCACCTTTTCATGCCCGTACAGGAGTGCCCCTCCCGACCTGCTGAGGCAGCGGAACCATGTCTTCAAGAGGCCAAAGGTCTGCTCAATCACCACCTGGGTACGGGTGTGTGCACGATTGTAGTACTCTTCGTGCCTGTTAGGCGGGTTCCGGACAGGGGTAAGGAGCCACCTCTTCAAGGGATAGCCAGCATCACCTGCATGGGTGGTAAAGTTGGTTTGTGTAAGTGATTACATGAAATGGAGCCTGTAGGTATCAGTCACATGCTTGCAGTTATTTGTTGCTCACTTCCACTTCCCACAGCATTCATGGAAATGGTCACATTTGCCCCATTGTGTGAAGTCACATGGTCCACAGGTGTGGGTTGCATCGTCAAGTGGATGCAGGGTGTCCTATTCAATGATGGTGTTCATGCAATGTGGGTGCTTACGGCGGTCGGTAGTTGCCATGATCTATGTGATGTGCAGTTAAGCGTATGCATTGATCCTGGCACAATTGCCAACTTACTCTGGGACATCTGCCATTCCACGCTTGATGTTCCCATGCTGGCGTGCTGCACCCCTGTGGTGTTGTCCCAATGACAATCTGTGTATAGCATTTGCATGATTTATTTCTGTGCACTGCATTGTGTTGGAGAGGGTACGGTCTGATGATGTGCAGTGTACGTGTTATTGGATATAGTATGGTTGCAGTACTGGCATGTTGGCATTGTTGTGCAGCTTACATCTTTCACATTGCCTTGAGGTGTCAGGCTCATTCTGGGATGATTTGGGGCACAGTGTATAGCAGTATGGAAATTGTCCAGTTGCACACCTAATGTCACCCAAGTGTACTATCCATCTCCCCCACCACAATCTCACCCAAGTGTAGTATGCATCTCCCCCCCACAATCTCACCCATGTGTAGTATGCATCTCCCCCCCACAATCTCACCCATGTGTAGTATGCATCTCACTCCACCATCATGCTGCCATTTGCTTGCCATGCAACTCACCAAGCAGCCAGGCACGTGGTCCAGCATGTTGCTCCATGTAGCGTGGTATCGTGGAGTTCTGAGGGACCATTGAATCATGGGTTGATCCGGGATATCGGGCACAACAATGTGTGATGATGTGGGTTAAGTCACATACCATTTGCACATTGATGGAGTGGTATAGTTTACGGTTGCGGTACACTGCCTCCATGGCATGTGGGACCACCAATTCCACATGGGTGCAGTCGATGGCACTGATGCAATTTGGCATGCCTGCCAGTGCATGGAGGGCAATTTTGGTGCTAGAGATCTCCTGGGCAGTCCGTGGTAGGGATATGTGGTCGCTTGTGTGCTTCAGGAGGGCATCGAGCACTTGGTTCAGCGTGCGTGAAAATAATGGCTGTGATTTTCCATGCATGTGCCCCACTGTGTGCTGGTAGGTGCCTGTGGCCAGGAAGTGGAGCACAGACACCACCTTCAGTAGAGGGGGGATGGCGGTATGGATGTCAATGAGGCTGACAATGTCGTCATGTATCATGTCCACTATGGTGGTGATTGTGTCCCGGTCCAGGCGGTACAGGGTGTGGATCTGCACAGGGGTTAGGTTGAAGGGGCTGGCTCTGATGCGAGGGATTGGTGGCTGCCTGTGTGGTAACACTGGCTGAATTGGGGGGACTTGCTGGGCCTGTCTCACCCTCCTGTTGTGGCTGTTGTAGTTGTTGGTCATGGCGCAGCTCTGCGAGCATGACATCCAGGCCCAGTATGGCAACTGCAATTGGGATCATTTTGGTGTGGAAGGGGGTGTGGTGTGAAGGTGTGCTCCTTTTGTGCTGGGCCAGGCTCATTTGGCTCCACCTGGGCTGATTGTGTGCACCTGTGGCAGTTGATAGCACAGCTGCTTGCTGTTAGCGGGTGGTCTGCGATGGCAGTGATACCGGCAAGGCGGTATGCATTATTAGCGCACTCACGGCACTGGTAGGGGCATGTCTGCATGTCTTGCGATCTACCCCTGTTAGCGCCATCCGGTAATGCCGGCCCAAAGGGCCGCATGCCCACACCCATGCCGCTATTAGAGGCACCGTTATGTACGATGCCGCTAATAGCGGGTTGGCAGGTCAGAATGGCCCGGAGCATTAAGCGATGCCGGTAATCCTTTACCGGCGTAGTTTTTCCCTTACCTCCAACCTCGTAATGAGGCCCACTGTGTTACTGGTCCCAAAAGGAGTTGTGTGCCATCCACAGCTGTCACGCTTTCTGCAGTGTCCTTATGATGGAATGCTAATCCCAATGTCTTTGCAGTGTTTATGTCCAGGTAGTTCCCAATAGCCCCACTGTCTATGAAAGCCTTGAGGGCATGCATTCGGGTGGGCTGTGAAGGGTCTAACAGAACCACAGGAATACTGAAATGTGAGATCTGAGTGCTCCGTTCCTGGCTCGACAGACCAACCTCTACATCTGCCGGGCACTGGAGTTTTCCGCTACCGCACCTGTGTCTTCCCCTATGTTATCTAGTACCCCCATTGTCTTCAGTGGGGGTTTAATCATGCAGTTCCGAAGGAAGTGACCAGATTGGCCGCAATATAAGCAAAGTTTTTCCTGACTCCCCCGTTCTCTCTCCGCCTAGGTGAGTGGTCCCCTGAGAACACCCAATTGCATGGGCTCTGAGTGTTTTTCTGAGGTCTGTCGATGGGACGCTTCCTTTGGTCGGACATACACTGGTCTATGCTCTGATCTGGTTCAGTCGGCCTTGCGATCCTGTAACCGGTGGTCTAGTTGTATAGTTAGATCGATGTATTCACTGCAATCTTCGGGAGGATTAACTACTTGCGCCAAGACATCTTTTAATTCTCCTCTCAGTCCTCGATAAAATAACGTTATTCGTTTCTCCTCTGCCCAACCTGATTCGGCTATTAAGCGATTGAATGTGGAGACACATGAGATTAGATCCTGACCACCCTGTCGCAGCAAGAGTAGCTCATCATCCAGGGCCTGACCTTGAGTCCGATGGGCAAATAGTTTGCCCATTTCACGCTGAAAACCTGGGTAATTTCTCAGTAAAGGGTTGTCCCTAAGCACTAGCGGGATAGACCAGTCCTTCGCGTGCCCTCCTGAATAGGAGAGGACAAAAGCTACTTTAGCTTGGTTGTTCAGAAAGGTGTCTGGTTTGCATATGACATGTAGCCGCATTGATTCATGAACGCTCCAAATTTCTTGGGATCCTCAGAGAAGCGTTCCGGGGGTGCTAAAGGGATGTTGCCTGGAAGCAATACCTGAACAGGTGTGGCTACAGGTTCCACGGTAGGCTGCCCCTGTGGAACTCCACCTGGTAGGGGTGCTAGACCAGCTTGGGTCTGTAGGAGCTGTCTTGCCAAATTGTCTGTTTTGTCCCTGTTGCACCTTAAGGAATTTGTCTCTGAGCGGGCTGCATGCACTTCGGCCCATAGTTCACCTAACAATAGGGAAAGCTGGTCTACCTCGGAGGTTTCCATCGCTCGGGCAGAGGTATTGAGGATGGCTTCGTGTTCTGTCACACTCACCTGTGTCTCTGCAGGAGCGATGGATGAGCCTCCCTTGACCCCGAGTCTTCACTTCCCCTGTTTCACCCAGAGGAATACCTGTCAAATACAAGGTGTACACTCAGACCTGAATTCACCTGATTCCCCTGGGCCCTTCCCTTCTCTTTACTGTGTGCTGTGATGTCCCCCTATGGGCTTACCTTGAGCTTAAGTAGGGTTTGCAATCCATCCTGCATTTGCAGTGGCGCAATTCACTCATGTGATTGGTGCCAATGTATGTAGGCTGAGTTCAGATGCCAAACGCTGTTTTATGCCTTCACAGCGAGGCCGAGAGTTCAAGGCGCCAGTTTCTTCACTGGCCAGAAAGTCCTTCCCACAAGTGAACGTTGCGCGGAGAATGTTGAGTGTCCAAAATTGTCTGTATTGTCTTTGTTTGCCGGTATTTTTGTGGGTGAGAAGCGCTGCGTGTAGAAGCTAGCTGCTGGTAGGTTTGCGCAGCGCCTTCAATTCGAGCTCACCTGGTAATGTCTCTCCCTTTCCCTTGCAGGAGAAATTATGTGGTATTAGCGCCTCAATTCTGGGTTCAGCGCTACTGGAGACTTGGTGGTTAGGTAAGTTTGCACGGAGGCTTTTGGTAAGTTTGCACCGCGTAGAGAGAGAGAGCGCAGTGAAAATAGTGTCTGCGTTATTGGAGTGAGCGCAATGAATAATGTCTCTTCTTTCTTACAGGGGTTTGTGCGCTCGTGCAACTAACCTGGATTCCAGTGTCGCGGGAAGATATGGTGAGTAAGCGCAACGTTACTGATGTGCACGCGTTAACGCTGTTCTTCTTTGTTCTTACAGGTGCCGGTGTAGAAGTCCCCTCTTGACTGGAGATAGCTGCGGCGTGGAGTAAGAACCAGGTAAGCTGAAGCTGAATGATCCACAGCGGGTAACCAAAAGTGGGATGATCCAGAGCAGATAAGCAGAAGCAGGATGATCTGGAGCAGGTAAGCAGAAGCAGGATGATCCGGAGAAGGTAAGCAGAAACAGGATGATCCGGAGCAGGTAAGCAGATGCTGGCTGATCCAGAGCACGGCAAGTGTGTTGCTGATACAGCTCACAGTAAGCAACACGAAGCACTGGAAGAATCTTGGGTGTGGCTTATATAGCCAGCCACACCCAAACACTAGAGAGCTCATGAGTTATCATGCACTTCCTGTTTGGCAACAGGAAGTGGTAACCAGGAAGGTACTATAAACACTAGGAAGGAATGAAAGGAGGGATTTGTTATGGGTTCTTTGTGTGCCTATGCCAAGCCTGCCAAGCCTCCACCCAGCTTGCCCCAACTACCTGCTTGATACCCATGACAGGTCCGTGTACACACCATGATGCCACTTGTGCAGCGAAGTTTTTAGTACAAGAGTTGTTCTCGAGGTAGGGTGTGTGTGAGGTGCTAAGATCCAATAATGGGCTGCATTGTGTCAATGAGCTATTTGAACAGATAGGGCTTCTATTGAATATAAAGCACACGTTTTCTTCTGCTTATGAACCGCAAGCAAGCGGTATATGTGAGAGACTCAATGGCCTCCTCAAGGAAAGGATTGCCAAGATCAAAATGACTTTGAAAAAGGGATGGCTGTATTGCCTACCCCTAGGTTTATATGCCCTTCAGAATCAGCCAGGATCAGACCACCTCACACTGTGCAAGCTAGTTACAGGGTGTCAAATCAGAACACCCCTTATACCTCCGTCTAGGGGTAGAAGTGATGCCCAGAGCGTAGCTAAAACTTTAGGTGATGAGATGCATGATTATTTGACATGCATAACCTCTAGTATTTCTTTCATTTCAGATCACGTCAAGCACCAGGGGAGTCGGTCTGAGAACACAGAAGTCTTCTTAACAGCGAGAAGCCCGAGCTTCTACTCATCGGATCCCCAACAATTCTAGGCAACCTCGACAAGCAATCATCATCCTTTACCATCTACAACATACCGATTGCAGTATCCCATACAGTCAAGACTCTAGGAGTCTACCTTGACTCCAACCTCACCACGGACAAGCAGGTTAACGCCATTGCTTCCTCATCTGCATACTACTCCAAACTCATCTACGCAGCAAGACCCTTCATCTCCTCCCAAAATAGCCTCACTATTGCTAGGGCCATTATAGGATCCAGGTTGGGCTACTGCAACGCGCTCCTTGGTGGAACCTCCGGCAAAAACATTGCTAAGCTCCAACATGCCCTGAACAACACCCTCAGGGCCGCCACAGGTTTCTCTAGGAAAGACCACATCTCGGATCTCAGAAGGCAGAGGATCACCTTTAAAATACTCTCCCTGACCCATAAATGCCTCCACGACCTTGCTCCCCCTTACCTTGCCCAGAGGATCTCACGACCCACCTCTGCCAGGCCCGCTCGATCTGCCTACACTAACCTGATTTCTACACCCAAGACCTGCAGAGTACGTGCAGGTGGCTCTAGCTTCCCAGCTCTAGCAGCGCAGCTTCACACTGGAACGCCCTACCCACGCACCTCAGGGGGATTGACTCTCACCTAGCCTTCCGCAAAGCCTTAAAAACCAGGCTGTTTGTCTAAACCCTCCTGCCATGATCGCTTCCTGCTATGATCGCTTCAGGCATACGAATGTCATATGTAACCACTTTCTGCTTTCTATCTCTGTAACTAAGTAGCTATGTTTTCGATGTCTACACAATCTTGCTTGCATACAGCGTCATGTAACAGCGCCTCGATGTCTATGGGCTGCAGTGCGCTCTACAAATGTAATAAATAAATAAATAAATAATAATTCGGCAACCAATCCAAGTAAACTATTACCACCACCTAAGTTATATGTTGGGGACCTAGTGTTAATACGTTTTTTTACCAGAAAGTGTCATGAGCCATGTTTTCATGGCCCTTTTCTTATCGAAGAAGTGTCCCCTTCTGCTGCCAACGTACAAGGAAGAAGAGCATGGCTGCACCTGGGCAATGTGAAGATTTATAAAGGCGAGACCTTTCCTCCCACCGTTGCTGAGCCAGAAGCAAGACAAGAAGAAGAATTTCAGAGTGTTCCGACCCGATCGATGACAATGAGGAAGGATGATAAAACAACGAGTGGCTAACATGTACTTTATTTGGACTGGAATTCAACACTCCTTATAGATATTTTAGCAAAGAGCACAAAGACTTATGGAGAATTCCAGGAATATGTAAATTAACTTTTAGAAATACATATTGATGCAAAGAATAATGCATCAGAGTTATTCCTAAACGTCGGTTCTTGATCAGAAATTGGAAACGAGATCAGTATCCAGTTTCATTTTGTGGAGAATATTTGTTTTAAGTGATGAAACATATGGTACAGGCTGATAGTGACATTCATCAGCTTGTGCTTGCTGTCTTTGTGTTCATACTGCAGTCTTAACCTGCTCTTGTTAGAAGAACATTCATATTCATACTTTCTTGCAGGATCCTAAAAGCGGCCCAGTGATAAGAAAACTCCTTATTGCTATAATTGAACAGATTTCACAGTTACAAACATAAAGAAACTTGATGATTGTATTAGAAATGTTTTATGAAGAGAGTGGCAGGGTTCTAGAAGATGAACAAGTGCAATTGTCTTTCTGCTCCTCAGCTTTCACAGTCTCTATTATCTTAGTACTTCCGCTGAATGAGAAGTCCCTATTGTTCTCCCTACTGTGAAAAATACTTTTGATTTACTCTATGAGCACGATACAGATTTTGGGAGACACAATAGAGATGCACAGGAAGACAGTGAAGGAATTAATACCCATCTAGAGAACACAGCTCATCTGGGGAATAACATGTGGTACCAACACATG
This sequence comes from Ambystoma mexicanum, assembly GCF_040938575.1. Taxonomy (NCBI): domain Eukaryota; kingdom Metazoa; phylum Chordata; class Amphibia; order Caudata; family Ambystomatidae; genus Ambystoma; species Ambystoma mexicanum. Next base: position 652,164,327 of record NC_090935.1, on the reverse strand, counting down.
AAAAAAGTAGGGGAGAAAGCATCTAAGGAGGGTTGCTACGTCTGCTCTCTCATCCCCTATGCCTTGAATACAGTACAAACTTTAATTGCCATAGAGGTTCCAAAGCATTATGCAAAGTGCCTCAGTCATCTTGCAGCAGGTACAACTCGTGGGCGACCTTGCGATGGAGATCAAAATGGTTGTTTCCATACCAGAATGACTATTTCAAAACACTGCAAATGGAAAAGGAGCCTAGTTGGAAGAGCAAGATGCTTGTGTATCCTGCTGCAGGACAGGATTAGGTGATCATTGAAGAGATTAATTGGCCTGATGTGACAGAAATAGCCGGATCACATGTGTGTTGGGAACAAACTCAATTATTGATCTCTGGACGTGTGAACTCCAAGAAGGGATGGGAAGACGGAATTATGTCCTGTGCAGTCCACCTGCTGAAAATAGATTACGTATAAGAGGTGCAGAAGGTGAATGATGGGTGTTTAAAGTGATGGGCCAAACACTCCAAACTACTGACATAGGTAGAAGACAAATCAGGCCCAGTAGTTGTAATCCCATTGGTTAATGCAACAATGTGCTTCCGAAGACACGCAAAGAATCATGTGGGATATAACAGAGAATGCAAAACCACAATTGATGTTCTAAGGATGGGCAAAGGGACAACCATCCTTATGGACCGATATTGGGCTTGTGGATCTAGAGCTTACATGAGGTTGCCGAAAGATTGGGGTGGAGTATGTTCTTTGGTGCTCATCCATGTTCCAGCATTAGTGATTCCTCAAAGTGACCTGAACATTGATGAATTTCCAAAAGTGGATGCCCATTTGAGAAAAAGAAGATCGCTTGAGCTTCTCTGGCAGACAAGAAGAGAACATTATTTCTCAGCCAAATCAATAACAGCGTATGATTCCATTCCTGAGGAACACAGAGTGTTCAGCAAGACTGCCACAATAGTGATGACTATATTCATGCCTGGGATCCAAACAGTGGTGAATGCCAAGTGGTTTCAGATCACTAGATGGGAGCTTCTGCAGACAGTCAATGCTACCATAAAGGGATTCAACGCTATCAAGGAAGAGCTGAGGGCCATACGACTGATGACCCTCCAGAACAGATATGTCCTTAATATGATCACAGCAATGAACGGAGGAGTTTGCAACACAATTGGGCCATCATGTTGCACATTCATACCTTCTCTCGATGAGCAAAATGGAACCTTAACCAAGGCCATAACGTTGTTGACAGACTTGCATACCAAGATGGAAGATGAGACGGATGACATTGAAGATGACAGTTGGTTTGCTTCCCTGTTCCTGTGGATTCCGCAGTGGTTGGCAACTATATTCAATATTCTTGGAGTAATATTACTGCTGGTGATGTTCAGATTCTGTTTAAACAGGATAGCAATTGCCCAATGCAAGAAAACGGCAAAGAAGGTGGTAGGAATGAAGATCATGAATGATATCAAACCTGAACCTAACATCAAGGATCTGACTGATGGAGCTGTCAGAAAATATATAGAGGCCAGCATTGTAGCAACCTGAAGGAAAGAAGCTCCTATATCCGAAGAATCATAAGAAGTATGTGGGACGATGGGTCTATTGTACTCCGAACGGGCAATGTAACTACATGACCTGGAGTGTAGATGAACATGTCTAATCATCAAGCACCCTAAAGGGGTGATGAAGATAGGGACACCAAAGAAACACTCCTTCAAAAGAAAATATCAAAATGTCGAAATGATTGAGGGTTGAGGACTCAACCAGAGGTTGGAATGTAGAGGCGCAGCTGCATGCCTCTGCACAAAATCCGGCCCCTTACCTCCTATAATTTGGAAGCCTGAGATTCTGCCGTGTTTGACACCAGCATATGTGCCAATACTACATTGTATATTCGAAAAAAGATACCCATTGAGACAACTCTATCAAATGTATCCCCGAAGAGACGACAATCTGAGGGAGGAACTCCCTGAAGGAATATAAAAAGAGCAAGGAAAGAAGCCTGTGACGTCATAAGAGAGTATGAATGACATCTCAGAATACTGGCCAAGGAGGATGCATGGATCCTACAGAATGTAATGTCGAAGTAAAGAATCGAGTGAACTCTTAAATAAGAAAAAGAAGATTACATGTGCACAAAGTGTTGCAGAGAATCAACCATTCAATTATTGTACAGACACTGAAACGCAAGTTAGACTAATTCATCATAGAAGCTGGCTATACATAGTGAATAGAATGCAGGCAAAAGCACCATTGTTTTGAGGAGGTGAGGGACAGAGACAGGTTAGAGGCGATGGACAAATGTTAGCAAGCAGGCAGTTGAGAGATAGGTTAAGATGGTCACTCAGAAGGCAAGCAGGTAGTCTTTTAGTGTGGTTGTGGAAAAATCTGTGTGTACTGTTTCTCGGATATTCAGGAGAAGAGAATTCTATGCAAGTGGAGCAAGAAGAGTGAAAGAGCGGAAGCCAGGGGAAGCACAGGCAGGGTGAGGAGCCACAAGGGTAGTCAAAGAGGCAGAGTGGACATTATGAGAAGGCTTGTAGTGTTGGTTAGAGGAGGGTAGATACAGTGGTGCTTTACCATAGATAGATTTGTGAACCAGTCGAAGAAATTTAAATCTGGCCCTGTTTTGCATCATCAGCCATCCAGCCTGGTGACGGTACAAGGAAGTGGGTGTTAAGTGAGGGAGTTCAAAGAGAGTCCTAGAAGCGAAGTTAATGATCTTGTTGAGAGGGCAGAAACCACAGTTGGAGAGATCAAAGAGGATGCTGGCACAGTAGTCCATTTTAGAGAAGACAAGAGTGGTTAAACGATGCTTGGCAGTGTTTAAAGGAAGGATGTGCCTGATTCTCCTAATATTCAGGAAGTTGAGGTGAGCCGCCGTTGCAGTTTTGGAGATAAAAGTAGAGAAGTTGTGCGAAGGCTCATAGATAACACAGAGGTTTGTAGCTGAAGAAACGTAGGGGAGAGTGTCAGGTGGGAACTGGATAGGCAGAGAAAGAGATGAGAGAGAGCTTTTGGCAGGGAATTAGAGCCGCTTTGTTTTGGTAGGGTTTAACATCAGAAAGTGCAAAGCCATCCAATATTTATTTTCACATAATCAGTTTATTAGGTGATGATTGGTAACTTAAAATCGTGGCCCTATGTGATGACACGTGTTTCGGTGAACACAACGCCTTTCTCAAATCAGGGCTATTATTCAACAGCGACAAAGTTCAAATTCACTTGTCCATGCTCCGTATTCTATTCCAAAGGTGCTCGAATGTAGGGTAGTCATGGGTTAAATCCTTCCTGCAAAGAGTCTTCCGTATTACACGTCCATGTGTCCGCACAGAGCATAGACAAGTGAATTTGAACTTTGTCGCTGTTGAATAATAGCCCTGATTTGAGAAAGGCATTGTGTTTGCCGAAACACGTGTCATCACATAGTGCTACTATTTTAAGTTACCAATCATCACCTAATAAAATGATTATGTGAAAATCAACTTTCTGTGGCGCATGAAAAATATGATACAACCTGAGATTGTTTCAAATTAAACGGAGCAGAGGGACGTTTTTCTCTGTTTGAATTTCATATGCATGCAACACTTGTGTTGAACTACAAGTGACCGTAGGGCGCTGAGACCCGGATGTTGGTATCCTCCACAAAAGTCCCCCGTACCCATCCAATAGTTAATGCCAGCGAAACAGAAATGTTGAAAGATCAGAGGAGAGTTCAGGAAAGGAGAAGAAGATATTGCTTAGTTAAATTTACTGGATATGGTATTGGTCATATAGTCTCATTCTATTTGGAATAAAGGCATTTACATTGCATGTAGAATCCCTACTCCTTCTCTCACTGTAATGGCTGTAATGGTATTAGAAAGTCTAATAGTCCCAAGCTCTTCAACACTCTTGATGGCTTTAAATGTCATGTTTTTCTAGGCTGTTTTGGTTCCAATCCCTTTTTAGTTTATGTATGTTTAAAACAACATGGCAATGCTTAATATTAATTAGGTCTTAGTATATCAGAACTCTGAGATCTAATGACAGTCAGCTTCTTGTGCTGCCCCGTTTCAAAATTACCAGAGCAGGTGGCAGCAGTTTCCAGCTCCTAGTCCCTAAACATTGGAACTCCCTCCCCATCAACATCAAAAAATTGACTTCCTTTCCTGGATTCAAAAAGCAGCTAAAGACATGGTTGCTCAACCAATACTAGTACACCGCTAAACCAATACTAGTACAACTTCTTCTGCCTCCTGTATATATTGCATAATCCTGTTTTTGTTTGATCTGCTGTTTGTAAATAATGTTTGCTTGTTCTTCTTTCAAATGTATGACCAATGACCAAGATGTCTGTAACCACGCTGTGATACCCCAGGGTCTGGGCATGTAACAAATGAAAATAATAAATAATAAATAAATAAATATATATTATAATTAAACATATGGGATTCTCATTACAGAGAAAAATATCAATTTCCCCAACAATAGCTGCTTGTTTCATTTTCAAACTGGCTTTCAGTTAATTAGGTTTCCTTTAGCTTATTTGCTTTGTGGTATGGACATATGTCACAATGTAACTGGCAAGTTGTTCAAAGATGGGGACACAAATTGTCGTCGCAACACTCCAACAAAGGTGGCTTGTGCGTCACAGGAAAACCTCAGATGAAAGGTAAAGAGAGACACTGGGCCTCATTACGACCCTGGCGGTACGGAGTGAACGGCGCCGTAAAAGGTGCCGGCGCCGTAAAAAGGTGCCGGCGCCATTCACCCCGTACCGCCGCATTACGAGTTCCCCTCGCTGGACACGGTAAGCACGCCTGGGAAAACCAGGCATGCTTACCGGGTCCCGCGAGGGGAAGAGGGAGCAAACAACGGGCCATCACGTAATGGCCCGTTGTTTGCTCCCTCTCCCATTCCCATTCAGTCCTATGGGGGCTGAAATGGGAATGGGGAAGGACCGTGTCCGGGTCCTTGGAGGGAGGAATTACCAGGCCTTCCGAACTCGGAATGGCCCGGTAAGTGCTCATTCCGAAGACCCGGACCCCGACGCGATTTCGGCAGCAGCCATGCCGCCAATAGCAGCATGGGTACCGACGAACTCGCAATGAGGGCCACTGTCAGCTCCAGGAACTGATCAGTGGTACCCAAACAAAATGAGAGAAGCAGGTGAGTCTGGGAAAAAGGCATTTGAAACCCCCCAAATCAGTCAGGATCCAGACACAAAGCAGATATGCTGTGGCACTCCATTGATATGAATGGAGGAACATTGCAAAAAGAAAAGCTTTCCTGGCAGTCATCTTCCCATTTCCAATTGGGAGATGTTGGGAGCAGAATGGCAGAAGACAGGAAGAGTGGCAAAGTGACAGAGAACGAGTGGACAGATGTAGCAATGCAGACAGTGAAGGCGTTGAGATGAAGTGGGTGGAGCGGGGTCAGTTCTCCTGTATTCTGGAAGTGTTGGTGGCAGAAGGTTGAGCTGTGAAACTGATGGGAGGGGCCCCAAGCTCCTGTACTGAGTGGTGCTGCTCTTCCTTGGTATTAATATAGGGAAAAGCGGAGTTCGGCAGAGTTCAGTCTGCAGAAACCTGTTGGGGAGAGAGGAGCTGCAGCTACTGTGTTCGTTCCTGTTTTCAGAACGGTGTCAGAACGGTGTTGGTGTGGCTTTAAGGAAAATGAGCCGAAGGACCTTTAAAAACTCCGAAAGAGTACAGAGTGCCCTCAGAGTTTGTCAGAGTTTAGTCTGCAGTCTGCAGGAGAGGAGAGGTGAGGTGAGTGGTTATGCAAGACTCTGGCCCACAAACACGCTTAAAAGCAAAAAGCAACCGGGGTAAACCCCTAGAGACACGTCCCCCAGACAACAGTGGTGCTCTTAACCCCCCAAGTTAACCATAATGATTCTCAGCCTTTGAAATGGAAACTCAAACAGCTGGCTTACTTGAAGCCATAAATGACAATCCTTTCCCTGATGCACGTACCACTTTCACCTTTAGCCAAGCCTCTGCTGAGCAATCTGTGGGCAGGAAGGCAGTACAGCTATCAGAGCTATTAGGGGCGCAAGTGGGGAGGGGAGGGAGACATGGGCCAAGTGAAGAAGACACGATTCAGCGACTCTCGACATTAGTGATCGCAAGTTTGAATAACTGGGCGCTCGCAAAAATAGAGACCGAGCATAATGAGTCTAATGACCCAAGCCTTCTCACACACATACACACAACTTGCGACGATAATCTATCGCCATCACAGCCACAGCTGCCGTCACTCATGCAATCAGCATTGGAGAAAATTAAAGGTACTTACTGCAGTGCCCTGTGAGCCGTGACGCCAGTAAATCACGAAAAGCCTGAACTTGATGAAAGGATTCTATCACGGCTCCCTTTGCTAGATGAATCTGACAGAGACTAGCTTGAGGCATCAGCAGCCTTGTCTCCCTCGAAACCTGTAAAGGGAAGTAACCCGGCGGCGGAAAAAACAGCTGATCATGACGTTTCAGAAAGCGACCCTAAACCAGGACAATATTGTCCTGACGAATTCCATGACCACGCCGAAAAATTTTATTTTTTTAAAACAGCAAATGGAGACCATAATGGTCCATGGATCACCTCAACGACATTGACAAAATTGGTACCAAATACAAGTACTATTGAACGGCTTGCCAAGATGACCTCGGCAAAATCAAAATGGAAATTGGATTATGAAAGAAAGAATGCCTCACCGGCAAACATAACACACAGCAATGTCGTTGATCAAACTGATAAAACAGATCAGGAACCTACAGTTCTGACAACAAAAAACCTGAGTTCCTTGCAAGCGGAGGATACGGGCTCCTGTGCACAAAAACGAGGTCAATCCATCACACTAGAAAGCGCTAATGATTCCATACACGAAGCAGCTGCACGGGAAGTGCACTTAATGAAGCGATTAAAAGAAGATTTTGAACTCATGAAGAGGAAACTAACAGAAGAGCACCTGAAACTGAAAAAAAAGGAAAGACGTGGCATCCTTGATGACTGGGAGTTATATACCCCCGGAAACTCGGAAAATAGTGCCCCGACATATTCAGCCGACGGATTTCACCTTCAATATCCTCAAAAAAAAGGGGAGGGCCATCGTACACTACAAACACCATTCCAAAAATAAATCTGAATACAAGCACCTTGGAGACAACTCCTGAAGCCACCACATATGAAAAAAAGCAGATTGATCAAAGTGGTGTTGCTCCCCATGAGGAAAAAACAAAAGACACCTCTAAACCAAACATTTCAACGGCAGCAGCGATACAAATACATAACAACGTTTTAGCTGCTACCTCCTTGGATCTTATCCCCTTTACCAAGCTATATGAAACGCTCAGCGATGGTATCATGACACAGGGTTCAATTCTAACCAATGTAAATGACAAACTAAACAGAATGGAAACCCTAAACACTCAATTATTAACAAGCTTGGAAAAGGAAGCAGAACAAACAGCCGCATGGCAATCAAGGCTATGTGATCTTGCGACGCAAGATAATCATGAAAAGGTAATTTTGATGGAGGTCGTGATGGAATGCATGAAATGGCTGCGCCACAGAGAGAGACGCGAGAACCTAGTCACTAAAGGAATAAAGTCAGCTGAAGCCTCGTTCAGTCCTGTGCCTTCGTCATCAACCCAAGGCCCCCACAAAAAAGACTTAGGAAACGTGCACACTCAAACACTAACTGAAATCGGAATGCCATCTGACCTGAGTGGTGGCGACTCAGACGCTGGCGACAAAAGTGATCAAACAGTTGCAGAAGAGACCTATGGGCAAGACCCCCAGCAAGTGCAGGCGAACAATGCCCCACTTTCAGCAACACAGCAATCGTCAACATCTATTCAACAAAATCCATCAAATTCTGCTTCAGCGGATCTGCCCACTGGCACGAATTGTCTGGTTGGTAAAAACGCCTTCTTGACGTTTGATATGTTCAAAGGTCCGGCGAAGACGACTCAACTCACGTTGAGCAAAGGAACAAAAGAAAAGGAGGCAAAGATAGGAAAGAAGAAAAGAAACAATAAAAAGGCCGATGCAAAGAAGCAAACCACCAGCTCCAGGAAATGTATAAGAAACTTAACGATGCCTACCAGGCCTGGGTTGTTTGATCGGGAGCACTTAAATCCCATGGCGCAGGCAAAGAAAAAGCAAAAAACATCAAATGACATAAATGAGTCCCCTGTACCTGATAAAGGCAATCCAAAAAAACGTGCTTGTTGTGAATCTGGATCCAGCTTAACCCGTTCCTCAGCCTCATCAATTGACCTTACGGATCTGTCAACATATTCAGTCAGTTCGGCTGATGAACTCAGCCAAACAGAACAACTGGCTGCCATGCTCGACCGAACTGACTCACCACCAAGACTGAATCGGAAAAGAAAACAAGATGAACTCCTAAACTCGAACTTGGCTCCCAGTTCGACAGTACTTGACCGTCAAAGGCCGAATAATCTGGCAAAGTCACCAAGACTTGACACTAATGATGTCACTCGCCATCGGAAGAATCAAAAACACACAGCGGGGGGAGCTGCTACTATAGCACACAATGACTCAAATCCAAATCCCAAATATACAGCAGCCCAAAGAACAAAAAATAAACAAAATCGGGACCATAGAATCAACCAAGGAGGTTCATGATTCATTGGGCAAACTGAGAGTAGAGAATGTGCTCGCTGATAATGACTCAATGAACCTAAACCGCAGGAACATCTTAAAATTGCTCCAGAGTGTTCCGGCCCTCAGGACAATAACCACAGACGACATCAAGATTGTTGAATATGTGTCTGAGACCAGCACTGATACAGTACTGCTGAATATTAAGTCCCATGCGGTACGTCAGGCTATACTCGCGGCCTCTGAGGAATTGTTGTTTTTTGGTTTTGAGGTAAAATTGGAAGAGTCCTCATCAAAAAGTCTTACAAACGACAACCATATATCCTCACGAGACGAAACGGCAAAAGATCTAGCTAGATTGAAGCTTAGGGAAACAATGAAACTCTCCATGAATTCCATCAATCCCAGTGACAAGAAAAGTGAGTATCCCTGCGCGAAGATCTGAAAGAAATCCAGCTTAGCAATGAATTGAGACCAAGAAGGACCGTTCAACAGTGATATCCTGGAATACAAGGGGTTTCATACACCTTTTCAACGCGTTCTCTATAGACCTGGATACGAACCTGATTATATGTTTACAAGAAAAACTGTCTGCGTGAGACCCCCACGAGAGACGGCTACCTTATTCTTGCGAACCATGCAGTCAAACACAGCTTGGGGAGACCCTTTTCAGGACTAATCACGATGGTCAAACAAGGGAAAGGCTGGGAGGTGATCTATACAACGAATCCAAACCCCTTTGTACAAGGCACACTGCTACAACTAAAGTCCCACGCAGCAGAAAAACCGAAACACATGCTGATCATCAAAGTATATTGGAACCCAGCAAAGATCTCTACCAAATACTTCATTTAATCAATAACATCCATAATAGATCAAGGACAGTTAGAATATACTGATCTAAAGCTGATAATAGTTGGTGACCTAAATCTTGCAGATTTAATTGACACATCTCTGGGACCAAGTCTTGGAACTAACAATAAACACAACGATAAGAAGTGACCATGACGCCTTAGTGCTTCATTGGTTAACTGATCAAAATAATGCTGAAAGGATGTCGGAAGGAAAACTAGAAATAAATCAAGCTGGAAATCGCTTGCGAATGAATAGAAAACAGATTATAAACATGACCAACTCAATACGAGCCAACGATGCTGAGGTGGCCCCACAGGTAAATTACACTCACTTGTTGATGCAATTCTGATTTCCACAAGGCGGGCAAATAAGAAACAATGCACAACATAAACATACGTGGAGTACAACGATCTGCACAGAAAAAAAGAAATTATGGAAAGATATAAGGAAACTGAAGAAAAATCCTGGTGCTATAACATCCGTATTGATAAAAAAAAGAAAACAAAAATACTGAAACTGGAAAAAATCCCTTGCCTCAATGAGAGATCAAGAACGAGGAGCCCTGATGTTAAAATTAATTGTGACCCAAAATTCAAGAGAAATCTGGTCAATATTGAACAATGAGGCACCCTCTCAGAGTGCAATGCTATCAAATGGGGTAGCCGAGGCCTCTTGGTTAAAACATTTTGCAAAGCTATTCTTTATCAAAGATGAAAGCACCTTAAAGGAAAACTATGCTGCACAAGTGGAGTGGGACACGATTGAATCACTTGACGACATAAACAATAACATTTCAAAATTTAAAAACTCCAGAGCAGCAGGCCCGGGCGGCATTAGTAACATAATGCTAAAAAAGAACAACGTACATCTAGCATTTGTAGATATGCGCCAAGCCTTCGATTCAATAAATCGAGAACTGCTATGGAAGAAATTGAGGAGCTGGGCTTGTCCAGAAGAAATCTTACAGCCCATAATTGCCCTCCACGTAAACACCTCGATCAGGGTACGGTTGAACCAGCAGGGAGATTTAACAACCCCTATTGAGACAAATACAGGCGTGAAACAAGGGTGCCCTTTAGCCGCGCTGCTATTTAAGTTGTTTATTGCCGACATCCCAATCACATTAAATCAAGTCAACTGTTTTGCACCAAAGGTCAACGGTCACCAAATAAGAGGAGTCACATATGCCGATGACATAGTACTATCCGACCAAACTTGGATCGGCCTTCAAAGGCTTCTAACAGCTCTAGGTAAGTACATGAGCAAAAACAAATTACTTATCAATGTAGTAAAGACCAAAGTCATGTCAATTGGGTCGGAAAAAGGAAAAAGCAACAAAAATTTCACGTGGTCAATTGCAGCGGAAAAGATAGAAAAAATAAAGGAAATACGATATTTGAGTATCCTCTTCAATACTTCCATAAGAGAATGGGGGTGGTCAAAGGACCTAATTCATCGGACAATGACATTTGCACTACAAGCTGCAAAACTGCACAGACTTTATGGCAAATGTACGATGCAACCTGTACGTGAATTCTATCAATTGAAGGTAACACCAGCTCTAACCAACGGCGTCGAAGCTGCCTGGAACTTACATCATAGAATATGGCCTTATTTAGAAGGTCAGTTTTGGAGAAAGGTCCTAAGGTTACCCAAACACATCTCAGTTATCAAGATTCGAAATTAACTCGCACTAGACTCCCTACAAGGTACTGTTTTATGGAAATCAATGTCACTTCTAAGGAAAATGAATCTAAGCACCCCGGAACCAGCGTACGAAATTTTTGGAAACTGTGATAAAGAACATATGAGCTCTCTGATAAACGACTGGAAAGCAAAACTCATAGCTACACTGACTCATGCAGACATTACAATGGAGATGTTAATGAATCGTCCGCAAACTGCAAAAAAGAAAATAAAACAATGGCAATGGATTCTGAATTTAGAACGATATAACAACTTGGCTTCTGCGTTGTGCTTGGGCCCAGTTGCAAATAGCCTTGACTTGCTCCACTTGTATTTAAAACAATTTCCATCGAGTCATCATCGTGACAGATTCATTAAACTGTGTCTAAATGCATTGAGGACAAGAGATCTGCTATACAGGATACACGCCAAAGAAACGGTTGATAATTTTTGCAGATTCTGCAAGGGAGAAGTAGAATCCAGCAAACATCTTGTAATTGAATGTGTGGAACTAAGGAGCCAAAGAACATTTCATCTAGAGAAATACGCCCCAGCAAATTCGAACATGGAAGACTGGTGGTTCCAAATCCTCGGAGGAAAAAATGTGATGTTGACCTGTCGAATAATTGACTATTTAGATGCAATCCTGAAGGATGACATAGAAATTGACTTCCGAGAAATTAAAATCTAGAAACTGTGATGAGAAAAATATTGTTTTAAAATGTTTGTAAATCAAACTACAAAATCACAATAAAAAAATATATATATATATAGGGAAAAGGTGTTATATGTGACCTTTCTACGAATAAGAACCTCTAAATTCTTCCTTTTGTAATTAAATCGTTTATTCCTTATCTATTTTAATGTCTTTGTTTTTTTTAAGTGTGCCAATCCATTAGATCTGCAGGCAGGCCTTGCCCACTATCTACCATCAAACAGAGAGCAAGGGGATATTACAGTGTGTGGTGTGTCGCCCCTTTAATTGGGGCGTGTTGCCCCTTTAAGAATACGAGTCATGACTTTGTCATGACTCAAGCCGATAAAGGGGGTCTCTGCATGCACATGCAAGCACTGCAGCAGAGACCCAGGAAGCAGCAACTCTGTGTCTGTGTCTTGATTTATGGTGTGCCTGCCATGTGCCCATGGCCTGTGTTGAAGCCCTGGCCTGTGTGTCCACAGAGCCGAGGCTAGCGTTTGCTGGGTGCCCCCAGTACTGGTGTCTGGTCTGGCGCTCCCAACCCCTGCAGGGCGTCCCCTGCTGTACAATCTGCTGCGTGATCGCAGCCTTGTTGACTGGCTGGGTGATCCCGGTATCCGATGTGTCCCGCTCCGTGCCCCGTGTGTGGGACACTATATTGGTGACGAGGAGGTCGGGCCCGCCTGCCCTGCTGTGGAGGTGGCATTCGCTGATGTTGGAGGAGGAGCAGCCCGTGCGACCGATGTGGCTGTCCGGTGTTTGGCTGGGCCCTGCAAGGGGTCTGTGTGGTGTTCCATGGGGAGGCGCTGCCACCGGAGCGGTGTCGGCCACACAACAAAGAAGGTCCCGGCCCACCGGCGGGGAAGGAGAGTGGAGCTCTGTGGCGAGGACGGCAGCTGCTGACATTTTTCCCTGATCAGCGGGGTGAAGGAGGGGCTGCGTGGTCATGTGCGCCCATCCCCCTCCAAGGGGGCCGAGCTCTTCTCCCTGAAGGGAGAAGAGCCCTCGCCCCTCCTGACTGTTATTTGAGAGTAGCAGATTGGTGAAGCTGGACATGTAATGGAGTTTTATAGGCCTATATACTGTGCCTGTTAGCAGAATAGTTGTCTCCCGGGGCTGAGGCTTGCCTGACTGGATATTATGTACTGCGCCCACGCCTGGCTCTCCAGTCCTTCAAACCTTGGTCTTTGACGGGAAGAAGGGGGGACGGAACTGCAAGAGAGTTGGAAAAGGTTGTCGCAGGTAGCAGACAGTATGAAGCAGGTAAGGAAAGGCAGTGAATGGGTAGTGTTTAAGGTTAGGTGTGTGCTGACTCGACTTCTCTAGTTCAAGTGAGTAGAAGTGAAGGAAGCCAGCAGTGTAGGGCAGACATGCAAGTGTGTTTAGAGGTGTACTCAGGCAGGCAGATCTTGCACTAGCAGTTAGATGTACTCAGGGAGTGGGGTTGGTTGTGTGATGCACTTGAGATGTGCTCAAGTTGTCCAATGAAGTGTGGAGCTCATTTGGATTCAAAGCTGTTAATCTTCCCCAATCTGCCCACCAGGGGTATATCCTGGGGATTGGATTGCCAAAGCATATGCATTCTATACATTTAAGTCTGAAGTGAAGGGAAGAGGAAGTGGGAAACAGTGGCATAACACAAAATGTGCCCCCCCCCCTATGATCCATGCTGAGGGCCCCCAACTCGTCAGAAAATCATGGGTCGCACCAAACTCTGGGCCGGCCTAGATTGTCACGCTTGCGCAATATACCCAAACGTGCTGCTGAAGGGGTATGCCGCACACTGCACTAGGAGAAAGATATAAATATGTGTTTAAATGCAATATACAGCACACTTTCTGAGAAAAATTGGCTATAAAGCCACAGGGCTTGCAATTGTTTTGTAGGGTAACACTAATCCAATACATGCAAGTCACCAACAGTGCACAGGAACATTAATGCTTTGCTGTGGCGTTCCCCAGGGCTCTATACTCTCATCCTGGTTTTTCAACCTCTTCTTGGCCCCTTTGGCCCACCTGATTTCAACCTTCTCCTCTAACTTTCAGTGTTATGCGGATGACTCAGCTTTCCTTCAGGTTCCCCTCAGCCTCCTCTGGCTCATTCTTGACTGTCTATCCGCGATTCAGGATTGGTGCGCCCCAGGGTCGGATTGGCACCTTGGCCTTTCGGCCCGTGGCTGGGCCAAAATCGTCCCTGGGCAGTGGGGCCAATTTCAGGCCATGCCTGAGCCTGTTTGGAGAAAAATAAATTAAACATTTAAAAAAAAATAATTATTATTTTTATTTTCAAAAAGCCTTTCATTCTTCTTAGGTCGATACATGAGTACCAACACAGGTTAGGTGATGTATGCATATTTGCTCTATAAAAAAGAGCTTAAGTGTAAGTGCTATTCAATAACATATTTTCATTTGGCCTTGGACGTCTGCTTGGATTCACAGTAATTTAGTGTACTTAGGAACAATGCTATTTGATGCCACTTCCTGTTTTGTCAAGGGGTGGAAGGTCGTGTTTCATCGCTTCCCAGGATGTCACTTTGGGGTGGGGTCAAATGACATCACTTCCGGTGATGTCATCAGAGGTCAAGGGTCGTGAGGCGAGGGTTGGGCCACTTTTTTGAGGCGAGGGGTGGGCCACTTTTTTTTGGGTTACCGGGTCTATTTCTTGTCCAAGTCCAACCCTGGTGCGCCTCCAACGATCTCTGCCTTAAAGACAGTAAGACGGAGATCCTTTTCATTAAGACCCCGGCACCTGCTTTCCCTCTCTCACTCTGGCCGTCCGCCTTGGGCCCTCTTCCTTCGCCTTCCTGCAAGGCAAAAAACCTTGGTGTCATCTTCTATGCCACTCTCTCTTTCTCTCCTCACATCTCGGATGTCGCCAAGAAGTTCCACTACCAGCTGCTCCTCCTCAAAGGGACTCTTCGCTTTCTCACTTTCCACCAGAATCTCGAGAGCCCTGGTTCTCTCTAGGTTGCATTACTGCAACAGCCTCTTTCTCAATCTGCCTTCCTTCACTCTCTGTCAAATGCAACTAATCCAGAACAAGACTGCAAGACTTATCCTTGGCCTCAAGCCCAGGGATTGTATCTCTCCAGCCCTGAAATCTCTCCACTTGCTCCTGCTGGCTGCAAGGATCAAGTCCAAGACCCTTTGCATTGTCCACAAGGCTTTTTGGGGCAGGGGCCTGCACTACATCCAACGCTGTCTTCCAAAATACCTTTGTTCTCGAGCCCTTCACTCAGCTAGCGCCAACTCTCTAAGGGTTAGACACTTCTCCAGGCAGAGAGTGGGGGTAGAGCTCTCCCCTCTGTTGTTGTCCCCCTCTGGAATGGCCTCCCTGCCCCTTCAAACTTGAGCCGCACCATCTGAAGTTTCAAAATCAGCTCAAACCTTTCCCTTTCTTCTCTGCTTTCTCTCTCTCCCTCCACTGCTGACCTAACCTGTCTGATGTACCGACCAGTTGCTTGGGTACCCTCAGAGTCTCTGAGTCCAGGCTCTTTCTTGATTGGTCACCCTTGCACTGTCTGCGTGCCTACCATGCACTTAGGGGCTGTAACTGTAACCCTGCAGCCCCTTGTTCTCCTTGCACTACCCATAGCCGCACTGCCCTTTTTATTTTTTTTTTTTTTTTTTTACATTTATAAAGCGCTCACACAGCCCGCAGGCATCGAGGCGCTGTTACATGAATAGTTGTTTTTTTGTCTTAGTTACGTATTTATAACGCGCTTAAACACCCAGAGGTTTAAGCGCGGACCCGGGGATCGAACCTGTTGTTGCTTCGTGTCGTCTTGCTTCCAAGACGCGCACGCTGCCGCTGAGCTATCCTCCCGGGACGCCCTGGCTGCACTTACTCCGAGCATTGCAGCCCTTTTTCCCCCTCACCTCTTGCTGGCACTTCCCCCCTCCCTTTCCCTTTGCACGTCTCGTTCTCGCAATGACACAAGGCCTAGTGAGATCGTTTGTCTTGTCCTCTCTCTATCTTCCCTCCCTTGTCTTGTCGCACATAGAAACACTTGTGTGCAGGCATGTTATAAATGACTTATATCATTTTATCACAGATGCCCAGAAAAATACACAATGCCGCAGTAAGAAATGGCAAGACTGGCAGCACCCAAATGCCAATGTAGCCAGGTAATTACACTTAGCAGGACTGCTTTATCAGAAATTCCCAGTTAAAAGAAAGTCATACCAAACTGAGGAATGATTAGACTGGCTGCACCAAAATGACTCTCTAGCCACCCACGTATAATGCCTGCTTAGCCTGGACATGGACAACCATTATGATTTATCACAAAATCCTGCCCCAACACATTCTCTCTCTCTCCCACGCCCTCCCTCAACCTCCAAAATCAGCTCCTTGGCCAAGAATTACCTCCACGTCCCTCTTCCTTGTCCCAGAGCTTCCGTATGAGGCTCCTTTCCTCATAAGTAAGTACTGGGACGAGGAAGAATAGGGCTAGGAGTAATCAAGGCATTAAACACAAGTAGTGGTGCAACACCAATGAGTTGACTGGGCTTCAACACTCCCCCCCTGAAATTTTGGGCTATGTTGACTGAACCTGGCTAACCTTTAAAGCTGTTGCCAGACAGAACAGGACACAGATGTTAAACAGCACCTGGGTTTTGCTGTTAATAAGGGTCCAGCAACTGTTAATAAAGGTCCAGCAATTACCAATGTAAAGCATTTCACTGTTAGTACCTGCATTCAAATGCCACATTTGTTAGGCAATTGAAATCGCAATGTGGGTCTAGTACTTGCATGCCAAGGGAGTGATTGGAAGGGTAGAGAGGGAATAGGAGACTTAAAAGAGAGAGTTAACTGTTTGTAACATTGAAGCTGCACTAAAATAGTGTCATTAAAATGCTTAAAGAAGTTAGATGCCCCCACACAAATAAGTTTGCCCCTCCCCACCGCCCGTGAAGTTAGCGCCTCTCCCAACATTTGAAGGGTTAGCCCGCCGAAATGTAGGTTTTGTTGTGCCCCTGTGCACAAGCACACACACCATTCACCATATACACACCCAGCCATCCATACATTTAAGTGTGCACTCTTTCACCATATAGGTACACCCAGGCAGCCATCCATACATTTATTCACCATACACTCACACAGGCAGCCACCTATGCATTTAAGTTTGCACCCTTTCACCATACACTCACACACGCACACGTCATGGGGTTGAGGGGAGCCCTATTACTTCAAAAAGAAATTTGGGCTCATTATGGCTCTGGCGGTAACTGCCGGTGCTACTGGCATGTTGCCGCCGGACGCGTAAAATCATTATCGGCGCCTGACTTCCTGGTGCCTCCCGGCTATTCCAAGCCCGGAGCCCGGGAAGTCAGGCTCCGGTAATTTTGGTAATCCCCATTCCCATGGATTCTGATAGGACTGCATGGCAATGGAGACACGGAAGCACCAGCACCGTTAACAACCCTTGATGGGTCTGCCTACCATGGCCGCTGTGCCCGGCAGAGTCAGACCTGTCGGGCACGGTGGCCCCAGCAGGTAGACCTATAATATGTTGGTCCGGAAACAACGATACCGGTAAGCTTACCAGCACCATTGTTTCCGGACTGGCATGGTCAGAATGAGCCCCATTGTTTCTTTTTGAAGTCACACTAACTTCATTAAGAAATTATTCAGTTAAGGACTGAACCATAATGGAAATAATTTATTTATGAAGGCAGAGTGACTGGAATGTCCTGAAATAACATTAAAAAATTTCCAAATTCTGGATGATTTTCTTGGAAACTATGAAAGAGAACTGAAAATTAAAAAACAAAGAACTTTTATTAGGGATAAGGATGATTATATCAACAACAGGATCTTTACATTTCAAAGAAAGTATGATGTCAATATGAAACAAAACCCTAAAAAAAGTAAAATTCCCACAAGAGGAAGCAACCTTTCCACACCATCCCCTTCGGATTTTGAAACATCCAGTGAAAAAGAAACTCCAGCAAGGGAGATAGCTCCAGCTAAAAAAAACTCCCATCTCAGATTAAAAATCGGATACAAATAAATCATCTCCTAAAAAACAACCCTGTCCTTTTTTGGAGGAAGTTCTGAGACCCAGAAAAAGTTCAAGAATTCCAAATTCAATGCACTGTGGTATACTGCTAAAAAAACACAATCTCCAAATACCTCTCACTAAGACGTCACAGAGGAAAGAGAGGAGGTAACAAAACAAGGAGAAAAAAACCAAGGAGTAGAGACAAGAGCAGAGAGACATGGGAAGAGAAGATAAACCTCATTATTAATCTCTCCAACTATAAAGTCATGCCATCTTTAACTTCAGCACTCAGCAAATGGCTATCATTTAGTCCTACCAATAAAGGAGACTATTTCTAGACACAATTGGATCGATTTAGATTCTGTAGAAAATTAAAATTGAAAAACACTTTGAGGAAAGTCCTTTTAGAAAAGAACCTTCTCAAACACTACTCCCATCAGAACTCTCAGATAAAATGGTTGAAGACACGGTGGATCTACTTAACCTAGAAGAAGATCAATATTACACCAAAGAAATGTTCTTGGAGGAACAAAGAATTTCAACATATCTAACCGAAGAAACAAGTCTCAAGCCTAAATCAACCTTCATACCTATTCTTTCATCAGAAAATGTGACAGACATTTTTCACAAAGCAGTAAGCAATAACCTAAGAAAGAATTATTTGAACAATAAGCATTCAAAATATTCATACAATCTAACCAAGGATGAAATGTTGGCACTAAAAGAATTAAAATAAGATAAAACAGTGGTAATAAAAGCGGCGAATAAAGGAGGAAAAATCGTTTTATTCAATAGACCAGATTATGTAAATGAAGGCTATAAACATCTAAATACACCAGAGTGTTATGAAAAATTAACTAACAATCCCATGCAAGATCTAGAAAAAATGTGGAACTCTTCGTTAAAATCATGGCATGAACAAGATCTTCTCAGTGACAAGGAATATCACGGTTTGATATGCAAAAACTCTATCATGGCAACAATCTATTTTTTACCCAAGGTTCATAAAACTTACCAAAACTTTCCGCCACTCCGACCAATCATAAATGGTATAGGCTCTTTAACTGAAAAAACTTCCCAATATATCGACTCACATTTACAACCACTGGCAGCAAACCTAGCCTCATTTGTCAAGGACTCCAAACACATCATACAGCAGATTAATCTTATCGCATGGGAACATAATTATCTATTTGTGACTTTAGACGTTGTTCAGCTCTACACGAGTATACAACATGATAAAGGTCTAGAAAGTATAATGTTTTTTCTAAAAACAAGATCCATTTCTTTTTTAGAACAGAATAAAATGATTATTGAAATGTTGCGATTCTGTCTTCACAACAACATTTTTCTTTTTAACAACAATATTAACAAACAACTCCAAGGCACCGCTATCGGGTCAAGATTTGCACCACCTTACGCTAAGCTGTTTATGGGCCTCTTTGAAATTAAACATGCCTGGACACATCCTCTTTTTCAAAGCAACATAACATTTTGGAGTCGATTCATAGACGATATTTTGATAATCTGGGAAGGAAATACCCATGACTTAGACATCTACTTTACTCATCTAAACAATAATTCATACAACTTATCTTTTACCAAAACGGTCAGCACAACTAATATTGAATTTCTTGATTTGGAATTATTCGTGGAAAATGCTCAGATTCAAACGAAACTGTTTACCAAACCATCGGCAGGCAACAGTCTCCTTTTTGCCACATCTCATCACCCGAAACACACCATCAACAGTATTCCTTATGGGGAGATCCTCAGAATTAAAAGAAACTGCAGCACACCTCTTACCTTTCAAGAAAATTTAAAACAAACTTACCGTAAATTCAAACAGAGAGGCTATGGATCAAAAATCATTAAAACTGCCATTAACAAAGCAGAGAAAGTGACAAGAGATTCTTTACTTATTGATAAACCCAAACTAGGTATATCAAAATTCAAAACTCAATTTATAACAACCTATGGTACAGAAGTCAAACAAATCAAACATATTCTGACAAACCATTGGAATATACTACTCACAGAGCAAAGTCTACAACAACACTTGGACAAATCTCCAAGCATCTGTTTCAGGAAAGCACCAACCATCAGAAACCTTGTTAGTCCAAGCTTTCTGAGTCCAATACTGAATGAAAGTAAGATGTTTTTCAAACTAATATCAAAGGTACCTTCAAATGTGGCCACTGCAAACTATGTCCGTTCATAGACCAAGGAAAGAAGGAAATCTCTCTCCCAAATGGAAAAACAAAACAAATAAAACAAATGATCAACTGCAATTCTACGTTTGTGATTTATGGAATTGAATGTTCTTGTGGAAAACTGTACATTGGGAGTACTATTAGAAAATTAAAGGTGAGAATCTTTGAACATTTACGAGCCATCCGAAACAAAGACCTTCGATCCCCCATTTCAACACATATTAGCATGAACCATTCATCAATTAACTTGACAAAACTCAAAGTTTTTGGTTTGGAAAAAGTAGCATTACCGCCGAGAGGAGGAAATAAGGAAGAATTATTACGGAAACAAGAAAGTAAATGGATTTGCATCATGGACACATGTGTGACAGGATTAAATTGTGACTCAGAGATGTTCAATTGGTTGTAAATTTAAATCTGTAACCAAACCATATAGGGGGCATACTGTGGAACACGTGTTGAAATACTAATATGATTTATTTTGTACCAAAGGGCAATTACTATTATGTTTAAGTAGTTAATACTTTATAACCACAAAGGAATTCACTTCTAAGTTTCACAAAAAGAATATCCAAAACAAAAATCCCAAAATAGGTAGAAAATAACATATATCTGTGTCCTAGCAACCTTGAACCAATTCGCCCCAATTCAAAATGGCCGACTATTACGTGAATATACGCGATGACGTCATCACGCTGCGCCAGATCACGTGAAGCGCAACGTAATGACGTCATACTGTTCCGATTTCGAACAAAATAACGAGCGAAGTCGCAACAACACGTACTACTCGCTCGGGAAACTTCTTGCACGCTTATCATGGCATAAGGTAAGAAACCTGCTATTTTTGCTCTATCAGCTAGACAATCAACATGCTCTCTCTCCAAGCCAATTACCTTAAATACCCACGTAATCTTTTATTGAATGAAAAACGGAATTTCTTCTCTCCCTTTTCCTCTTTAGAAAACTGAAACTTAGAAAATAAGGCACGCGCATAATAAATCAATATCTCTCATAAAGAGGAAAAAGATATCGCACATAGCTATCATCAAAAAATGGATATTGAGTAACAAATTATCAATCAGGGTGAGTTACAAAAATTATTATTTTTAATAAGTTTCAAACTATTAAGCATTGAATATTTGTCTGTCTTTCTTTAGTAATTAAGAATCACACTTAGTTTGTGTTATTCATTTTTTCGTTTGTCAGTTAGAAAAACAAGTTCCGTCTCCTGAGGTGGGGCCCCCTCACAGGACATGTGCTGGCGGGGCCCACTGCACCGCGGGGGCTACAGGGGCCCCTGTTATGCCAGTGGTGGCAAACTACGACCATCCCTGATGTAGTGATATTTACTTTAGAGCACATGGAAGCCTGTACTAACACTCCCACCAACTCAGCCCAGGACAAAACAAGTCAAAACCATTGGCAAGCGGCATTGGGATGAGTAGGGCGGCAAACAGTTGGAGAGCCTACCTTTTCCATCATTGCTGCTGCTGTTGTCTGAATGAGTTCATGTATCTGGGTTTTATACCGAACAATACATGCGTCCTGGCACCCGTCAGCCCACCGTGTTGTAAAGACACGGGTTGCTACTTGTAAGGTTATGTATACAGTATGCTATTAAACGTCTGATGAATCGCCATTTTACCCTTGAGAGCTCAGAATCTAGCAGTGCGCTTTGCACAAAGTCTGGAAGACTCGCTGGAAAGCGTCCCGTGTTTACCTTGATCAGCACTTAAGGGAACACGCATTAAGTGGCCTGTCATCTGCACGCGCTATGATTTAAGTGCTGCCTCAGAAGGCATTGCTACAGAAAATGCATTCCAAAAAAGAACTCCTGCTGCTCGGCTCTCCTGCTTAAAGTTCAACCTTGTGCAGGCTTCTGTGCCTGGGGAGAGGCAGGTGAATGCCTAAAGACGTCAAATGATGTATTTAATTGTTTTTTTATAATGCGCCTAATACTATACCTGAGTTCGGTTTCTAAGCACGGATCCGGGATTCGAACCTCTGTTGCTCTGCGTGGTCTTGCTTCCAAGACCAGCGCCCATCCTCCGTTCAATCCCTTATCCCAGTTCCCCTCAAGCTTTACTCACCTCGACCCCAAAACACAACAGTGCTTTGCCTGATGGCTCACAATAGCATTATATAATGCCATTGCACGTGCAAGGTCCTGTGATTGCCGGTCAGCAGGATTCTGATTTCAAACGAGTTGTGATGCCTAAACCTATGACCTATTATGACACGCGGCAGCCTACAATATTCGTATAAGCGCCTGGAACTAATGTTCTTATTGTATTTGTGATGTCAACACTGACCTGTAATAAGAAAATGACATAACGACTGCTCCGTAAGCAGTTATTACACTTCCGCGGTGACATCACAAGGTCTGAATTCCTGCTGTCACTGCAGCAATTAATTGAAGCTGCCACAAGCTTTTCAAATTCCTTGCGTGTTAAATAGTTGTCTATGACACTCTACAGAGATTAACTGTTTATTGTAGTATGTTACTGCTGGAGTTGAACACACCTGAGCAAGAAGCTGTACGTTATTACTTGTCTCAAAGTACAAAATGAAAACTCTCCCCCACCCCTGATACATTTTATTAAACTGTTTGCACAATTTTTCTGCAACATATTCAATGCTGCATATTAGCTTTTTAAGATCCAAACATATTCAACATTGATTATATGGATCAGCAAACAGAAGATCTCTTACACTAAATTAAGCAAGAGGCCAGGTATTGAAGGGGATGACAGTGTGTGGCCATGTATCATAAGGAATACAATCCCCCTTACATACATAAAAAAGTATATTTCAAGTCACCTCGGAGCCGAGACCTTCTAAACAAGCTTCGACCTTCGGCCCCGTTCCTCTATTTGGTCATGGAACTCCTCGGTTACTTGCAATATCCTTATAATGTACCGTAGGCAGTACTTTATCCCATATATTACAAAGGAGCGGTGGCTTCACGCTGAATTCCACTTAAGTGGGAGCATTTGCCAGAGGCCTGCGGCATGTTTTGCAGAGGAATTAGCAGTTGAACTAAAATAAACAGACTAAAATACCTTACCAAGGCTGCTTTATGTCTTCTGATGGCATCACAGGACAACATGCTTCTGCCATTATGCACAGACCCAAGGGTCTGCCCACACCTGGCAGCTAAGTACTCAAAGGAGCCCAGTAACACCACACCATAAA